>NC_091808.1:28466805-28772500 GCF_041296235.1 Equus asinus | reverse complement strand
CCCTCCCTCCCTCGCTCGTCCAGCTGCACGTTTTCGGGGTTCGTGCGACTGGGATGAAATAGACCTTCCAAAGGTCAATCGGAGATCATCCATCATACCTCTCGAGTCCCCGAAAGCCAAGAAACAAGCCAACCAAAACACTTTTATTATGCCAACGGTTCCCGTTTTCATTCCTATCGTTTAGGGAGGTTTGGTGGCAGCAACGGCCGAAAGCAAAAGGAAACCTGAGGAAAGCGGCTCCATCCACCAGGGCTGTGTCTCATCCTTGCCGACGCAGGAGGGACGGGCTTCGTTCGTTCGTTCGCTGCGGCCCAAATTCCCGGGCCGCCCGAGCCCCACTTGCACCAGCCCGAGGGAGGGAGCCCCGGCAGGCAGGATGCCTCCGGTGAAATGGCCAAGTCGACCGCGCGACCCACAACCCGCCCGACTGGGGGCGAGAAGGCGCATGGAGGAGGACTCCGTCCCCTAGTCGGCAGACTGCCCTGGGACAGGGACGTTCGCCAAAACCTCCCCAAGGCCGCTTTCCGTGACCGAGTCGGCCTCCCTGCCTGTACTCGTCCCGGCCCGAGAAACGAGACGCGGGGTGGATCGGGACCAGGCCACGCACCAGGCCGGCCGGCGCTGCATCCTCCCTCCCCCGACCTGACCTGACCTGGACGAACGCCTCCCCATCGCCCGCCCCCGCGAGGCTGATCCGTCCAGCCAGTGAGGAGGCCGCTTGTCGGGCGCCACCTGCTGCCCTGCATCCTCTTATATAGTGTTCGAGGAGGTCGACCAGGTGGCCCGGCCGGGATGGGGGGGGGGAGGGGAGGGTGGGGGGCGGTGTCCCGGGAGGCGGGGGGCGGGGGGGTAGGAGTGGAGAGGGAAAGGTGGGCGTGGAGAATGCCGGGGGGGGCGGGGGGGGGTCGGCGCGGGGCGGGGCGGGGCGGGAGCTGGGGATGGGGGAGGGGCGGGAGGCCGTCTGGACATGGAGGGTCGGAAGAGCGGTGATGACAATGATTTTCATTATCATTTAGAAAGAAGAACGTGGACTTCTTTAGAGGAGTCCTTTGAATAGCTTCTCCATTTAGTTAACATACATCCAAATGGAGGTCGGGAAACTTGGGTCCTGTTAACATATGGATGGAAGTGGAAAGAACTATCGCGATGACCGTCCTTGTGTTTCTTTTATTTTTTCTTTCTTCCTGCTCCCCAAAGCCGCCCCCCCCACCCCCGCCCCGTCCCGTCCCGTCACGTCCCGTCCCGTCCATAGTTGTAGGTTCCAGTGGTAGGTGTTTCGGGTTTCTGCTATGTGGGACGCCGCCTCAGCGTGGCTTGAAGGGCGATGCTGGGTCTGGGGCTGCGCCCAGGATCCGAACCGGTGAAAACCTGGGCCGTCGAAGCCGGGGGTCGGGGTGGGGGGCGCGTACTTGACCGCTCGTCCACGGGCTCGGCCCCCGGCCCTTGTTTTCTAGGGAGAGAGACAGAGAGACCCGATCCATTTTCTCTTGGCCTCTAAAGCGTGCGTGTGGTCGAAAGGCGACGGAGAGAGGGGTTCTGGTCCAGAAAGCCCTGACCGCGCCGCCGCGGGGATCGGTCGGTTCCGCCCGAACCGTCCGAGTCGGAAAGGAATGGACAGCTTTCCTCCTTTGGGCCCCTGAGTTGGGACCGACAGGGGAAGAGGAACAGGCCTCTCTCCCTCACACCCTGGCCCCTTCCCCCAGGACGCCCTCCTTCTAGTCAGCCCGCCTCTGGCTTTTCCGCACGCCGACGACCACTCGTCGGCATGGACCCACCTTCCTTGGGGGACACCACCACACGACTCTCCCACTCGTCTCCCTGCCTTTCGTTGGCGTTGCTGCCAAAGGCGAGGGGTAGGGGTGGTGGTGGCAGGGACGGCAGGGGCCCAGCGGCTCTCTTGCGGGTGAGGAAGTCTTGCTGGTTCTCCTAGGTCGGTGATCTTTCTCGATCTCCACACACATTCTTCGTTTGGGGAGACAAGAGACGCCCTCCGAGGAATCCCTATGGCCAGGGTCGATCACTTACTCGCTCACTGCCTCGGTCTCGGCTCGGCCTCTGTCTGTCTTGTCTCTCTCCCTCCCTCCCTCCCTCCCTCCCTCATCGGTCTCTGTGTGTGGACGTCTAGGTGGAGGCGAGGCAGGGAGGCCACCCACCCACCCACCCACCTACCTCATGGTTTACCACACGCTTTACACGGAGGTAGAATTCCCATCCCACCGAATCCATCCTTTCCACGGGGCACAAGCCAGTGGCCTTCGGGAGTTTCTCCCCAAGGTGGCGCATCCGTCACGGCTATCTATTTCCAGAAGGTTTCCGTTTCCATCTCCTCCCTCCGAAAGAAAAAACGGCCCCACTCCCGGATCTGCCCCACCACGACCACCACCGCCGCCGCCATCTGCTGTCGCCCTCTAGGGTTGGACTGTTCTAGCTCTCTCCTCTGCGTGGAATCGCAACGTAGGTCGCCTTGGATGTCTGACACCTCTCACTTAGCAGAAGGTTTTGGAGGCTCAGGCTGGGCCACGCTTTGGCCCGGGTCAGTGTTCCGTTCCTCCGGACGGCTTCCTCGTTTTCCACGAGAAGGAGCCGTGAAGACGGAAAGGAAGGGCGGATGGATGGCTTTTCACGTGCTACCGAGTCCCTCTCCCCTTTTCCCAAAAGCGTGAGGGGCGGTCGAGAGGATCGTCTCTGATGACAAAAGTCAGAGGCACCCCGGGTCAGACACCGTGCGAGGCGTTGGTGTGTTCTCGAGACGAGAACACGTCCCCGTCAGCGTTTCCTGTCGTTCTCGTTCCGAAAGGATTCACAAGCCACCTCGTCTCCCTCAAGGTCTTAGGGCTCTCGTGCTCCGCAGCCGTCACGTGCCGTGGATCCTGGGCACCACCACGCCACCCCGCCCCCCCCCGCCATAGCTGTCGATCGCTACGTGGCTCGCCTATGTTTGCCCAAAAGAGCAGTCCGATGGACAGCGTGGTGCTTTTCCCAGCAGGCAGGCAGGTGAGAGTCACCGCTCTAGAAGGTTTCCAAGCCCCGTTCCATTCTCAGAGGCAGCTCCTTTGGCCATCAAGGAGGCAGGCGATGGGGGTGGGGGTGGGGATGGGGATGGGGCCGGGGCCTCTGTTCCTCTGTCGCTGTAGAAATGATTGGGAAAGCAGGGACGATGGGCGTAGGTCGACCATCCTGGGCGGTGGTGCTTTGGGAGCTTTTTCTAGAAGAAGGAGCCAACGGCCTTCCCTGGGAAGGGAGGAAACCAGAGGAGGTCCCCCTCAGACCGACCTGGCACGAGAAGGACACTCTCTCTCTCTCTCCCTTTTCTTCCTGACTTGAAATCAGGAGACAAAATTCCCCTGCCAAAGGGGCCCTCCCGAAACGGGGAGTGAGGAAGACCTCCTTCTCTTCACGGCTGAAGTTCTCCCTGCCTTTCCTGGACGGGAAGGATAGCACCTACGCCCGCTGCCGTCGGCGACTTTTAGTCCCCCTGGAGAGGAAGAAATTCTTTCCCGTGGCCGAACCCTGGCGGTTCGTTCGTGCTGCAGAGGACGTGACTCTCTCTGACACACCCAGGAGCCTCCTCGCTCCGGTCAAGGAGAGGGAGTTCTGTTCTGTGGTTTAGAATGGTGCTTAAAAAGGGACATCGCTTACAAAGGGTCCTCGTCCCCCTTCCTAAACGGACGGCTCGGCTCGGAGGCATGAGATACGTTTCGCATCCTCCTCGTCGTCTTCACTCAAAGTTTTATTGGAGTTTTGAAGATTTTATTTTTTGTCTTTCCTTTTTCTCCCCAAAGCCCCCCGGTACATAGTTGTGTGTTCTTCATTGTGGGTCCTTCTAGTGGTGGTATGTGGGACGACGCCTCAGCGTGGCTTGATGAGCGGTGCCGTGTCTGAGCCCGGGATCCGAACTTTTGAAGCCCCGGGCCGCTGAAGCGCAGCGTGCGAACTCAACCGCTCGGCCACGGGGTCAGCCCCTTCCTTCCTTTCCTTCCTTCCTTCCTTCCTTCCTTCCTTCCTTCCTTCCTTCCTTCCTAAGGAGGAGGAGGCAGGCGCTGTGTGAAGTCGCCAGTGAGTCTGTGGAAAGAGACGGAGGATTTCCCATGGGAAGCCAGGGCGGGGGACACGGACCAATGTCGTGCGAACTTGAAGGTGAATGATCAAAAAACCCACACACACCTAGAGCAGCGGGTTGCCAGTTAGGAGTTTGCTTGCCGGGCCCATAACGCAGGGCTCATCGATGAGCCAAACCGTCCGTGATCCTCAAGCAGTCTAGTAGGATTAGAGAAAGGAGGGGGGCACTCTTTCTGCCCCAGGCGAGGCAAGTTTCTCAGACAGCCACCCTGCCCCAACATCTTCCCTCCCTGCCTCCCGGCCCTTGGCGGACTGGACTGCAGCCTAAGGGTGGGGGAATTGAAGAAAGCCGTTCAATGGAAAAAAGCCCGAGGCCATGGGAGAGAGCTTCCTGCGCTTGAATGAGGCCCTGACACCAGGCCCGTCGGAATGAATGGGCCTGACCTCCCCTCCCCCCTCTCCCCTCCCAGGCTGGCGAGTCCCACCGACTCGACTCGGCAGTGGAAGGCTAGGGGTTTCCACCGAAATGGTGAACCGGCCCCCTTGTCCACAGGAAAACCACGCACGGGTACAGCCTAGGCCGGATCTCGGGCCAAGTCGTCAGGGTGGCAAGATGATGGCGGATGAGAGGAAACTTGTTCTGGGACCGCCCCGCCCCCCCATCGTCTCTCTGGCTGAGAAGAGGGCCGGGGAGCGGTGAGGGTCAGGGGAAGAGTGGGGGCGGGGCCGGGACAGGGACCACCGGGCAGTAGGACGGGAGTAGCCCTGAGGGCTGCCTGCCTGCCTGCTTCCTTCCCTGCCGGCACAGGGCTGAGAGAGGCACCGGGCACGCTGGCTCCTGCCCCTCCACTCATTCGGGAAGCCTTCTGTTGTTGCTCCTGAGGTGCCGGCTGCGGTGACAGACAGAGCAAAACTCCTCTCTCTGTCTATTTCTTCAAAGGCCCGAGTCTGAGCTACGACAGATTCCCCTGTGGCTCGACCCGCAACCTCCCATCCTGCCAGACCAGACCCCTTGTCCAAAAACCTCCACTGGAGGAGCTCTTTCACCTGACCAGGAAAGGAAACACCAGCCCCGCCTCAGCCTCACACCCACCACCACCACCACCACCACCCCCCCCCGCCCCACTCTCCTCCGGACCCAGATACCTAACAGAGGGAACAAAAATCCAAAAATCCTGCTGCTCTCCTTCTACCGCCTCCACTTTAGAAGAGTCGGTCTCCCCCGAACACCTCAGACTCTGTGACTTCCCGCGGCCTCCCTTTCCCCATCCCCATTCTCTCCCCGGACAGGCCCCATCTTACACTCGAATGACAGCTCCACCACTCGGGGCAGCTGGCCACGATGTCCCAAAGTGGCCCGGACAGTAGCCTGGTCGATTCCAAAGGACCCACGCACGCAGTCGGCCATAAACGTGGTGTGGAGATCGTGGACGTTCGCGGGCCTCTGATGAAATCGCTGCTCCGGGGACCCCGGCGTCTAGGACCCGTCTTCTCCGTGTTCTTCACACCGTTGCTCCTGGGCCGGTTATTCTCTTCCCTCTCGCTGACCTTAACGTTTTGTCTCTGCCATTGAGTTTTGACTGTGCGAATGTGACTTGCCACTGTAGGGCTGCATGGATCTCTCAGGCATCCTGCTGTGCCGTGCGGGGGGGGGGAATCCTTGGTGGGTGGGTCGATAGACGTCCCTTTGGTTGTGCCCTGGAGGGGAGAGACAGAGGGGACGACTCAATCCACCACGAACGCTGATGTCGCTCCGATAAACCTGTAGCGGTGATTCTAGTTTATGGCCCGTGTCCTGAAAATAACTTCCCAAAGGGCCAGCCCAGCGGCACAGCGGTTAAGTTCGCACGTTCCGTTTTGTCAGCCAGGGGTTCGCCGGTTCGGATCCAGGGTGCGGACGTGGCGCCGCTTGGCAAGCCACGCTGTGGTCGGCGTCCCGCCTATCAAGGGGAGGAGGATGGGCACGGATGTTAGCTCGGGACCACTCTCCCAGGGCAAAAAGAGGAGAATTGGCAGCAGGTGTCAGCTCGGGGCTCGTCTTCCTCGAAAAATTAATTAATTAAATAAATAAAAACAACTTCCCAAACCTCTCTGATAACTTGAAGCTTTGAAGTTTTGCGAGGTGAAATCAGGTGATAAAAAAGTCCACGGACGGGGGCGGCCCCGTGGCCGAGTGGTTAAGTTCACACGCTCCCCTTCGGCAGCCCAGGGTTTTGCCGGTTCAGATCCCGGGCACGGCACGGACACGGCACCACTCGTCGGGCCGTGTGGAGGCGGCGTCCCACATGCCACAACTGGAAGGGCCCTCAACTAAGATAGACAACTATGTCATGGGGGGGATTTGGGGAGAAAAATCGGGAGGGGGGAAAAAAACAAAAACGGAAGATTGGCAACAGTCATTAGCTCGGGTGCCAAACTTAAGACAAAAACAATTTCCTTGACGATGTAGATCATTTCCGAGTAAGATAGAACCTGAGACGTGAATGGCTAAATAGAAGTTTATCTACTTTGGGTTTGTGAGGATACGGAAACTAAAAGACGTTTGGGTCTATCGAGGAACACGTCTCGTGCTTTATTAAAAGCTTTGACAGGGGACGGCGGCCCGGCGGCATAGTGGTTAAGCTCCTGCACTCAGCTTCGGCAGCCCGGGGTCCTCGGGTTCAGATCCCGGGCGTGGACCTCCACCGCTCCTCACACCGGGCTGTGGTGGCATCCCGTCCACAAGATCGAGGAAGTGGGGCACAGGTGTTACCTCGGGCCCGCTCTCCCTCAAGCAGAAAGAAGAGGAAGATTGGCAACAGGCGTTAGATCTGTGAGGGCCGATCTTCCTCACCCAAAAACTAAAGTGAGATGAAATCAAATAAAGCGAAAGAAAAGATAAACCTATGAAATCCCATGTTTCTAAAAGTGGCCAAGTGTTTAGAAATTGGCCAAGCGACAGAATGCTCATGGGAAGGACAGTTCCTAATTGCTGACTTCTTAGTTTTCACCAAAATTAAGGTTCATGAGGGTTAAAAAATCTACTTAACAAATGCGATGAAAGCCACTAGGCCGGCCTGGTGGCGCGCTGGTTAAGTGTGCCTGTTCCGCTTTGCCGTCCCGGGGTTCGCTGGTTCGGATCCCGGGGGTGGACGTGGCACCGCTGGGCGAGCCACGTGGTGGTAGGCGTCCCACATATGAAATAGAGGAAGATGGGCACGGAGGTTAGCTCAGGGCCAGCCTTCCTCAGCAAAAAGAGGAGGATTGGCAGCAGTTAGCTCAGGGCTCATCGTCCTCAAAACAAAACAAAACAAAACAAAAAGCCACTAAAAGTGAATATGGGAAACATCTTTGTGTTCAAGGAAAGTGAGATGGCTGCCTTCAGGCAAGAGGGCCTAAAAAGTAAAGATCGTTTTGTCTGTGAAAAGGAGATCAAAGTTTCACGGGGAAAATAATCTGAGAAAAAGGTCTGTTCGTGGTCAAGTGGCCTAAAATTGGAACGAGTGGACAGATAGAAATGGCGAGCGATAGGATCTATTGGAGTCTATGAGGAAGCCATTGGGTGTCGGCCTAATTCGGCCTGACAGTGTTTTTCCAAAAGGGCCTGACGTGGCCGGCGAGCACGCATCGCATCGTAGATCTGCTTTAAACATTTCCTATGGCAAGAACCAATGCCCTTAAGGGAAAGGAGCAGCTTCCCCGTGCTCGGGCCTTTCCTTAAGGAGAGGCATCTTTCCTTAGGCTAGGAACGGATGGTTGCGCTCACCTGTGACCACCCAGGCCCAGACAACAGACCTGCCACCCAGCAGTGTCTGTCGATCGCTGTGCCGACAGAGCAGTCTCGCGACTATCATCCAAGGGACCTTTCGATCCTATGTGAAACGTCCTCTCTGGGGGTCTAGAAGCACTCTGTACACCCCACTTCCCGGGCGCCCTCTCTTCCTTCGGGAAGAAAGGACCCGGGCCACAGTCCTCACATTTTAGCTCAGAATAAACTCACCCCGATTTTCACGGATAGATTGGTTCCGGATTATTTCCGTCGACAGAATGGAATCAAGTCAATGAGTTTCAAGATCGGAGGGAAGCTGATGCAAAATCAGAATTTGTTTTTCTCGCTCTCGAAAGGATACTTTTCTCTAACTTCTAGTCTCCTCCTGATAAAGACATTGGAAAAGGTTTCTCTTGACCTCTGAGGGAATCGACACCAAAGACAGAGATCCTCCATTTTGTCAGAATGATTTCCTAGGCCTCCAATGGAGGAGGCCTCCCTCGGACGGGAGCTCAGCTTTTGTTTTGCAACAGTTTTCCTCTCTCTGCTTGCCTTTAACATCTCCTTTCCCGTTCTTCTTTTTTGGAAGGGAAATACGTGCACCGCTGGGAAAAAAAAAAAAAAAAAGAATTTTCTAAATGACCAAAGAAGATCTACGACTGTTGTTATTTTGGTTTCACGGAGCAGTTCCACGTCCACATTTACTCCATTTTAAACACCCACACACACTCACAGCACGGGGCTGTGAGGATGTCCTGGGGAACTCGATTTGTGGAGGGAATGGCTGTGAGGTCTCTGCCCCCCAACCCCCACCATTTGGGTGCTTCTGCTTGTTGATGAGGACGGGAAGCCCTGCTGAAATCCATATTCTTATCACCACACGTGCATCTGCACCCATGCTCCCCCCGTGTGTCGTCTTTGGGCTTTGCTGTGGCCCCGTGCGGAGGGAGACCTGTTTTGTCTTGTAAACTTTTCCGCGGCCAAGCGGCTCGGTCCTTTCCTCTACGACTTGTGGGCTCTGTCTGTCCGTCTGCCTTAGACAGACCCTCTGGGCCGGAAGTGACAGGCTGCACACAATTCCTGACAGACTGCGGACAATTCCTCCGTCGTCACGGTCCTTCTCTGATGACGTGCATGGTTTCGGTTTGACAGCGACCCCCACCCCCCACCCCGCCCTGATTTTCTAAGTCCTCCCGGGAGCCCGGGAAGTGCTCGGGCGCTCCGGGAAGCGGGGGCCGGCAGCCCCGGCCTGCCCCGTGGCATCTCCGGGGACTTTTCCACCTCTGTCCGCGTCAGCCAGCTGGCAGCCCCGGCCCGGCCCAGGAGTCACATGGGGAGTCTGTCCCCTTCCTGGCAAGCCCACCCACCCCACCCCCCTCCCCGCCGATTTTCCAACACCTCCTTCTGCGCCCAGGGTTGCCCTGTGCTGCCTGGGAGCTCCGAGGTGGACACCCTGGGGCCTCACGTGGTGACCTCCCGCCCGCCCCAAGCGGGCCCAGAGAGAAAGAGAGAGAGAGACACAGAGAGAGACAGAGACAGAGACAGAGAGACAGAGACAGAGGGAGACAGAGAGAGACCTGACCCGGCGGTGGGCGCAGGCTGTGCACTCTCGCTGGCCGGTGACCCGGTTCCCTCCTGCTGACCCCTCCGCGCCGGTCGTTGGGCGCCATCTGGCGGCCGCTTTTACAGAGTGGCCCTCCTCCGGAGCCCCGGCGACATGAGCAAGGGATGGGACTCGCAGGACGTCTGTGTGGTTTCCAGTGTGGGGCTGTGTGGAACAGAGCTGCTAAGAACATTCATGCCCCGGATTCTGTGTGAATGAACAGGAACGTGGCCGCAGCCCCCACCCCGCCCCCCGCCCCAGCCCCCGGGAGTGGTGGGAGTGGTGCCCTCCAGACCACCTTCGGGTTGGATGCCTCCCTCCCTGGAAGGACTCACGGGACTCCACAAAAGCTGACTTCCTGGAGGTCCAGCGGAGACCCCCAAGGCCCAAGGCCCCCCCCCCCACCACAGATCACTGTGGAAGTCTTAACGACCCAAGGCTCCAGCTACATACAGACGCTCTTAGGAGGCAAGATACACCAAGGGCTTATGTAGGTTGCCACTTTCGGTGGTTGTTTCCGCGGCGTGTGAGTTTTGGAACCCGCCACGCCATTTTTCACAGAGGCCATACCGTTTCCCTTCACCACCAGTGAGGCGTGAGTGACTGACTTGGCTTTTCCGCGACCTCACTAGCAGTTTGATCCTGTTCCTGTATTTGGAAGAAGGCAGTCTCACCCATGTGTCCCCACAATGTCTCCCTCTAATTTTCTCACTTGCTTTTCCAGGGAACAGCTCACATCTTTTCATGCGCTTATCGGTCATCCATGCGTACCTCCTCCTCCCCAGGTGAAAGTGCCTGCTCTGTCTATTGGTCTTCCATTGTATTTGTATTTTTCAGTGTTGATTTCCCCCGGGTCTCCACTCCATTGTGGGTTTTGTTTTTTGTTTTTTTGTTTTTTTTGCTTAAAGATTGCCACCTGAACCAGCCCCTGTTGCCCATCTTAAAAATGAATGAAATACTGATACATATCACCACATGGATGATCCTTGAAGACACTGTGCTAAGTGAAATAAGCCAGACACACGCACGTGCGCACACACACACACACACACACAAATATTGCATGACTCTATACATATGGCACATTGGTAAAGTTATATTCAAAGAAACAGAAAGTAGAAGAGTGATCACCAGGGGCTACAGGGAGGACGAAGAGGAGTACCTCTTTAAAGGGCATAAAGTTTGAGTTTGGGATAATAAAAAAAAATAATAAAAAATTCTGGAGAAAGACAGTGGTGAAAGTTTCACAAAAATGTGACTGTACTTTATGCCAGTGAGTTTTACACTTAAAATTGTCAAAATGGCAAGTTTTATGTTACATATATGTGGGTATAATAAAAACTATTAGTTTCCAATAAAAGCTACTAGTGAATTCTTCCAAACGTTTAAGAAAGAAATAATACTAATTCCTAATAATCTGTTCCAGAAAATATAACCACATCTTCTTTATCCATTCGTCCCTTGACCGGCAACACTTTCCAACTCATCTTATGAGGCGAGCAGTACCCTAAAAGCACAACTAGAGTTTAAAAGTAGGGAAACTTGAGAACAACAATTCTCATAAATGAGCAGGTACCGTCTTCTATGAAATATTAGAAAATTGAATCCAACAATGTAAAACAATCATACACCAGGGCAAAGAGGAATTTATTTCAGGTATGCAAGGTTGTATCAGCATTCCAAAATCAAATCAATGTGATCCACCATGTCACAGGCAAAGGAGAAATTTATACAAATATGTCAATTGGTATGGGGGGGAAGTCATCAGATAGTACATATTAGATATGTGAGGTTCTTTCTCTATCAATTGCACCTCATTAAAGCTCTTACAAAAATGAACTTAGATATAGAATTTACACTTTCACAAAATTTAAAAAGATGGGTCAGAGACCTAAATGTAATGCAAAACAATAAAACTTCTCAAAAGATTATGCAACAAACTCTAAGTGGACTTGAATCTGGAATTATGTTATTAAGATACAAACTGAAAATATAATCTATGAAAAGAAAAACTGATGTTAGACTTTATTTATTATTTTGGTAAGGAAGATTGGCCCTGAGCTAACATCTGTGCCAATTTTCCTCTATTTTGCCTGTGGGATGCTGTCACATCATGGCTTGACAAGCTGTGCATAGGTCTAGGCCCAGGATCCGAACCTGTGAACCCCAGGCTGCCGAAGAGAAGTGCATGAACTTAACCACTGCGCCAGTGGGCCAACCCCAAGTTAGACTTTATTAAAAACTTCTGCTTTGTGGAAGGCAAAATCGATGAGTCAAAACACAATTTACAGACTGGCAGATAATATTTGCAAAACAGATATATGATAAAGAACATATGTCCAAGATATATGTAAAGAATTCTTAAAAGTCAACCATAACAACAACAACAAAAACCTTATTGAAAAGTGGGCAAAAGACCTGAATACATCACTCACCAAAGAAGACATACAGATGGCAAATGAGCCTGAGGACAGACGACCACCACCATAGGTCATTTGGGAATTTCAAATAAAACCTCAACGAGACACTTCTACACGCCTATTAGAACTGACAAATCCAGGAAACTGACAATACCAACTGCACGTGAGGATGTGGGGCAAAACAAACTCTCATTCACTGCGATCTGGAAAGCAAAATGGTACAGCCATATCAGAAGACAGTTTGGCAGTTCCTTACAAAGATGAGCATAGTCATACCACACAATCCAGCAACTGCATTCTTAGGTATTTACCCAAGTAATTTGAAAATAGGTTTACAAAACACCTGTGGGCTAATATAGATAGTAGCTTTATTTATACTTTCTAAGCACTGGAAATGACCAAGATGTTCTTCAATAGGTGAGTGGAGAAAGAACCATTGTACAGCTATAAAACGGATTATTATTATTTAGTGATGAAAGGAAACAAAGTACTAAGTCACAAAAAGACATGAATGAATTTTAACACTTACTTCTAAGTGAAAGAAGCAATCTGAAAAGGCTATTGTATAACACCAATTTTATGTCATTCTAGGAAAGACAAATGTATAGAGACAATAAAATGTCAGTGGTAGCACGGTCTTCACGGAAGAGGAAGGAGGGTCGAATGGATAAAGCACAAGGGATATTTTAGTGCAATGAAATTCTTCTGCATAATACTGTAAATATGGACAAAACATTAGATAGTTATCAAAACATTGAATTTTACAGCACAGAGAGTGAAACAATGTGTGCAAACAAAAAGCCACGTAGGTGTCCAAGAGCATCCCAGAAGTGAATGAAAACTGTGGAAAAAATCTAACTGTATTACAAATGTGTGAAACAGTCTGAATGAAGGGAGTGGGTGAAAAGGTGCAGAAATATGTAATTTGGGAAGTGAGTCGAGTCTGTAAAACTGAAGATGAAAGAAGCTGTGCAGACGCACTGTATTGTAGCTGATAAAGTTGTGACCCGGGGGGTATTGTTAACAATGCTGATACTTCTATACATGTGGACTGAAAATGAGCAAATAAGAAAATGGATAGTGAACAGTGGGGACAAGGTTATTATTTGGAGCAGGAGTTTACAGATAAGCAAGGAGAAGAGGCTAGAATGATCCACATGGTGCTAGAGTTGGAGACATCAGTGTGAACTTACTTTAGCTGAACACAGACACAGAAGGCTGAGTATAGATATATTTATAGGTGTTTGAATACACACAGGCTACTACACACAGATATATTTCCTTGCTATGTCCGTTGAGAGGATCTAATGTCCTGACAGCAGTAAACACACCTGGTACCCAGATCTTAATTCTAATACTACAGTCCAACAAAAGGAAACAGCGCTCCTTGTAGAAATAACTGATTCTAGGATTTGGGAAGGAAATGTAGGAAAATGAGACTGAAGTGTCATTCAACATAAGAAAGTAAGGAAATGCTACTCAAAACAAGCCAAGAATGATGGGGGTATGCCAAAGGGACACATCAGTGAACTGAAGGAGCTCTCAATTGCCAAAGCTGGGACAATTTGAGCAACAAAATAAAGTTGTTGGATTATAACGCGAAGAATGTAATGAATATCAATGACTGTACCAATGTAAATAACTGAATAATAAGGAAATGAAAAGATACAAATCTCCTGTGCGGAAGAACACCAATGATTCACGCATTCTGTTCTAAACGAGGTTGAGGCTAACTCTCTGCTCCTTAGGCGTGGGCTGCACAGGCAAAAGTCCCCACAAAGGGGACGGTGTGGACAGAGGGGACAGAGTGACTGCGCAGGGGAGACATCTGACAAACGCAGCCTCAGCCAGGTGACCAACATCAACATCAATGGGGGGAAGTCACAGGGAGAGCACGGACCCTTGAAATGCTGAGATGAAAATGGCACATTACCTCTCTGATCTTCTTGCCCCAAATCCATAATCCCAATCTAATCATGAGAATAAAACAGAGAAATTCTCTTGAAGAATATTTTACGAAACACCTGACCATTACTACCTAAAACTACTAAGTTCTTCAAAAACAAGGAAAGCCCGAGAACCTATCACAGCCAGGGGAGGCTAGGCAGAAAGGACTAAATGTAGTGTAGGATAACAGACAGGATGTGTTCATACGAGCAGAAACTGGGAATGGAGCTGAGGGAAACTCTCTGTAGTATCACAGCAAGTTTTTTGTAAGTGTACAACTGTTCAAAAATAAAGTTAATTAAAAATCAGAGTACTAGCGAAATGCAAAATACCTGGAAACGATGAGTTCTGAACATATCTCCAGACTCCATTATTACCCTGTACAAGCAGATGCCGGGAGCCGTGGCTACATCATTTGATCGGCTGTTTGACAGGGTCCAGCCAATTAACGCCGAGGGGTGCAGGGTCGCCCCTTGGTGAAGAATAACCGACCGGCCCCTCACATAGTTCTGAAACTTGTGCTGCTTCTAATTGCCCTTCATTCCTTTTCCTTTCTTAACCTCCAGTTTTCACTCCTTTGGGTGGCTGCTTGGGAGGCACTACCTCCCGGGAGAATTAAATATAGTAAGAGAATGTGACCACCTGCAGGTAACTTTCAAGATATTTTTCAGTTAATTAATGGAGGAGCACACAGTCCCTTTTGAGACAAGCAGAAAGGAATCTTGCCCAGATAAGATGTCGAATTAGGTTTATGGCCTCCGTCTGGTTAATATTTCCTTCTCCCTCCAGCTCTTTGTCTAAATATATATATGCATCGTCCTTCTAAGTTTGCTGGTTAATTGGATGATCAAGAAGTATCTATATATTATTCTTGACCTTCTGCTTTCTGTTAAAATGTTATAGAGGTTTTCTCCTAAAAGCAGTAAATAATAAATAATTGATGAGTAGAAGGGCCGAGGGGTGCAGGGATGCCCCTCGGTGAAGAATGGCCGGCCGACACCCCTGATATTTTCTGAATTATATGCATGCTTTCTAGCAAGGTTATGTCTATACTTATTTCTGTTTTTTATTCTTGAAGATATATAGTTTAGCCTAGCTTTTCAGCCCTTTACTTTACTGACAAAATGATATTTTCTCCGGCAGTGTGCTTAAGGGACTGTTAGCTCTACAATCTAAAAGACAAAGGAATGCTTCCACCCCCTAAAGGGCGCAAAAATGTAAAGATGTTTAACTGCCCTCTGAGAATACAGATAGCCCTGGGGATAAGACACCCTGGAGTGGCCTTTTGTTCCCATTAACCATCTACACTAATGGCGTAAATGATTGAGGAAGGCAGGGATGGCTCCCCCAGGATGTAACCAGATGGACTGCTGTCCTGTCCGGAGGCCTGGACCTTCTCTCCTTGATTTAACTTTACCATGAATTACAACAGATGTCTAGGTACCTATCTCTTTTAGCTTAGAGACAACAAACACTAGTTAATTGTGGAGAAGACTACCATTAACCTTATGCTCTATAGAATAGAATGCTAATAAATATTCTTCTGCTCGTTTTTTACTTCCTTATCTCTCTGAGAATATTTGTAGAGCTATTTCTGTACTAATCCTGAAAAATATAAATACGACACTTGTGCACAGTAAAGTTGGACTTGCTAACACCAACCCAAGTCTCACGTCCCCTTTAATTTCCCCTCATTGTGCCGACGCCGTCCATCCCTCAGGAACCTGGACTCAGCCGAGGCTGGACTCCGGCAAGCACTATCGCTACAGTCAGTCCCATTCTTCATAAAATAGGATAATGATACCAAATTCATAGTTTCTGGGAGATTTAAATAATGAATATAAGATTTCTGGCATTGTTTCTAGTAAAAATTCACTAGGTAATGGAAAAATTAGTCGGAATTTTTGGATACATTATTTTTCACCCCTCAGAGACCCCTCCTCTCCTTCCACTCCCAGGGTTTCTGTACTGTTTCCATCCCTCAGTCTCTCTCACACTTTGAAAGCAGCAACAGTCTGTTCCTCACATTGACCTGGGCGACTTTTACACAGAGCAGACCTGATCACAGCTGTCCCCTCACATGAAACCTGCACTTACTGTCCACTAATTTCAGAATCAAACTACAATCCTGTGGCCAAAATGTAAGGCTCTTTCTTCATCTGACTGTGTTCTCTCTGACCAGGCTCCTGTGGTTTCATTTCCCACACTCTGCTACTGAGTATTGGTCAGATAGGAATAATCTGCATTATAGTTACAATGTCATATTGTCATTTTACAAACACACCTTACAGTCTAATTACCCCCTAAATGTCCTCCTCTCCCGGCTCATCCTGGAGTGCTCCCACCTCTCGACCACCTGGGAGAATTCCCACACCTTGTTCAAGGCTGAGCACAGTCACAAGCTTGTCTGTGACACTTTCACTAAACTCTCACTGAAGAGTCAACTTCTTTGGATAAACTTCACCAGAGTTCAATGTCACCTCGGGATATTACAGTTTTTTTACATCTCTCATCATGTTTAGACAATGAGTACCTTGTGAGAATAAACAGTGTCTTAGTCATTACTTAATATCCAGAATAAAATTTAGTGCCTATCCTACATTAATTGCTGGGAAAAAAGATTTTTTTACTGACTACGAAAGCAAATTATTGAAGGAGGATAAATAGACATTCCCAAAATGGGAGAAAAAGAATAAACCATGAAAGACAGGGAAATACAATTGAGGAATGAAGGCCCCATGATTAAGCACAAACACTCCAAAAGACAGATCAGAGAAAGATGTTTAATTCCTGGTTTCCTTGCAGAATCAGAGTCTGTCTTGGCAGAACTTGGTGTTACTACATTCTCTATAACTTATTTTCCCTACTGATGTCCCCAAAGTAACTACCAATAAAAAGGCTCCCTCACGCCATCACACGTTCCCTGAGCACTTGTGAAAATGCTGTGCTCACCTAGATGTTATCACAGAACAGGCTGAGAGCACTGATCCACTTTCCTCCATGGACGATTAATCATGTTGGAGGTTATGCCTCCATGAAGGGCAGATGGCCCCACTCATGAAGTTACCAGAACACAATGATATTTTCTTATCACCTGAGATTAGGAGAATAGATTGTAGTGGGTATAGCAGAAGCATTTACAGTTTCTCTGGCTTTAGGGGCTCAATTCCCATGAATTTCTTTAATGAAACATTCTTTGTCTCTCTTCCCCTTAGGAGACTTAGTTTTCCGGAGCTAGGAGACAAAAAACAGGATGCCAATTTGTCCCAACTTCCATCTTGGGAAACAGCTTTGGCCTTCTGTGATTGCCTCTTCTCCCATTAAACTTCCGTGTCCCGGGAGGAGGTCACCTCTCTTTAGGTGTTTTCACTGTTAATATCAGAATATCTCATAATAATTGTCCAATCCCTGATTTGTAAGAGAGATTCTGAATACCTTAATATCTTTTTCTCCAAATGGCTCACAATCATGGAACCTCCCCCGCTCAAGAGCATTTCTCCTTTTTCCCTGCTTCTCCTTTCTCATTCATTGTAGACAATATCTGCTCAACGTCACTTAACCATTTGCTTTTTTGGGCATTTTTCAAATTATTATGCAGCAATTACTGTATGGTAGGCACTAAACTATGTCCCAAGGATGAAGAAAAGTGTAAGAAATTGTTCCTTTTCCTAAGGAGTTCACAGGATAAGAGACATAAAATAAATGAATGCAATAACCTGAGGTGGCACTGAAATCTGATGAAGAGGATACAGACATAGTCAGCTCTTCCAGGGGAGGTTAGTGAAGGCCACACAGACATGCTCATAATTCTACTGAGCCTCGAAGGTGAATAACAGGGTAAAATGTCTCCAGGAAGAGAGATCACAGGATAAATGCGGGTGATAATTGAATTGTAAGGTGTACACAAAATATTTCAAAGAGTTAATTATTTTGACCAAAAGTCTTGGGCAAAGGATGGAAATTGAACCATGATCCTGGGCAGGTAGACAGGATTCAGAATACAGAAATGCGCATATTTTGGCTACAGAATTGATACTTATTTATGAAAATAGTGGAGAGTCAGTGCAGATTTCATGACAGGGGATGCCCGGGATGAAGTTCACCTGTGGAAAAGCCATCCTGGGACAATGTCAGACACAGACTATCACCATCAGAAAAGTCAAAGCAATTGAGGGTTACTAGAAGAGCACAGAGGATGTGTAAATGGAAAGATAGGAAATGAATGGTACCCAAATCTGGTTTAAGTCCGTCAAAAGAACAAAAATCTTGCATGAATATAGTTGTTCTCTTGAAAGAATCGCCTTCGCCTTTTTGTCTTAATGAAAATGTGGCTACTCCCGAATGCAACACTTCTCTCACAACCCTTGTTGAAGACTGGAAAAGCAATTTTCTGGAGATGTCAGGGGCTGTGTCCCCATCAAAAATTAATACCTTGAAGATACAAGAGGCCTAATCCACAAGTTTCTCCGTCTTAGCTATTAGACAGAACTTAAACTCCGGGATGTGATAATGTACTGGGAAGTTAGACCTCTGGAAGGCAGGAGGGTTAAATGAAAAGGAGGAAGCAAAACTGGCTCCCACTGACTTCTAACCTGATCTCCAAGAAACAGAGAATCAGCAGAAAAATCTCCCTCTTGAACAGACCAGTGTCTCTCAGGGAAATTATGTGCTCAGGGATTGGAATAACCAGAGGAAAATGTACCTAATGAGCAGATATAGGCATCTGTAGACGTCCCTTCTGCTGTAGTCCCTCAGCATGTGCCACCTTGGACTGGCTGGGACATGGTTGTTGCTTTTGGAGTCCTAAGTCTTCTTCTTAACTGATGTTTGACTCCTTCTTGCTCTCTTGTCTGGTGATAGAACTTCAGTCTCCCTCATCTACCATCCAAGGAGAAATCATGTTTCTACTCAGAGACCCTCCTCTCAGAGGCACCATCCAGATGATTCCAAGAGTCCTGTAGACACTGTGGGAAAGGTCAAGAGCATGAAATCCAAGAAGGTTTATCTGAGGTGACCTGAGAGCCAATCCTGCCTAACCCAGATTGCAGAGCTCACTGTGCTTCTTTGCTTGTTTTATCAAGTAATTAATGTATTCATTTGTAATGTTAAAACAAAACGTGAATGTTGAATTCAGCGATACACGGGTCCAATGTTGACAGTTAAATTAGAGTAACGGATGCTCAGTTAGAAAAGGGAATGAGAGGTGTAAAGTTCTCCCAACAAAAGCAGAAAGGAAGTCTAGGGATCTTTGCAGTTAACGAGTGTGGAAAAATAGCATATCAACTGAGAAGGGAAGTACAGTGAAGTGAGGGCATTTCTTTCTTTATTTTTGAAGTGGAGCATATTTGACTGTATTTCCCTAAAGATGAGAAAGATCCAGACTAAGGATTGCTTGAAAATATTATCTAACATCAGCAGGTCATGAGGCATATCTATCAGGATATCTTCTCACTCTGGGTATTCACATGATAGAAAATTATGTAACATGTGAAAAGAGGTATGCTGATGAGCTTTACTTTCCAGTTAATGAAATAACCGGGAACCTGACTGTGCTTGTGGGTTTGTAGCCCTGTGCTTCTCTGCTGTGAATTGTCCATGGGAGTCCTTAACTTTTGTATCATGAGGTCACAGTGTTTCTATTCCTGTTTTTGTATTTATTCCTTCAAAAAGTAAAAGGATTTTTTTTTTCTCCAACTAGCTGTTTTCCTTTTGGTTCACTGGTGCATGTATAGATCTATTGAGGAGAACACGTAAGAGTTTATAAATTCTGTGGTCGATTCTATCAGTCGTTTATCTTGTATTCCTCCTCTGATTTTTTTATAACTGAAAGATGAGCTGTCATTTTTATTCTTCACTTGAGAATCTTTGCTTTAAACAAAAACCAAAGTGAAGGTTCTTCTGCATATTGTGCTAATAAATCACTCTTTATACAGATTTCCAATGTGTTTTAGCATCTCTGTTAATCCTTGTTTTTTTCTTTTTGTGTTTTGTGATTAGATCTATTTCTAAAAGGTGTATCACTTTTGCCCATAATCTGGAACCAATCTTTCTAACATTTGATTAAAGATTATCTGTATCTACAATAAGCATATTTAAACTCCTATATCTTCGTATGAAATAAAATTATAACTTTAGATACTGCTTCCTCTCTGCATTTTGAAAAAACCTTTTTGTTATATTCTATTTTTCCAAGTCTTTGGCAATTTAATCATGAATATCCACTCATGAATGTCATTAAATTTTAATATTTTATACTTGTATGAAGTTGCTTTTTGATTTTCAATCTCTTTGGTTTCCTGCAGTTGTTCTGAAAGTCCTACATTCAGTCAATAGCATCCTCACTGTGACTCTTCCTTCCCTAAGTTGCTAGTTTAAAAAAAAAAAACCTTTTCTTTTGGTGTATGCACCCATACATATTCACACACCTTAAGTTCAAATGCATGAGCAGACTCCTGTGCACATGAGAAGTGCTCTTTATGTTTCAGGAAAATTTTTTACTCCATCTTGTCTCTCCCTTTCTTTCTTACTCAATGGTACCTTATGGACATCACTCTAATAAACCAGCGAAATGCTGATTCATTATTTTGATGGTCTCCAAATTTCTCATGATGTGGCTGTGCCATTTACACTTTTGATGTTCTTTTATATTCTTTATCAAAATTGCTGATATACCTATACAACAAAAACATTTTGAGATGGTTAATGAAAACTGTGGCTTTAACCAGGGCAATTTTGTTCCAAAGTGGCATTAGCAACATCCAGAGACGCTTTGGACTGTGACATTGGGAGGGGTGGGTGGAGGCCTGCAGTGGACAGAACAGACCCCACCTCAGACGATGATCTGCCCCAGAATGCCAATCGTGCTGAGGTTGAGAAATTCTGAGTTAAACAAAATCTCTGTTTTTAATATTTAGAGCTGAGCTCTAAAATATTGCTTACTTCTCACATCCACTCCATAACAGAGATGGAATATCCTGAGTTTATAGACAAAGGACCAAAGGCCTAAAAGTTCAGTTTCCTGTCATGACGGAAATCGATGAGAGGGATGTGTAAACTTACGTATGCAGAAGCTGAACTACCGAGTCCAGCTTTTGATAACAACATCAGACCTAAGGTGTGTGAGAGCGTTCCTAGTGGAGGAGATCTCAAAATACCTACATCTGTCTCTAACACTGGCCCACAGTGTGGACACTCAGAGTGGTCCACAGATCAAACCTGCAGCATCGACATCCACTGGGAGCAGTCACAAACGCAGAACCTCTGGACCAGCCTTACTAGCGCTCAATCAGAATCTGAATTTGAGCAAGGTCCACAAGTGATTTGTATGCACTTTGATGGTGGAGATGCTCTGGTTTAGAATAGTATTTCTCAGTCTTCCCACTGTTGACATTTCTGCTGCACAGTTCTTTGTGGTGGGGACATTCTGTGCATTGCAGGATGCTGAGCAGTACCCCTGGCCTCTACCCATTAAGTGGCAGTTGTACTTCCGCAGTTGTGAGAATCAAAAATATCTGCAGACAATGCCAAGTGTCCTTGCAGGCACAGTCACCCCTGGTGGAGGACTCCTGGCATAGAGCGTGAGAACCAAAAACAACTTGGAGTTTCAACAGGAACTCATCACTTACTCAGTCACAACTTTGGAGAAATCACTTTACCCTTCTGAGCCCCATTTCTGAAAAGGTAAAGTGAGGTTCATAACAGGACTGACCACATAGAATGGACTTTTAAAAACTTAAATGAGATAAGCCATATAAGAAACTAAGTTAGGTTTATGGTGCATAAAAGCATCTAAATATTTGTTATAATTAACTAACATTTACAAATGAAGGACTAAATGATAGCTCTTACTTTGTGTTAAAAGAATGAGACTCCTAATAGAGTTGTCAAAAGTGTGATGAAGCCAATGGTTATGGTACCTATGGTTTCATATCAAAGGAACACACCCTTCTTCCTTGTTGAAGAGAGGAATACCAATTTTCTATAGATATCAAGAGCTGTTCCCCCCCACACACAAGTCAATAATTTGGAGGCCCACATAACTTAATCAATTCAGATTCATCCGTCTAGATTTGGAGAAACCACTAAATCAAGACTGAGATAAATGCAAGGGAGGTTAGACTTCTTGAAGTCAAATGAGTGCATGGAGAAGGAGTAATAAAAAGTGAATTCACTTGACTTCTAATCTGGTCTCTTGGGAAAAGAGAATCAACAGGAATAATTTCCTTTGTGTCCAGACCAGCGTCTCACAGGGAAATGATGCGCTCAGAGGTGGGAGTAACAATGCAAACAGCACCTAGTGAGCAGACATAGGGAGCTGTAAACATCTCCTCCGCGGCGGACTATCCGCGTGCGCAAACTTTGAGCTGGACAGGGAATGGTTACTGCTCTTGGAATCCTAAGTTTGGTTTGGGAATTAATGTTTGCCTGCTTCCTGCTGTAGTGTCTGGGAACACAGCTTCGATCTCCAACAACAATCATCCAGGAAGGAATTCGGACTTCCACGTGAAGACCTTTGTCTCAGAGACCCCGTCCAGGTGAGTCTGAGAGCTCACTGGGTACTTCATAAAAGGCTCAGAGAGAGTGGAAGAAGAGAACTTTTACCTGAGGTCATCTGGGAGCCAAACCAGTCTAACCAGAGCTGAAATATTGCTACTTTTTTGCTGGGTAGATTAACTAATTTATAATTAATTTATTTAATATGTTAAAAGTGAGAAGCATCTTTTGAACTCAGAAATACAAAGCTTATTGTTACAATTAAATGATGTGACAAGAAATCCAGTTGGATAAGAATGAAGAAGGAATGGGAGGTGGAAAGTGTTTCCAGTAAAATTAGAACATATCTGAGTTTTGCAGTTCAAAGGAGTTGTAAAATATAGTATTATGTTTGGAAGTATGGATAGTAAACTAAAGACATTTTTTAAATATTTAAGAGGGGTGTATTTGAGCATGTTCTGTATTTATTAGAAATTCCAGACCATGGAGGTAGGTATTACTTTGCAACAACAGTTCTTGAGACATACATTTTACAGTATTGTCTCCCATGTTGGATAGTCAATGAAAAATATGTATTTATTATGCAAAAATGGTATGTTACAGAGTTTTATTTTACAACTATTTAATCACCTAGAGTGGGGAAGCAATGGAGACACTAGAGAGGTAGCAGAAATAAGTTGGTCTCAATTTACAACCAGTGATAGTCGTTCATTTACTAACGGGAAGAAGTTATTTTAAGCATTTTTCGCATACTGACTAAATCTGTCGACCACCTGCAGGCTATTTGGGTGAGGATATTAACCTCACCCAATGGGCCTTTGGCTCTCCATAGATAAACAGTTAATAGGTGGTAGTTCCGAAATTCAAAACTCAGTTTCCTGATTCCAAAACTTTTGCATTTAATACTATTTAAAAAGTCTTTTACCATTTCGTCTTTAAAAACCCCTCACAATACTTGCATGTTGTGTATTTTCTGTGATAAATCGAGGGCTTATTCCCCATGCTCATTTTTCTAGTCGAATGTTCAATTAGCAATATGTCTCATTATTGTGAGATTACGTTATCTTCTCTTGAGGATAAACTGTGAGTTTTTTTGCTGCTTTGTTAGTTATTCTGAGCATCAAGGGGATTGAACTGGAGTTGGAATGCTGCCAGAACCAAGGAAGTTTTCTCTTCATCACACTTGCTAGGAACCAACTGAGCTTATCCGATTTTTTTTTTCTCCTCATCTATATCTTTCTTCTCTGTGTTTTTGGAGTGCTTTTTATGTTTTCTTAAATATGGGACCCAATGTTTATGTGAATATGGAGTCCCATGTTTACATATTGATGGGAGGCTTACCAGCTGGAATTTGGATATACTTACATGCTTTAGTGTAAAGATAATCTGATGTTGACATCTTCCCTTGTGTCATTTCTTTCTTAATTATTGTGGCTAGGGTCAGAAGTGCCTGATAGTAGCACGGCCCCAGGAAGTCACAGCACACTGTGTATGTGTGTGTGTCTGTGTATGTCTAGTGTGTGCTGGTTGTGCGTGTGTCCCTGTGTATTTTGCGGGACTAACGCAGTTCTTGGGGCAGTAGTACCCAGCCCATATACTCCAAAACACGACCCTTAAAATACAGATGCCAGAATGTTAACTAATAGATGGACATGACAGGATTATTTCTACCCTCGGGATTTCTTGGAAACAAAATTAATAAAGAGCATTTGAATGTGGGGCTCTCTGTGTCTTGAAATTTCAGCTGACACCTGAGCTTATGAGATCTCTTTTCCTCCTCATCCATTTAATTATCTCTCTCTCTGTTTATTGAGCAGATTTTTTAATGTTTATATTAATGGATGGCAGAAAATGGCCACCCCAATATGGAGCCCAAGTTTTTTTGGGTTTAAGAAGTGGAATTTCTGGGAACCATGTCCACACTACACAGAAGAAGAGATCATTTATCTGGCCAACTTGGGTTGTGTTCATTCCTAGCATTTTCAGCATGCCTGGAGCTGAGAAAGACATGGGAATAACACAACCCAGGAGGCCGTGGTGTGCCACAGGTGCGTGTGTCTGTGTGACCTGTGGAGTGTGGGAAGTCCCCAGAACAGGGATAGCAGGACTCACATATTCTAAGGTGACTCTTATATTGTAAGATGGGCCAGTATTCAATCAAGAGAAAGTGCTAAGACAGGGATCTGTTTCAATTCAGAAGATTAAAAAAGGTCAAGAGGTAGAGTGGATGAGGTTTCAGCTGCAGCAGAGAGGCCACCTCACTCCACAACACTTCTGACACGATCTCTCATCCTCAGCCTCATGCACTTTGCAACACTGACTTCACTTTTTTTGACTTGAACATCTGAAAGAAGCGCCTTCCACGGGGCCTTTGCGCTGACCATTCCCTCTGCCGGACACACACTTCCCCACGTAAACTTGCATCTCCCTCTTTGTCTTACTTGAGGTCTTTGTTCACTCGTCGCCTTGTTTGCAGGTCTTGATAAATACCCATGAAAAATAGAACACCCTCTTCGCTCTCTCCTTTTACCTGCTTTCCTTTTCCTCAGCCACCTGCACCATCTGAAATGTTATGTAGTTTTATCATTGCCTACACTGCATATTCATCTCCATCATTGAGTTGTAGGGACTTTTATTTTCAGCATCTTATACACATGGCTGAGACAGTGCCCAAAACATGGTCAACACTCAATTTATATTCCTGAAATACATGAAGAATCTGTCATTAAAACTGTAGAATACCTGACCCTTAAGAAAAAAAGTTGATTAGGACAAAAATTCCATGTCAGATGTAGCATGAGGGATCCCCAAAGTGGGCCATATCCATCGACATAATATTAACATTATTTTTTTTTTACTACAAATGATAAATTGTAGCATTTCAAGCATGTTAGTAATGTGAGTTTGTGTGAAAATTAGTCACTTTATTTCCTTCTTTCCTAGAAGTCACTTCCACCACATGGAATCAGGCAATAATACACAAATTTCAGGATTTCTTCTTCTGGGATTTTCAGAGAGACCAGAATTGCAGCTCCTCATATTTGGGCTTTTCCTCACTATGTACCTGATTACTGTGTGTGGAAATCTGCTCATCATCTTGGCTGTCACTTCGGACTCCCTCCTCCACACACCCATGTACTTCTTCCTCTGCTACCTGTCCTTCGTAGATATCTGCTTCACCTCCACCACCATCCCGAAGATGCTGCGGAACATCCAGACACAAAGCAAAGTCATAACCTATGAGGGCTGCATCACACAGATCTATTTTCTCATACTCTTTGCAGTGTTGGACATCTTTCTCCTAACAGTGATGGCCTATGACCGGTTTGTGGCCATCTGCCACCCCCTGCACTACACAATCATCATGAACCACCGGCTCTGTGGACTGATGATTCTGGTGTCCTGGATCGTGTGTATCCTGAATTCCTTATTACAAAGCTTAACAGCATTGCGGCTTTCCTTCTGTACCAACTTGGAAATCCCCCACTTTTTCTGTGAACTTAATCAGGTGGTCCAACTTGCCTCTTCTGACACCTTTCTTAACAACGTGGTGATGTATTTTGCAGCCATCCTGCTGGGTGGCGGTCCTTTTGCTGGTATCCTTTACTCTTACTCCAAGATAGTTTCCTGCATACGTGGAATCTCGTCAGCTCAGGGGAAGTACAAAGCCTTTTCCACCTGTGTGTCTCACCTCTCTGTTGTCTCTTTATATTATTGTACAGTCCTAGGAGTGTACCTCAGCTCTGCTGCCACCCACAGCTCACACTCCAGTGCCACAGCCTCAGTGATGTACACTGTGGTCACACCCATGCTGAACCCCTTCATCTACAGCCTGAGGAACAAAGACATAAAGAGGGCTCTGAAATTATTCTTTGTGAAGGAAACTACAAAATTGTCCCAGCACTGAAAAAGTGCCCATGATTGCAGAGGTCAAAACCTCAGAGACAGAAGATAGGATCATTTGATCAGATGTTTGCAGTGATATTGTTCTTTCTATTTACTTCCACCTCAAATTCTCTATTCAAGTAACTCCCTTTACTAAGCTTTCTGCTCTCTTTGATAACTAACATTTTTTCCCTTTGTTGTTTTCTTACTTTTCAAAATTTATTCCAGTCATGGATCAGAATATTTGTAAATTCCCATTAGCTTAATGAAACAGCATGGATTTTCTTTTAGAATAATTTTTCTCAAATGGCATATATCATAACAAATAATTTTTCTTTTGTTTTGCTAAAAGAATTATCATGAACTGTACTACTTGTATGGAAAAAAAACTACACTTGATGACCAAGGCAGTTTCTACAATTTTATAATAGAGGAACTCTGAGAGCACAATTTTCACTCTATGCCAGGCATTCCTTTGTGTGTCACTATCTTAACTGCTCCTGCAGATAATGTAGACCGTAACACACTGTGGTGGTGTGTAACTGGTCACTGGGTTTTATTCTCCTCATTAGGATCTTATGTTCTTTCAGCCTGGTGTGCATGATGCCTACCCTAGTCACTGGCCAAATGACCACCAAGCACATTTCTCCCAGAGGACTTTTCATTGAAGGACAAGTTTCAATAAACACAGTGACTTAATATGACCTTAGAATCACAGAGTACGTTCGATTTTATGAAGCAAAATTTACAATAACACCTTGTATTCTATGCAGAATATTTATTTTTACTCTGTACTCTACTCATTGGAGTATGGAGAATTGGTAGCCATGTATAAAAGGTTTTATATTTTTGAAGAAAGATTAACTGACGTTTTTCTACTTTTTATTGAATTACTTTTTATTTCTGCTTGCAAACTTCCAGTGTTATTTATAACACAAATTCTTTCATTGCTATAAAGAAAAAATGTTTTCCCCCTTCTAGGTATTGTCATCACCATGAAAGGGATGTTAAATGATCATTATCATTATCATCCCTTAAGCTCAGGATATCTATCTTCTATGATTAAAGAATGACTCAAAAGAGAGCTTGACTTCCTGTCCAGCCATGTGAATCTGGGTCCCAGTTTTCCTGAACAAACATGCATGTCCTTTCAGTCTTTCCTGGTTACCTGGAAATGAACCCTTACAAGAGGTTTAAGATACAGTTGTCTAAAATAAACTGAAATAACAGAGTAACTACGAATGCTGTCTTCAAAGATAAGAACAAATGCCAAGAATAATCAGGAGCAGATTATTATACTTGTCCTCCCTTCTGTTCAGTTTGATTATTGAATCAGTTACCTGTTGCTTCATAACAAGCATCCTGAAAGAAAAAGATCGAATATACCACCTTTATTACCAAAGGGATTGCACAGTGGGGAGCTGTTCTGAGCTCTGCTGATCTCATCGTGGGTCTGCAAGTTGTGAGTCTCCACACTGTGCCTCTAAGGCTCATCCACGATATTGTGTGAGGCCATGGTGCTCTTCTCACTTGAACCAATAGATGATCAGTTAACTCTGTTTCTATATATGTATATTTTTTTTTTTTGAGTAAGATTAGCCCTGAGTTAACATCTGCAACAAGTCTTCCTCTTGTTGGTGAGGAAGACTGGCCCTGAGCTCACATCCATGCCCATGTTCCTCTACTTTATATGTGGGACGCCTGCCACAGCATGGCTTCATGAGTGGTGCCACGTCCGCATCCAGGATCCAAATCAGTGAACCCCAGGCCACTGAAGCAGTTTTACCCAAAAAAAGTGGATCAAGTGTAAATTGCTTTCGCTTACTTCTACTGTCCCTGTATCCATCGATGACACTTTTTTTCCGGCCAGGTAGAAGAGATGTCTCCTACCGCTGCTCAGTGTGAAGCAGCTGCCTGTGCTCCGGATCCTGTTCTGATCCCGGCACCTCTAGAATTTTCTTTTTGTAACTCATTTGTTGAAGAATAATTACGTGCTACAAAGTGAACATATTTTAAATGTATAACTTGATGAATTAAAAGAGGCATACAAAAATTATGGTACACACTACATTTCCATTTGTGTAAAATTTAAGAAAGTGCACAATAAACTTTAATGGCCTTTTAAGGTAGTTGTTAAAATTGGCTGAGACTTAGTCTTGCCCAAATCCCCACCCCTGGAGCAGCAACCACAACCAGGGGAGGCCTCACAAACCTGGAGCTTCTCCCCAAGGAGTGAGGAACTCACACCCCAACTCCAGCACCCCAACTCTGAAGATCTGTATTTGCAAGACAAGGCTCCAAAACATGTGACTTTGAAAACAATTAGGGATTATGACCATGAGCACAAATGGATACAGAAAATGGAGAAACTGCTCTTAAGGTGTTTGTGCAAGTACTCACTTGCTTCAGTGTCCAATGTGGAAGCAGCATTTTGAAAAGTGCCCAGACCATATGTGAAGGGGAATAATTTGCCAACCTTAATGCATCCGCCAGAGGGGGAGTGCTCTGTCAAGGTTCTTTCTGAGGAAGGAGGCACTGGTGGGTACCATTTTTGTGCTCTCCCTTGGCCTTGCTTAAGTTGCCTCACTGATCTCCCCTCTGCCTCGCTAAAGTGTCAGGCACCCCTCATGTTCCCCCTCTGCCTTACTAAAGCCAGTGTGTGCCATCCCTGCCACCCCCACTGCCTAGCTAATGCCTGCAGGTGCACTTCCTGCGCTCTCTTTCTGCCACACTCCACAGTGCCAGTGTCTCGTGGAGGGGAGATTTTACATATACCTGGTACCCATGCTTTTTATTTTACGTACAGAGCCCCAGTTTTTATGGGAGCAGCCAAGGGGACACCAGTGAAAGCCTGGCTCACGAGGCCAGGAGGGCTCGCACTCTTGGGTCCCATGGACTATAACCATCAGAGAGACAGTTTTTGACTGGCAGCCATCCCAGGACACTTCACTGATGGCAGACTGAAACATAGCATTGATTTTTTTTCTGAAAAAGAGGCCTATTTACTTGTCCAGGAGCTTTGGCCTGACAAATTCTGGTCTGTCATATTCATAAAGGCCAGGGGAGGCATTCCTAGGGAACAGAGGCCATGGATGCAGTTTTTGGGCTCTCCCTCTGCCCTGCTCCAGCCTTCTGGTATCTCAGAAAGGAGTTTATACCCTTGCCTGGTGCCCCATTTTTTGCCACTGCTGCCAGGGGACATCTCTATATCACCTGGCTCTAGAGCCCAGCAGAGCTTAGGTACACTGGCCCCTCAAGACTATAAAAAGCAGAAAAAGTGTCATTAAACAGCTACTGCCCTCAGGGCACAGCAAGGAGCAAAGGGTCCAGGAGCTCAGTCTGTCTGTGAGAGAGGCTTACAGCTTATCACTGCAGCTGCTGCCTGAGGGGCAGGCTTCTACTCTAACACACATCTAAGGGCTCACCAAGACCTACCCAGAGGTCTCAGAAGATGGGCCCATCTAACACTTTCTCTACTGCATCTGGACCCCCAGTGTCTCTGGGAGGGGGGTTTCCTCGTGTCTGATGCCCCAGTTTTACATCTAGCACCTCAGCTTCTGTTGCTGCTGAACAAGGGGCTCTCCTTGGTCGACCGGTTCTCAGACAGTGTCGACTGGAGGGGCCTTCTTTGCACTCCGTCTGTCTTACCACAGCTCACTGGTACCTCTCAGAAAGGAGCTTATACACTTGGTGTCTGAAGTCCCGGTTTTCCTAACTGTTGCACAAAAGACACTTCCAGATCACCTAGCCTGGAGGCCAGCAAGGTTTATGATGGTGGTCCCACAGGACTCTATACACCTCATATTTTAAAATCTGCTGTCTGAGGTCCTATTTCAATTATCCTGAAGTTAGACGCTGACTGAGATTCTGCCATTTGGAACAATGACAGGTCTTGGCACACCCACAATAACTGGAAGCTATGAAAAATAAAACAGGATGATTGGACATCATAAAGATTAGAGAGAAAACCAAGAGTTAGGGCAAGGCTGAACAATAAGTTTCATCTTCCACATGAGGCCACTCTTTCAAGATGGGGAAAAGTAACTGTTTCACCCAATGCATAGAAAGGACACAGATAATCAAGCAAAATGGGGGCAAAAAAGAATATGTTAAGAACAGAAAAACAAGGTAAAACCTCAGAAAAACACTTGATAAAACAAAGATAAGTAATTTACCTGATAAAGATATCAAAATAATGGTCCTAAAGATGCTCACCAAACTCAGGAGTAAGAGATGAACACACTGAGAATTTCAACAGAGAGGTATAAAATACAAGAAAGTACCAAACGGAATGTACAGAGCTGAAGAATACAATAACTGAACAGAAAAATACACTCCAGGGGTTCAACAGCTGACTAGACGAAGCAGAAGAAAGGATCAGTGATCTCAAGGACAGGACAGTGGCACATACCCAAACAGAGCAGCAAAAAGAAAAAAGAATTACAAAAAGTCACCATACCTTGAGACAACATCAAATAGAATAACATCCACATTATAGGGGTACCAGAAGGAGAAGAGGGAGAGAAAGGGACAGAACATTTATATTTGAAGAAATAATGACTGAAAACTTTCCTAATCTGGGGATGGAAACAGACATCCAGATCCAGGAAGCCCTGAGAATTCCAAATAAGATGAACCCAAAGAGATCCACATTCAGATACAGTATAATTAAAATGTCAAAAATTACAGATAAAGAGAAAATCTTAAAAGCAGCATGACAAAAGCAACTTGTTACATGCAAGGGAACCAACATATGATTATCAGCAGATTTTTAAGCAAAACCTTTGCAGCCAGAAAGGAGAGGCACAATTTATTCAAAGTGCTGATAAAAAAGCAGTTTCCACCAAGAATACTTTACCTGGGAAAGTTTTCATTTAGAATTGAGGAAGAAACAAAGAATTTTCGGAACAAGCAAAAGCTAAAAGTGTTCATCACCACTAAACCAGCCTAACAAGGAATGTTAAAGGGACACCTTTAAGCTGAAAAAAGGCACTAATTAGAAACAACAAAACATATGAAAGTATAAATCTCACTGTTAAGGTAAATATATACCAAAGGTAGTGAATTAATCACATATAAAGCTGGTATGAAAAAGACAAAAGTAGTAAAAATAACTGTAAGTACAATAATAGGTTAAGGGATACACTAAATAAAATGATGTTAAGTGTGACATCAAAAACATGAAACATGAGGAGAGAGCAAAAATGCAGTTTTATAGTGTGCTCAAACTTGTTATTATCAATATAAAATAGACTGTTATAAATATAGGTTGTTTTATGTAAGCTCCATGGTAACCACAAAGCAAAAACCTATAGTAGATAAACAAAGATAATGGGAAGGGAATCTAAGCATAACAGTGAAGAGAGTCATCAAACCATAAAAGAAGAGACCAAGAGGAGAAGAAAGTAACAGAGAGTAACTACTGAAACAGCCAGAAAATAATTTTAAAAAAGCAATAAACACATACTTGTCAATAATTACTTTGAATGCGAATGTACAAAATTCTCCAGTCAAGAAACACAGAGTGGGTGAATGGATATAAAAACAAGACCCATCTATATGATGCCTACAAGAGGCTCAATTCAGATGTAAGAATATACACGCACTGAAAGTTAAAAGATGGAAAAAAGATGTTGTATTCCAATTAAAATCAAAAGAAAACTGAGGTAGCTATGCTTAATTTCGTACAAAATAGGTTTTAATACAAAGCCTGCAGTAATATACAACAAGATCTACCATTTATAAATACTTATGCAGCCAACGTAAAAGCACCTAAATATAAAAAGCAAATATTAAAGGCAGAAATTGACAGCAATACAATAATCGTAGAGGACTTTAATACCCCACTTACATTAATGGATAAATCATCAAGACAAGAAGGAAAATTCAGCCTTAAATATCACACTAGGCCAGACGGACTTGATCAATATATATGGAACATTCCACCCAAAAGCAACGGAACACGCATTCTTTTCAAGTACGCATGAAACATTCTCCAGGATAGATCATATGTTAGCTCAAAAATATAGTCTCAATAAATTTAGGAAGGTTGAAATCACATCGAGCATCTTTTCCAACCACAATGGTGTGAAACTGGAAATCAATTACAAGAAGAAAACTAGAAAATCACAAATATGTGGAAATAAAACACCACTCTACTGAACAACAAGTGTGTCCAAAAATAAGTCAAAGGAAAAATTTAAAAATACCTGGAGACAAATTTAAAAACGTAGGCACTAAGCTCTTTGTTTTCATGACAATATTGCCAAAACAATCAGGAACTTCATACTTACGTCACAAATTCACAGGTGTCATTCACATCCTCATTATAACAGGCTTATCAATTATAACAGATACATTTAGATTTTATGCACCATAACTTAGCACACTGAAGTGATGACATGACTTGATTTTTATAATAGTTCAGTCTGTGAGGTGGTACTGTTATGAACCCAATTCTCCATTATAGAGATGGGGCTCAGAGAGATTTAATATTCTGCTCAAAGGTATAAACCAAATAAGGGGTGGAGTCTTGGTGGAAATTCTGTCAGGATGTAGAGCTATTAGGGGTTGTGTCCCCATCAGAAGTCAACCCTTTGAAGATCCAAAGTGATAGCAGACAAATTCCTCAGCATTATACTGTTCAGAAAATTAAAACTCAGAGTCATGATGAGGTGCTGGGAGGTTTAGACCTCTGGAGCAGCAGAGTTTGTGGAGAATAAGTAATAAAAACTAAATTCACCTGGCCTATAGCGCAGTCTCCTGGGATAAAAGATTTAGCGAGAAAAATTTCCATTCTGTCCAGACCAGTGTCCCATAGGGAAATCACGTACTTAGAGGTTGGAGTAACAGGAGGAAAATGTGCCTAATGAGCAGACGTAGGGAGCTACAAATATCTCCTCTGTTGCAGTGCCCCAGGGCATGCAACCTTGGGCTGGACAGGACGAGGTTGTTTCTTTTGGAGACCCAAGTCTGCCTGGGGCACAGAAAGCTTGACTCCTTCCTGCTCTCTTGTCAGGGGACAGAGCTTTAGTCTCCATCATCAACCATCCAGGGAGGAATTCAGACTTCCACACACAGACCTGCCTCTCAGGGACTCCCGGTGAGTCTGAAAGCCCAGTATGTAGTTCAGGAAAGCGCCAGAGAGAATCAGAGCTTGCTTGGTTTTGCTGGCTTGATTAGTAAATTAAGGTATTTATTTATGATGCTCAAAAGAGAAGTGAACATTGAAACTGGCAAAGCAAGTGTCATTTTTGACACTTAAATGAGAGTAGAACATAAGTCCAAGGGTCTTTTTAATTAAGGGGAGCAGGGAAGTAGAGTATTAGCTGTGGGCGGATATACAGTGAAATGAGTGTTTATCTTTTTTTTTTAAGATGGGGCATCTTTGACTGTGTTTCCATATTGATGAGGAAGACCCGGACCAAGGAATGCTTGCAGACACGTCCTTGCAGCGGCAGTAAGTGAGATGTACATTTCGCAGTATCTTCTCTCAGTCTGGGTATTCACATTAAAAAATTAATAGGTAAAAGGGGTATGCTGGTGAGAATTACTTTACAATTGTCTCATTACCTGTGAGGTCGTATATAATGTGGGTTACTTAGCCAGTTACTTTCCCTTTTGCAAATTATCCGTGTGAGTTTTTTGCTTTTATAATGTGGGGTCAGAGTGTTTTTACTCATCATTTTGATTGCATTCTTTCAAACAAAAAATTGTTTTTGTCACCAACTGGCGGTGTCATTTAGTTAGCCTATATGTGTGAAGATGTATTTGTGGAAAATGTATGAGTTCATAAATTTAGTTTGGTCAATTCTGTCAGTCAGATTTTTTGTGTTCCATTTGTTTTGGTTTGTTTATTTTCTTACTGAGATGCTTAAGCTGTCATTTCAATATTCTTCACCTGTGAATCTTTGCCTTAAAGGAAAAGGACCGTGAAAGTTCTTCTACCTCCTTAGAGATAATAAATCACTTTTACATATTTCCAACTTGTTTTCACATTTCTGATATTCCTTATTGTTCCTTTTGGCATTTGGGGATCAGATCTATTTCTGAAACTCACATTTATTTAGGCCTTTGGAAGGCATTCATCATTAGGAAGGCTTTCTATACCCCTATGTCCAAGATACCATATATCTCCATAAAATGTTTGACTCCATGTATCTTTACATAGGATGAAATTATAACAGATATTTCTTCTCCCCAACATGTGCAAAGCCTTGGTATATGATTTTATATCTAAATCTTTGACAATGTAATCTTGAATTAGTGACCTATGCTGATTTTACTAAACTGTTACTAGTTAATGTCTTCGTATGAATTCGTTAGAGATTTTCATCCAGTTCTGTTACATACAGTTGTTTGAAACTATGTTAACCTAATTTCATTCTCACTAACATTTTCCCCTAAGATTTTACTTTCATTTAAAACTCCTGTTTCTGTATCATGCGCATCTACATATTCATATACTTTTATACAAATGTGTGAATAGAATACTAAGCACAACATAAATTTCCTTTGCATTTTAGAGCAGTCCTTTTTAACCTTATCTGCCATTATTCTTCTTACTCAATAATTCCTTACAGACTTGCTCCCAATGAACCAGGGAAATGATGATATATTATTTCAGTGGTTGCACAATATTTCCTCATACTTTGTGAAGTCTTTCATTATCTTTATCTTACATTACTATTACAGCAATGCTACAAAAATATTTTGGGATAGTTAAGTTCAAACTGTGGTTCCAACCAGGGGCGATTTTGTCCTCCAGGGGCCACTGAGCGATGCTTGGAGACATTACAGGCTGTCACACTGGGGAGGGATGGACAGAGGCCAAGGACACTCCAAACAGCCTACAACACACAGGACAGACCCCACCACGGAGAATAATCTGGCCAAAAATGTCAATAGTGCTGAGACTGAGAAACCTGAGTTAAAGAATATCTATACTTTTAATCATTATAGGTGTCTTCAGATTGTTTCCCCAGTCATGACACTTTCACACTTCTGCCAGGAAAATTGGAGTACCCTGTTGCCACCTGTTTAAGTTTCCACCCCAATCAATGTGAGAGCTCCTTACGTGTTTTCCCGAGCTAATGTGTTTGAAAGAGATTTCTTGGTTTTTTGTAAACTATTGCTGAGGTTGACCAAAGATCTAGATATTTAGTCACCATTTGATTTGCCTATTAATTTTATATGCCCATATATTATAAGCATGTTATTCTAGAGTTATCAGCTTTTCAAATGATCTTCAAAACTTATTGTGTCTCTACTGACTTTGGGGAGATATTTTGGCCATGAATATGTTTTACACTATATTTAGTTAAATATGTCTATCTTCTCACTTCTGAGTTTCTTATCTTAATTAAGATGATTTGGCCCCTCCATAGATTTTTTTTTAAAGATTTTATTTTTTTCCTTTTTCTCCCCAAAGCCCCCCAGTACATAATTGTATCGTCTTCTTTGTGGGTCCTTCTAGTTGTGGCATGTGGGACGCTGCCTCAGCATGGTTTGATGAGCAGTGCCATGTCCGCACCCAGGATTCGAACCAACAAAACACTGAGCTGCCTGCAGCGGAGCGTGCGAACTTAACCACTCAGTCACGGGGCCAGCCCCCCTCCATAGATTATCATATATAGTTTTCTAGAGGTTTACCTAAAAAGTATCGATTACTCTTACCATAGTAGTTGATTCCTCAGAGTTTTTTGTGATATGACTGAATGGGAATCAACTTCCTTTTCTTCCAGGTCAATATCCATTTTACAAGATTTATTCAACAATCCAATCTTTCCTCATATATTGAACTACAACTGTATCATATAGGAAATGTACTTATATACTGAGACCTAGCTCCTGAGTCATTCAACAAATAAGCATCTGCTATCTGCAATAATTTCTAGGAACATTATACATTATATTCTTTTATGTCTATACTTTTGACAATTTAATTAATAAGCCATGTTGTTGTTAAATTATTGCTATTTTACATCTTGTTTTGTTAGTTTTTGATGCTCCACTCAATTTCCTTTAATGCAGTTACTTCGAAGCCACTGTCTTTAACCTGGTTTCATTCTCTTTGCCATTCTTTTTATTTTATGACTTTGCTTTTACTTAAGTTTGGTCCTATAGAGTACACATATTAACGTACATTTGTGAAAAGAAAAGGTGAACAAAACTGGTGAAGCCCTACTTGTTTGGATCTTGCGTTATAGTGGTGAAGCCAGAGTGCAATGAAATAAATGTGTGTGTGACACCATGTGCTCAGGGATCAATCATAGAAAAAGAGTCAATCAGGTAACAGGATGGACTTGTCGCGGCAGGTGCAGGACCTTGGAGAGCACGGTCTTGGGGGCCTTTGCTGGTTGTCTGATGACCATAGTCAGGACTACAGTGTTCACATTGGGTTTGTCAAAAAAAGAATGAAACCTAATGTACAAACCAACAAAGCGAAGATCACACATAAGAGAAGTGAGAAGGCGCTTGCGCCATCTGCTACCCAACCATGGAAAAACCAACTGGGCAAATGCATACAGAATAGGCAAAGGGAAGGCAATGCTTCTACGGCTTGATTTTAAAAACACCCAACTTTTCTTGTATATTTTCTTTTGTGAATTATTTAATTCCTTTGGTCAGTTTTCACTTGGGATGTTCAATCTGTAAAGTGTTCCACACCACAAATTTATCACTACTTTTGTCTTTTGGACAAATTTATTTTTTCTCCTTTATTATTTTTGCTTGGCGTCAACAGAATGTCATCAGCTTTGGAGTGCTACCAGAAACCAGTGAAATCTTTTCTTCCTCACTGTCTCTCAGGAAGCACCTGAGCTTATTAAATCTTTTTCTTCCTCATTCCCATTTTATTACTCTCTCTCCCTCTATGTTTATTGAACTGATTATGTTTCTCTAAATACAGGGCAGAAAATGCACACTTCGTTATGGAGCCCCAAGTTTATTTGTCATGGGACGTTTCAACAGGAATACGTGGATACCATTTCTAAATTTTTTAGGGGATAGAATCTTGATCAGGACAGCTTGAGTTCTGGCCACCCGCAGCCTAAACAGTGATGGAGAAGGAACGCAGAGGAGGGCGGCCAGGTGTGCTGTGTTGTGTGTGCGTGTGATCCTTGTGAACTGAGAGCAGTCCTCAGAACAGGGCTACCTGGACTCGTATATTTCAAGGTAACCCTTAGAATAGAGGGTCCAGAACTTAATCAACTCAAAGTGCTGAGAGGATAGCCTTTGTAATTCACAGGGTGCCTATGTAACCAGATTAATAAAGTGCAAGTTTTACATGATATGGACAAGGGACTCCCCTTTTCTTGAGGTTTCAGCAGCAGCAGGGAGGCCACCTCATTCCTCAACATTTTCTGACACCATCTCATCACTCTACGCCTTGCTCATTCCCCTAGACACATTTTGAATCTTGATTGTGTAAAGCAATCGTCTTTCTCAGGGTCTTTGCAAGGCTGGTCCTTCTGCCAGGCACACAGTTCTTCAGAGAAACTTGTGTCTCCACTCACTCTTCTTTCAGATTTCTGTTCAAATGTCACCTCACTTGCAGCTCCTGCCTCAACTCCCAATAAAATATAACACCCCTATCCACTGTCTCCTTTTGACGTGTCGTCTTTTTATCAGAGTGTCTGTCACCATTGCATATGTTGTATCATTATTTTTATTTGGTCATATTCTTTCTCCATCATTAGATTAGGGACTTTGTTTTTCGAGGTTCTATTCTCTGGATGGTGCTTGGAATATGGCTTATATTCAATATATATTACTCAAATGCATGAAAGATACTCAATAAAACATTAGGAACATTATGTTTGAGGAACAAACTGATGGTGGAAAAGGAATTCCTAAAGAGAAGTAGCACTGGAGATGCCGTAATGGGGACAAGATCATACACAAAATATTGAAATTAAATTTCTTGATTCTAAATCTAGATGTAGCAGTTATTCTACGTAACTAATGCTTGCTTGTGTGAAAGGAAGTCATTTATTTTTCTATTTCCTAGTAGTCACCTCCAACACATGGAACCAGAGAATGACACACATTTTAAAAAATTTCTTCTTCTGGGATTTTCAGAGGAACCAGAACTGTGGTCCCTTCTATTTGCACTTTTCCTCTCCATGTACCTGACCACTGTGTCTGGAAACCTGCTCATCATCCTGGCCACCATCTCTGACTCCCACCTCCACACACCCATGTATTTCTTCCTCTCCAACCTGTCCTTTGTAGACATTTGCTTCACCTCCACCACCATCCCAAAGATGCTGCTGAGCATCCAGATGCAGAGCAAAGGCATAACCTACGAAGGCTGCATCTCCCAGGTGTATTTTTACATATTATTTGCAGGAATAGATAACTTTCTCCTGACTATAATGGCCTATGACCAGTTTGTGGCCATCTGCCACCCCCTGCACTACTCAGCGATCATGAACGCCCAGCTCTGTAGACTATTGGTTCTGGTGTCCTGGTTCGTGAGTGCCTTTTATTCCTTGTTACAAAGCTTAATGGTGTTGTGATTGTCCTTCTGCACAGACGTGGAAATCCCCCAATTTTTCTGTGAACTCAATCAGGTGGTCCAACTTGCCTGTTCTGACACCTTTCTCAATAACATGGTGATATGTGTTGCGGCTGTGCTGCTGGCTGGTGGTCCCCTGGTTGGTATCCTTTACTCTTACTCTAAGATAGTTTCCTCCATATGTGGAATCTCATCAACTCAGGGAAAGTACAAAGCATTTTCCATGTGTGCATCTCACCTTTCAGTTGTCTCCTTATTTTACTGCACCAGCCTAGGAGTGTACCTCAGCTCTGCTGCCACCCACAGCTCACACTCCAGTGCCACAGCCTCAGTGATGTACACTGTGGTCACACCTATGCTGAACCCCTTCATCTACAGCCTGAGGAACAAAGACATAAAGAAAACTCTGAAATCATTCTTTGAGATGGTAGCTATAAAAGGAATAATTCTCCTGGGTCAGAAGAAGTATCCTTGATTGCAGTGCTAAAAGTTTCTGAGCCAGAAATTGCTTTTCTTTGATTGTATAATGCAAGTAAAAATTGTTCCTTCCCTTTTTTCCATGTCTGTCCATTTCTTTGACTTCAACTTCTTTATACAATTTAAGTAACTCATTCTGTTAAGCTTTCACTCACTCTGATATAGAAACAGTTTTCTAATATTTATTTTTTTCCTATTTATCAAAGTTTTTCCCAACTTTGTGTTTGAAATATTTCAAAATTCCCATTTCTTTCATGGACAACATGAATTTCTTAAAAATAATTTCTTCTCTAATGACATATATCACCCCAAATAATTTTTCTCTTGTTTTCCTTATAGAACAGTGATGAGTTGTATTACTCACATTTTAAAAAACTACAATTGACAACCAAGGCAATTTATATAATTTTGTAATAGGGGAAAATATGAGACCACTGTTTCACACATTTTTGTACATCGTTCCTTTGTATATCACTACCCCAATTGCTGATCCAGAAAATGTAGACTTCAATATATATATTGTGTTTGATAGGTAGTCATTGAATTTTATTCTCCTCATTAGAATCCTGTTCTCTTATTCAGATCTGTGTCCACTGTGCCTCCATCGTGACAGCAAAATGATTACCAAAGACATGTCTCCGAGTGGAGTCCACACAGAAGCACAAATTTGAATAAATAGATTGACTTTATTTGGCCTCTGAAACAGAGTAGAGCTTAAGTGTGATGAAGTAGAATTGTAAGATACTTTGTATTACTGAGTAAAATATTTCTATTTCTAGCTATACATCTACACATTGAAGTTTGAGAGACTGATGTCTGTGTGGAAGTGGGTTTTTCATTGGGATGACTTGGTTGGTGTGTTCAAATTTTTTTATTAAATTATCTTCATTTCATCTTGAAAACTTCCAGTGCTGCCACAAGTCATACCTTTTCCATGACTCTAAATGCAGTAAAAATTTTGTCATAACCACTAAATGGGCAGTGAATAACAATATCCATATCATACATTGAATAACATATATATATGTATCTCCTCCTGATGAGAGGATGACTCAGTAGAGAGCTTGACTTCCTGCCCCGTCATGTGATTGAGAGTCACAGGTTTTAAACAAACTTGCATGTCCTTCCACCTTCTCCTGCTTACCTGGAAAGGAACCTCAGTGGAGTAAATTTTAATACATTTATCCGAAATAATCTTCAATAACAGAGTAATCATGAATGTTATCTTCAAATATCAGGACAAATGCCTAGAATGAAAAGAAGCAGATTATTATAATTGCCTTCACTTCTGTTTGTTTTTATTTTTGTATCAGTTAGCTGTTGCTGCCTAATAATCCATTGTAACAGCAATTGGTAGGAAAGTGCCTTGATTCTCAGATGAGAGTGTGGAGGGGAGTTGCTCTGATCTCTGCCGTGTTCCTCGTTGAGTCTGTATCAGCTGTGATTCCTCACGTTGTCTCTAAAGCTCATCCGTCATGTTGTGTGCAGCTGTATCGCACTTTCTTCTTCAAGAAATGTATGCTAGTTCACTCCCTTTATATATGTAGATTAAATCTTAGAGTTTATGAGAAAAATAGTTTATCAAGTGAAAATGGCCTTAATTTAACTTCACAGTTCCTATCTCTGTGACATTTTCCTTCTTCAAGTTATAAGACGTCTCTCCTAGGTCTTATAACTCAGCAACCTGTGCTCTAGACCCGACCCTGGGTTATGTACCCTAGAATTTTTTAACTCTACTTTATTGGAGTGTAATTACATAAAAAAATGGCAAGTTTATATATGTTTATTTATAATATATTATATAATATTATATATTTATATTATATACAATTCTATATAGTTTTATATCAATATTAATGTTATATGTAATATTAATATGTATTTTTATATATATATGTAAAAATCTTCCTCACTTACACTGGGGTTACATCTCAATAAACCTATCATAAGTTGAAAGTGTCATAATTCAAAAATTCATTTCAATGCATCTAATGCATCTAAACTGCCAAACACCATAGTTTAGCCTAGACCACCTTAAATGAGCTCAGAATACTTACATTACCCTGCAGTTAGGCAAAATGATCTAACACAGATCTATTTTAAAATAAAGTGTTGATGGGCCAGCCCACTGAACTGGTTAAGTTCAGTGTGCTCTGCTTCAGCAGCCCAGATTTGGTTCCCAGGTGTGTATCTACACTGCTCTGTTAGCAGCCATGCTGTGCTGGCAGCCCACATACTAAAAAATAGAGGAAGGTTGGCACGGATGTTAGCTCAGGGCAAATCTTCCTCAGCAAAAAACAACAATAAAAAAAAGTGTTGACTGTCTAATGTAATTGATTGAACACTGTACTCAAAGTGAAAAACAGAATGGTCGTATGGGTACAGAATGGTTGTAAGTGTTTGAGTTCTTTACCCTCGTCATCGCATGGCTGAGTGGGAGTTGTGGCTTGCTGCCATAACACAGCATCATGGGAGAGTATTGTACCACTTATCACTACTCTGGGGAAAAGATCAAAATTCAAAACTTAAAGTTCAGTTTCTACTGAATATGTATTGCTTTTCACCATCGTAAAGTTGAAAAATGAGGAGCTGAACCATTGTAAGTTGAGGACTGTCTTTATGTATACATACACACACAGAAAAACAGACCCATTGATAATCCCATCTTCTTGGTTGAAAGGAAACTTGAGAGAAAGAGGAACAGGATAAAAATAATAAACATTTGAAGAAACATGAAATTGAAAGAATGTAAAAATTTTGGCACACAGATTTAGAGTAGAAAGAGTGACCTTAATTTTAATGATGAATTTCTTTTCCTCTCTTAAAGACTCAAAGGCCTCAGCTAGAAACACATTTATGTTTAGATGATGAGAAATTCTCTGCACTAAGGGAGCCATATGTCTGCAAATTGACTTTAATTTTCTTTTCTTATTTAAGGTGGGATTTCAACAAAAAAAAAATGCCTTGACCCAAGAAAATCCAAATGAATGAATTGAGAGGCTTAACATCAGTTTCCTTGAACAAAACGTTTTTAGCTGAATGTCTGCTTTAGATTACAATTGCTGCTTATCAAATTACCACACTAGTGGCTTAAAACAAACAAATTTATACCTTAAAGTTCTACAGTTCGGAAGCCCAAAATGCATCTTATTGGGCTAAAATCAAGATGACTGCAGGCCCAGGTTTCTTATGGAAGCTACAAGAAAGAATAAATTTCCTTTTCTCTTACACTTCCTAGCGGCCACCTGCATTGCTCGGCTCATGGCCATTCGTCCACCTTCAAAGCCGGCTGCACAACATCTTCAAATATTTCCCTGACTCCAATTCTTCCTCTTCCTCTACATTTAGGGGATGATCATGATTGCACTAGTCCGACCAGATTATTCAGGCCAACCTTCTTATGTCAAGGTAAATGAATAGTAACTTAATCCCACCTACTATCTTAATTCCATTTTGCCATGTAAACCAACATATTCAAAATTTCTTGGGATTAGGATGTGGACAGTATTTTGGAGGCCCTTATTCTACCTGCAAAGTCTATTTCAGATATATATTATTTGATGTCCTTGAAGAGCCCTCATATTTAAAAGAGTCAAGCAGAATTTATCACCATCTGTAGAGTGAGTGAAAAACTGTTCTTTCAAAATTACAAGCAAAGAAGATGTGGGTGGAGAAGACCTAAAACTACGTCTTACTCAGGTCCACAGCCTTGCTGCTCACACTGTGACCCACAGACCAGGACCCGCAGCATCGACACCACCTGAGAGCTTGTTAGCAACGCACAGTCCCTGGGCCCACTGGAGACCTGATGAATTTGCATTTAGACTACAGACTTTGTCGATTTGCATGCACATGAAGTTGGAGAAGTGCTGGTCCAGGACAGGTTTCCTCACCTTCTCACTGTTGACATTAGGAGCTGGATAAATACTTGTAGTGGATACTGTCGCGTGGATTATACAAGTTTGCTGTGTCCCTTCAGACATTGCCAAATATCCCCAGGGCCAAAATCATCTCTGATTGAGCACCTCTGTGCCAGAGTTTGAGAACTGGAAGCATCCTGACAGAACTCCAATCAAGGCTCCATCACGATTCTGTTTATACCAGTGATATTGTGATTTGTAACCAAGAATATATATATTTGGCCTTCATCACATTTCTGGCACAGAGTTCCTAAAACTCTGGGAATTTCTTAAGTGTTGAGAGCCATGAAAGTGTGTTTTGTTGTATTAAAAAGGTGATTTGGGACTTCAGCTAAGGATAGGAACTGGTTGCCAGGAGAACCAGCCATGTGGTTAGAGGGTTGGAATTTAAGTCCCACCCGTAACCTCCTGGCATGGGAAAGGGGCTGGAAATTGGACTCAATCCCCAGTGGCCAATGATTTCATACCTATGTAGTGAAGCATGTATAAAAACCCATAGGGATGGTGTTCGGAGATCTCCCAGATTGGTAGACATAAAGAGGTTTGGTAGAGTGATGCGCTCAGAGAATCTCCACGCCCTTTCCTCATCCCTTGCCTTATGCACCTCTTCCATCTGGTTGTTCCTGAGTTACATTTTTTTATAATAAACTGGTAACCTAGTAAGTAAAATGTTTCTCTGACACCTGTGAGCCACTCTAGCAAATTAATTGAGCCCAGGGAGAGATCAGGGGAACCTCTGAATGACAGCCAGTTGGTCAGAAGCATAGGTAACAACCTGACTTGCAACTGGCCTCTGAAGTGGAGAGCAGTCTGTGGGACTGAGCTCCTAACCTGTGGTGTCTAAGGCTGTCTCCAGGTAGAGAGTGTCAGCATTGAGTTGAACTTTAGGACACCCAGCTGGTGTTGGAGAATTGCTTGGCTGTGTAGGGAAAATACACACACACACTGGAATTGGGTTGAATCTGTTCAGGTATTTTGGAGCTTCATGTACTTGAATGTCCATATCTCTTCCCAGATTTGTAATTTTCAGCTAATATTCCTTCAAGTAAGCTTCCTGCCTATTTCTCTTTCTCTTCTCCTTCTCAGATTTCCCTAATGCAAAAAAAAAAATTCTCACTTAATGGTAACATAATTCATATTGGCTTTCTTCACTGTTTCTCATTCTTTTTTTTTTCTCTTCTAACAGGATGATTTCAAGAGATCTGCCTTCACCTTCACACATTCTTTCTTCTAATCGATCAAGCGTGTTGTTGAAGGCCTCCAATGTATTTTTTATTTCAATCATTGTATTCTTCAGCTCCAGAATTTCTTTTTCATTCTTTATTACAATTTTTAACTCTTTGTTCAATTCCCTGACTCGGGTATGGGGCACACAGCAGCAGCAGCACAGGCCAGTGATGGTGGGTCAAACCCATGACTTTCAGCTGAGGGGCAGAGGGCAGTGCAGCAGCAGCTCTGGTCTTCACATGGCACAGCACTGTGACTCCTGATGCTGGAGAGTGGGAGACAGCAGGAAGAGTGGAAGAGTGAGTGCAGGAGTGACTCGGGCCTTGGGAACAGGTCTCACCAAAGTGACAGTTTCAGCCCTGGGCAGGTGGTACAGCACTGGAATCTATGGGCAGCTCCATGAGCTGGGCTCAGTGTTGGGGAAGACTGTGGGGTTCTTGGTCTCAAAGGCTGCAGATGACCATGGCAGTGACGAGGATTGCTGAGGTCTTCCTCTGCTCCTTTCCCCATGGGGTAAAATCCCTGTGAGGGGATCCCTTTTGGAACCAAATTTCTCTGGACTGAACCCAAAGGTTCTAAACTAAATTAAGACCTTAATTACATTTGCAAAATCCCCTCATTTTTCATAAATTGTGTCCTAGTCTTGAGAGCTGAATCCTTCAATGCACACTCAAAGGAAGATGTATCCAGGGTTCATGTACCAGGAACAAGAATCTTGGGGCCTTCTGAGAATTATGCCTATCACACCATGGTAATGAATTGGAAGATTCAGTATTGTACCATGTCAATTCTCCCTAAAATAATCTATAGATGCTGTGAAATCAAAATCTCTGCAATTGCTTTTGTAGAAATTGACAACCATTTCTAAGGTTCTTATAGAAAGGCGAAGAACCTACAATAGACAAAAAAGTTTTGAAAAAGAACAAAGTTGGAGGTCTTACTATATATATTAATTAATATATATTAATTAATTAATATATTAATATAATTAATATATATAATATATAGTGTATATATACACACACTATATATACACACATTCTGAAAATGCCTTAGGATCACTAATAGGGCCGAGGGAAGGTATTCCTCTCCCTGGCCAGTCAGCAAACACTAGAGGAGGGGACCGTGTCTTCGTACATGCAGATAGCAATGCAAATCTTAAAGAAACATGAAAAATCAAGGAAGCATGACAGCAGAAATGGAACAAAACCTCCCAACAAAGAAAAGCCCAGGAATAGATGGTTTCACTAGTGGATTCTACTAAATATTTAAGCAATGAATGCCAAACTTTTCTAAAAACTTGAAGAGGAGTAAACAATTTAAACTCATTTTTTGAGGCCTGCATTAACATGGAGGTTTTTATGGGAGACATGGGATCTAATAGGCTTTGAAGGCTAAGTAGGAGTTTTCCCACCAACTCTCCACCACTCACCTGGTAGAGATGAGCATAGTGAGAAGCAAATAAGAAATCAGAAAAGCGTGTAAGGACATACTGTAATTGAGAACAACAAAACAATTATCCTAATGAATGCAATTATTATTAGATTGCTGTGTGTTAGTTATGGCAGAAGATGAGATGTGAGTGAATTTAAATATAAAATACCACAGGTTTGAAGGTAAAAGGCCATATATAAACTGCTTTCAAATATGTTTGCACATATATGCATACTCCACCTTCAAGATAAGATGAAACAGCATACTGAAGTTCTTGCAGATGCTAAGCAGTGAAGCCTTAGCTAGTGCCTTGGTGAGTTTCTAATCAAGTAGTCGCTTAATTATTTCAAAGTCGAATTTATCTATTTGTGGGATCACTAACTAGGCTTTTGAAAGCTTTTAAAATCATCAAAGAGGTTGTCTCTTCCCATAGAATGTGGTGGGAGCATACAGACATACAAAGAATTGTTTTTGATTTTCATGTCCATGCTTTATGAAGAACATCTGCTTTCTCCTGATATATTCTCTCATCTCTTTCCTGAAATAACAAAATATATCAATTAAGCTATATATTTCTCTTATGTTAATTTATTCTTTGCTGAGACTATATTTGAAGAACTAAAATTTTAAGACACACTCTTTAATTTAAATGACATATTGCACGTGAAACTTTAACCACAGCTGTCTTTATCCAATAGTTAAGGATTTTCTGTGTTTTTCTTGTTCAGTAACCTCCATGTTCAAGTCCTGGAGCTATCTTACCCTGACTCATAAGCACTGTCTACCTGCTGCCAGTGAATTTTAAAAGTGATCACACTTACAATATCTTTCTACAATATCCTGCTTGGCTTAAATATCAAAATGCCATCTTTCAATAGTTATGTCCTTAGAAAAGCAATTGTTCCTTACAGAAATATGAAATGTGCTACAAACTCCGATGCATTATCTTCCTCATAGATAAAATGGAAGGAGCAAATCCACATAGAAATTTTGCATTTACTCTTTAAGAAGGAGATTTCCTGTGTTTTTTATTTCAGCACGCAAGCCAAGAAAGTTTGAATAATTTGACTAAGGGCATGAATCAAACTCTGCTCTCGTATAAAGATCATTATCATTATGATGAAATGAAGGTTTTAATGCGGCATTAGGAGAAAAGAATCAGAACGCATGGGACAACTATTGTGTAAGACTGTAACTGATGATGGAAAAAAAACTTGTTGGTATGAAGAAGTAGGACAGAAAACTCAGTCCAATTCAGCAAGTATTTTCTGAGGACTTACTGAATCCTGACTACAGAAGAACTACATAACTTTAACATAGACAATGAAGACATTGAAATTGTTAAAGATTTTGTTTACCTTGGTTAAGCCATCAATTTACATGGAGACTGTAGCCAAGAAATCAAGAGAAGACTGAGATTTGGAAGGGCATCAATAAGAGAATTTGGAAAGATCATCAAATGTAGGGAAGCGTCCTTAGAGACTAAGGCCAAGATTATCCACACCCTTGTATTCCCAATTGCTATGTACGAGTGTGAAAGCTGGACAGTGAAGAAGGCAGATGGGACAAAATGGATTCATTTGAAATATGGTGTTGGAGGACAGCTCTACAGATAACCTGGACTTCCAGGAAGATGAACAAGTGGGTCCTAGAGTAAATTAAGCTTCGACTATCCCTGGAGGTAAAAATGATAAAACTGAGGTTTACTGACTTTGGGCACATCCCGAGAAGGGAGGAGTCTTTGCAAAAGACAATAATGCTGGGAAAAGTAGAAGGCAGCAGGAAAAGAGGAAGACCAAATATAAGACGGATTGACTCCATAGAGGAAGCCATATGCATGAGTCTACAGGAACTGAGTATGGTTGTTGAGGACAAGGCATTGTGGACAGCACTTGTTCATAGGGTGGCCAGGAGTAAGAGCTGACTTGATGGCACGTAAGAACAACAAACTGAATGCTTAGTGCTGTGCTGAAGGTTCTGGAGAGAGAGAAGGAAATGACATGACTTTCTCCAAAGACGGTTAAGTTTCCTATGGTTTTGATTCTATGTTAGCTGATGCTTCATAGTCAAACATATATCTCTGTGTGTGTCTGTATATATATGAATATGTAGATACACAAATATGTACATTTGCATACACACAGGTAAACATGTTCATCCGCATGTGTGTACTTGTACACATGTATATATGCACGCTTATACATACATATATCCTCGTAACAGGGATGTAGAATAAAAATGTTTGGTGCAGGTGCGAAGTGTGAGGATAAAAAGTTGACACTTTATATCAGAAAAGAAATGAAATAAACATCTGAGGAGCAAGAGATATTGCTGTTAGGAAGTGGTTGCAGGTAAGCAGAGTACATGTGCATTTCTGAGAGGGGCAGTGAGAGGCGGCCTCGGGCTGGAGGAGGGGAGGGAGTTCAACTGCCCCAAGGAGACACTACTAGATGGTGAACACACTCTACCACACCATGGCCTATATTTCCTAATGAAAGTATTCTTCTAAACAGACAATGTTAGTGCAATCTGGTAATCCTTCCTAATCTGTGCCTTCACATGTCCAGATATGAGCTCATCATTTTAGATATACGTATGTGTTTATGATGTCTATTATACATATCTCTTGCAGTGGATCATGGCCAAAAATGTCCTAAAGCCACTAGTCAAGAAAAGGACGTTAGCCTGAGTAGCCCTATAAACGACTACATAATTGTCTCTTCCTTTTTTTAATTGATTTTTTCTCATCATGGACTTTCATTTCTCCCTATGTAAATTAAAATAGAGGAGAGTGAAGTTTTCCCAGGTCTGTATTTCCCTCCACGCCAGCATTGCTATCCTTAGACATTAAAAATCTGTGTATCAGGGTTCCAAGATGGAATATAAAACTTTTAGAATAAACTTACCACGGAGTTATTGCTCAATAAACATCTTAAATTAAAGCAAACAAAGAAAAAAATCAATAATATGAAGAGTTTTGGGGATGACCTGAGCAAGAGTTGTAGTCTATAAGTGCCATTAATCCTTGAAGAGACAGGAAATAGGAGTTACTTTATCTGTGCAATATTTATACCAAGTCTAATTTCTGGGGTGTACAAAGCAATTTATGGTTTTTTGAAATTGTTTTGAATTTTTTTGTATGGAAAGAGAGAGAAATATGGCATCATGGGGTTTACTAACAAGAATCTTTATTTCTATATATGTTATCCTGTCCTAAACTAAACCTCATATTGATATATTCCAATTATGAACAACAGGGCAAAAGGATGGGTAAAAACATATGAAGATGTTCCATTTAAAATAATACAGTAGAGAAATAAAAATTAACAAAAATCTATCCAAAAAAGTAATCCAAATCTATGTGTTTTTAAATAAACAGTAAAGTGTTAGGAGCTATGCAAATTGGTATAAATCTATTAGAAATCAGATATCACTTTTATTTTAATTAAGTAAAATGTTTTTAAAATGTGGAGGTGTTCCCCTGCGTTCAGTCAGGTAAGATGATGCTTTATACATAAAGACGTCTCTGAAACACAGTGTCAAGAACCAGCTGGAGAAATTTAGACATGCAACAACAGAATAAATTGGGCATACTGAGAACATAACAGTGGGTGGGCTCTCGCATCAGAAAAACACAAGTTGGAGTTCCACCTGTATTACAGACTAGCTGCCTGGGCTTAATTCAGGTGCTTAACGTCTCAGACTTCTCTTCCTTATCTGTAAGATGGGCGTATATGATATGAAGTAAGTAAACACCAATGAAGGATGTAATTGTGCCTTTCATAAAGTTCCCCGCTCTCAGTGTGTGTTATTAACACTGCGCAGCCGCCTATGGTGCCCTCTCTGCGGTCGGCAGTGAGTATAGATCAAGGAGAGCATTTGACATCTGTCGGCATTGCAGCAACATGGAGCTTGTGTCACACAGGCACGGTGATAGGTCTGTCAGAATGACGTCACTGTAGAAGATTCGTCTTCCTTTATGTGACTAATGTTAAGATTTTTTTCAACAAAATCAATAGTTTTGAAAAAATTAATGTTAAATTTTAAATAATATAATGCACAAGATCTTTGAACAGACAGCCAGTGTGGGCTGGATCCTTTCGTACAGCTCTTAACTTCCAAAATACCATCAATTTGGGCGAGAAAGGTAAGCTTTTCCCACTAAATGTCTCCTTTTGCTCTTCCTTCTATCCTCAGATTCTAAATATGCTAATAATTGTAATATTAGAACAGTCATATTAGCAGTAAAATTGCCTTTCAGGATATTAAGACTTAAGTTTAATTTAATTAGCTGGATTTAATTCTTCTTTCTTTATCCAGACATACTGAAGTCACACGGCCCAGCTAAATTGCACCCAGGTGTTGGCATTTATTGTTGTGGGCCTCACAGCTCATCAGGAGTTAAAGATGCCCCTGTCTGTGGTATTCTTATCCATCTGCCTCTTCCCAGTGGGAGGCAACCTGGGTTTGATCCTTGTCATTAGAGCAGAAGCAAGACTCAAGACACCAATGTACTACTTTCTTAGCAAGCTGGCTTCCATTGATTTCTGCTATTACACCCAAAATGCTTGAGAATTTCTTGTACAAACAAAATGTGATCTCCTTCAACGCGTGAACTGCTCACTTAGGCTGTTTCCTGGACTGCATGACAGCCAAGTGCTTGCTCCTGCTTCCATGGCCTACAACCAACATGTGGCCACTTGTAATCCTCTGCTGTATATGATTGTAATGTCCCCAGGAATCTGCATTTGGCCTGTGGCCGTCCCCTTTAGCTGTAACTTTCTGGTTGTACTATTTCATGCCATCCTCTCCTATTGTCACTCCAATATTGTTAGTCATTTCTATCATGATGACACGCCTCTCCTGAGGCTAACTTGCTCAGACACTCCAAACAGCTGCGGATCGTGGCCTGTGCTGGTATCATGTTCATTTCTTCCCTTCTGGTTGTCTTTGTTTCCTACAGGTGCATCATTTCGGGCCATCCTGAGGAGGTGTTCAGCTGAGGGCAGGTGCCAGGCTTTCTCCACATGTGGCTCCCACATGCTGGCAGTCACCATGTCCTCGGGACCCTGATCTGTATGTACCTACAGCCAAGCTCATACCCTTCCCTTGACACAGATAAGATGGGCTCAGTCTTCTACACAGTGATCATTCCCATGCCGAACCCCTTAATTTACAACCTTAGGAACAAGGAGGTGAAAGACACCCCGAAAAAAGCCATCAATAGAAACTAGGCTTTCGTGTTCATGAAGTTGAGAAAGTGACTTGAATAAATAAAAATGAAATTTTCATGGTCTGATTTTTTCCTTTTAAAAAACTACTTCTTTTTAAAAAACTATCAGAGTGCCTATTCTTAACATGTGAGTTTGATACATCTGTTCTCTGTATAGTGAAATTTTTTAAAGATTTTCACTTAGAATGAGATTTCAGATGAAAAAGTAACCATAGGTAGGATCCTAGGGGGCATCACACATTAGAAACAAACATACTCAAAATAATTGAAACTTGAAAGACTGTTTGGCCAGTGGCAAGGACGATATGCAGTTACACTGGAGCCAGCTGGTCATCACTGATGAAGGTGCCGCTCATCACACATTGTGCCCAGCAGGCAGCGTAGCCCGGTGAAAAGAAGACAGGCCTGGAGTCAAACAACGTGCTCAGGTCCCAAACATGGCATTTCCTGTGTGGGCTCTCACCAGCTTATTTATCAGTTAAATGAGGACAATGTTACTCAACTTGGAATCTTTTTTAGGAGTAAATAACATGAAAAATGGCAATAATCAATTGTAGGCACTTGCATATCATCTCCCTTCCTTCTATGAACCTAAAGACCTCAGTTCTATTCTCAACTCTATTAATGAACTTGAGGGGCCAAATGAGGATTACCATACATAACTTATAACCATGATAGAGATAGAGATATGTATGGATATGTTTAAAATAAATGGAGTAACTTTACAATTTTCAATTACGCAGAAAATGGTTTTGAGTTTGCAACTCATACATATCGTTTAATATTTTTTTCCATCCAGTGACCATTTCAATACTTATTAACAAAAGATTAGAGAGATGTTATTAATGTCCAGAGAGAGAAGATGATATTCAAGTAAAATTATTTCTTAACAAGCTTGCCTTAGGCCAGGGTCTACTTTTGACGTTACTGTGCACATTTGGATGACTCACAGAGACACGGGGCTAGTCTGTCCACAGCTCTCAAAACTTTCTGTCTTCGTCTTTTCTTTAAACACATATACCTGCTATTTGAACATTTCAGTGGCTCCCTGTTTTCTGACAAAGCTCCTGTAGCAGGTTTTGAGTCTGTATTCCATATATTGAAAGCTTGTCATCAACATCCTTGAGTTCACAACCTCCTGTCTTGGCAGGCTGTGCCACAGCTGTGCTGTTTAAGAGCACAGATTCCCTGGAGTCTAAAAGCTCGAATGTGAACACTGGGTCTAACACCCGCTGAAGCAAAGATCTGGGTATTGTCATAGGATCAAAACAGACAATGAACAAAAAAAATTTGTTTAACAGTAAAAGACTTCTTAAGATGATAAATTTTACATTTATTCTCCCAATTTTAAAATGATAAACACTTAGAAAGATATCCAATCCAAGTAAAATTTTAAAATTTTGGTTAGAAGTAAAGATTTGCTACAACAATTCGTATAGGAGAAAAAATTCATCATGAATTTCACTTAAAACTTGACGATAATTATATAAATTGTTTTTGTCCTTTTTGAGGACAACTGCTTTCAATTAGAAAAGTATTTTAAACTTAAATTAGTCCACCTGTGGAACATATCACAATGAAATATTACCCTCAAAAATGTGGAATTATGAAGTTATTTTATTGGTAAATAATTAGGAATGCTTCAAATATCCAGATGGGCACCAGACAAGCACAATTTATAGGTATACCAAGATGAAAAATCATCAATATTCGTAGGCATGGAATGCATTCCAAAATGGAAATATACATACGAAATTGAAATCAAGTTTGTTGAAATAGAGACTAGCACAAAATGTAAAGAATGATTTAAATGAATATTACAGAAAGAAGGATCACCCACAGTGTCACCTCATAAACAGAACTACCGTTAGCATTTTGCCATGCACAATTTGAGCATGTTTTCTGCGTGCATATATGATCTACAGGTCATAACATGCGATGAGAACATTACAGAAATCCTTTCTTACTAGAGAACCAGATTAGCCTGCTGCTCTTTTTAACTTGCTATATTGTGGACATTTTTCAATACCAATAAACATAGACCGATTTCAGCCTTTTAATTTTACTAAAGAGCTGTGCAATAACTGAACACGTATTAGAATACATGTAGATAAACTCTATTTTTTGGTAAGTAAAAATGAAACAATTCATATACTTGCATACTTTTATTATTTCCCTAAGTACCTAGCATTAAAATCATTGTATCAAGTGACAGGAATATTTTAAACAATTTTGACACTTACACTGCTTTCCAGAAAGATGAAGAGAAATTATACCTCTGTTGGCTATATCCATTTTTCCACAACTTTCTCAACAGTGTGCAGCATCATTCTTCTCATTTGATCCATCTGATGGACATCTGATTGCCAGCCAGTCCTTTCACATTTAAGAGCTGAAGGTTTTCTCTTTGTAATTTAGGAGATCGGGGAGAGTGAGTCATAAATATAGATCTAAACACACTGTGGGGAGAGACTCACCATGGATTTTAAGTGCTGCTCTAGCATATCGGTTACTCATATAAATACGTGTGTCTTTCATTCTTTTTTTTTTTTCTTTTGAGGAAGACTGGCCCTGAGCTAATATCCGTGCCCATCTTCCTCTACTTTGTATGTGGGATGCCGGCCACAGCATGGCTTGACAAGCGGTGCATAGGTCCACACCCGGGATTCCAACTGGGAACCTCCAGCTGCCGACGTGGAACGTGGGCACTTAACCACTGCACCGCCAGGCCGGCCGAGCGTGCGTCTTTCGCTAGACATTATTTTCCATCATTTTGCTTATAATACCAACCTACCTTTGTATAACCACCGCCAGCGCAGCTCCTTCCAGCTCACAAAAGCTATATCTGCACATCCCTTCCCAACTCCACGTTCAGGACTTCGGCAGCTTCAACCCAGCTGTGGTAAGTACACTTAGCCCATGGAAATCAGGAAGTCAACTGATGCTACAAATCAGCACTGTTCTGGTTCACTGCTTTTGAAAGCCAGTTGACAAACATTCTCTGGCATGCCACTGACGCCACTCTGTTTCACAGTCTGCAGTTTATAATATAGTTCACTATTTGTACGGATAAATCACCCTTCATTACACTTGATTTTGAGGAATGTCCTAGTCTAGGACGCTTCCTCCGTGGCTGCGGAGGAGCCGCTGGCTCCCTCCTCTCCCGCGGCCAGGTGGGGGGCGGGCCAAGCGGGGCGTCTGCCCCCGACCCCCGAGTTCACACTGCAGGTCATCGCCATCCTCGGCTCCATGGCAGGGAAGACGAGCCTGATGAAGCTTCATCGCTGCCACCTTTTGCGGGGCCTGCGCGTCCACCGAAGGGTGCTCGGGGACCCGGGACCGCTGGGCCTCCGCCCGGCGCCGCCCTCCCCGGCCCAGGGCTGTGTCCTGCGCCCTGTGGCCTCGCTTCTCCGCACGGAGGCAAGTCTCCCGCTCCAGCTGTATGGCCGGGGTGGCCCTGCATCTGGGCCTCGGCGAAAGCCAGGGGAGCGGGGCAGCCCCTGTGGAAGCCCCTTGATCCTATTCCCAAGGCAGGACCGAGATGTTCTCGTAGTCTCCACGCAGACGTGTCTTTGGGGCCTCTGGCACCTCCCACTGCTGGGTCAGAGCCAGGTGATTGAACACAGGCGTCTCAGCCTTCCCTCCCAGGCCCTCGAGCGCCAGTCAGGAGGCCAGGGTGATGCATTGGCCCCAGGGTGGTGCATTGGTCCCAGGGTGGTGCGTTGGTCCCAGAGTGATGCGTTGGTCCCAGGGTGATGCGTTGGTCCTAGAGTGGTGCCTTGGTCCCGTTCAGGTCCCGGAGACAGTGTGAGCACGTCTCCTCAGGAACTCCCCGCCCCTGCGCTTACTCATCCAGGAAAAAAGGGAGAGATGTGGGAAGCAAGCAGGAGGCGTAGTGAAGCCGAAGGTGTGCCCCTGGCTGGACGCTCACCGTGGGTCACCGACAGCGAATTTTGATGCCTTGGCTTTGCCTTATGAGGAGGAGGAGTTGCACTGTAAATCCAGGCTTATTTTGTAGTTTTGAACTCAGTTTTAGGATGCACTGAAATAAGGAAGTTTAAAATTCCCTGTGGAAGATCTCTGGAGAATATTGACTAAAACTGCACTAAATTTCTTGTTTTAAGTATAAATGGGGAGCAGAGGGACTTCACCTGTATTTATCCATGACCTCAAATGACCCAGGGACTCCCCGAGGTGGGGAGGAGTCCTCCAGAACCGCCCCGGTGCGCGAAGTCTAGACAGTCCGCTCCAGGTCAGGAAGCAGCGCCCTCAGCGTCTGAAACGGAAACTGCAGGTGGCAGTTTTTAATGAAGGCAGATGAGCAGGACTTGGCGTTGAAGTTTTCCAGGTCGTTGTGGGTTGCAACAGTTATTTCCACGGAAAACTCCTTAAAAGCTGTCAAAGCCAGGGGACCCCGCAGAGGAGGCAGCTCTTCACAATACAGCACAGTCACCTTCAGTGATGGATTTCCCCAGGGCGGGCCCAAGAAACATCGAAAAGGATTTCAATTTGAAATTCAGAGTTAAAAGCATCGTTCCATATACTTGTATGTATATTTAGTGTTGTAACCGGTGGTAGTTCCAAGGTGGTACAATTTGGTGATGAACTGGTTTTAAATTGTCACGTGACAAGACAGCATTACATTTAAAATGTCTTAAACTCCCAATTTTTGTATTGTCAAAAAGAAGAAAAGAAAGAAATGTCCTGACTGTTCTTGCAAGTTTGCTTAATAGATTTGTTGAGGATTACCTGTCCTGCATTACGTGTTTGAATTAACTTGTGAAGAATTTTCTTCTTTCCTAAATGTCATTTCCCTGAGAAGTAATGTGAAACTAGAAATGTATTCAACTTAAACATAAACAACCTGAATGTATAAGACCAGCATTTTGCTAAGTTTAATATTAAACTCTAGGTTTTAATTTTTTTGTTTATTATTTTAAAAGTGATCCTGAAAATTTTATTTTCATATTTCTTTGAAGTTACCTTTTTATTACGGTAACATTTTCTCTTAAAAAATCATTGTATGTTTTTGTAGAAGAAGATTCTGCCACAATAACAAATCTAACAATGTGTTTCCACTGAACTTATTGCTTCAGACACAATCATATACTTTATAAATAATGATGTTTTCAGCCCTTCCTCCATAGCATTGACTAGCACACTAAGAATAACGTTCAGTCAGAGTCGTGGTTTTCTTAATTCTGGGTTGCGTTGGAATGTCTAGTATTTCACCTCAATATATTACTCTGAAATATGCTGCCGTCATTTATCTCTGAACTACTTATTCTGTTATACCTTTAATATTGGGTTTTCATTGTATATATGAGGTTCCACATTTTTTTCCTGAGGAAGATATACCCTGGGCTAATATCTGTGCCAGTCTTCCTCTATTTTGTATGTGGCTTGCTGCCACAAAATGGCCACTGGTGAGTGGTGTAGGTCCATGCCCAGGAGCCGAACCTGGGCTGCTGAAGCAGAGAGCACCAAACTTAACAACTAGGCCACTGGGCCAGCCCCAAGATTCCACATTTTAATTCAAGGCATTCTGTCTTAATCCACCAGACTGCTGAACATGTTGGAATTTCTGTCTGGAGAAAATCCCTTCAGATCAAAAGCAGGCAGAATGGAGAGCTGAGAATGGCTCATAGGACTAGTGGGAATTATCTTTCCAATTTGGTCACAATAAAATGAGTGCGAGTCAAGTCCTTAATCCAAGAAGTGGGAGATTATCCAGATGGATGTTCTGGAGACAACAGTCTGATATGCTTCTACACATAGTGCATGGCCAAAGCCAATTAACTCAGAAGTGACTGAATTCATCCGTTTGGGCTTCAAGTCCTTCTTTTTTGGGATCTTTCTAGTAATCTACTTAATTAGTGTCATAGGTAATCTTGGGTTAATTTGGCTAATTCATATAAGTCATCACTTCAGACACCTCTGTATGTTTTCCTCTGCCACCTAGCTTTTGTTGATTTTTGCTATACCTCCTCTAACATCCCTAACATTCTAAACCTCCACAAGAAAAAGATTATAAATTTGGAGTGGGAAGATAATTTTAATAATTTTTGGTTGAATCAAACCATGAATGAGGTGAAGGCTCATGGAGATCACTGGATAACTCTCATTTTAAAAATAAGAAAACTGACCCTCTAATGAGGCCCAGAGCTTGAGATCACATAAGTAGGACTTGGGGTCCAACATGAACTTTTTGCATGTTGAAAGGAGAATTTCTGAAAAAAAGATTTATGCTATCAAAAATGTTTACAATGTGAGAGTTAAATTAAAGGAGAGTGTCAGTTTCTTTTTTACACTAATGAAAATTGTGTCTTCAAGCAAAAGGCTACACTGCAAAATGTTTTTGAAATTTATTTCAGCATTGAATCTCTTTTTGATGGATCATCACCATGGGTTTATAATACCATGAAACACATTTGAGAAAATCTTTTCTAAGGAGTATGGTACACTGGTGATGCTGGCACAGTAGAATTTGGCTGCTTCTGCAATGCAGGGGACCAGAAATCTGACAGGTGGTTGTGATTTAAGCATCTTCCGAGAGTGCCAGGGCTTGCTTCAGGCACAGTAAAAATTACCAGAACAGATGGAGAGGCTCATTTTTGTCTGTCATTCAATAGCTTGGCTGTAATTTTATGGCCAATCATAAAGTTATTAACAAAAATCCAGTCATTTTAAGAACTGTTATACAAAATTGTGATTTAAAGTTTGCTAAAAAGTTATGGTATATTGTTTTAGTTTATAACAGGTGAAAAGTACAATCTTAAGAAAAAGCCCTTATAAAGCAATAGCCAATTTTGTTAAACTAAGCTTTACTGAAGACTGATGGATGATTTTATTTTCTTAAAGAAAGATATATTACTTATAAGTATCATTTGTAAAAAGTTATAGTTTTTTAAAGTTACAAAGAATTTAGAATTGGGACACCAAAACAAGAAATATGTTAAAAGATATTGATCAATTAAAACATTAAATTAAAATTAAATGAGATGCTGAAGGACTTAAATTTTTTAACTTTTTATTTTGACATAATTTCAGAATTACAGAAAAGATGCTAACATTTTAGAAAGAATTCCTGTACACCCTTCACCCATATTTCCCAAATAATAACTTATTACCCCATTTTTCTCCTGAGCTGTTTGATAATGAGTTAAAGACAAGCTGCCTCTTTACTCCGAGACTGGATGGACTCAAGCTTCCCCAAACAGCCTAACAGAAGAATTATTTCCAGTAATAAATAATATATGCCTCAGTGTCTACTGTCCTACACACATTGTCTAGCATTCAATCAAAAATTACGAAACACAAACAAAAGCAAGAAAAAACAACCCATGAAGAAATCAACAGAACCAGAATTAAAGATAAACGAACAGGGAATTTTAAATAGGACTAATATGCTGAAGCTTCTGTTGCAGCAGATCTCACCTGAGGGGCAATTTTGCCCCAGGGAGCATTTGGCAATTTCTGGAAACATCATTGGTTTCACAACTGAATGGGGGTGTGCTGGAATTTAGTGAGTGAAGGCAAAGGCTTCTGCTCAACATTCTGCAATGCACAGGACAGCCTCTGCCACGATAATGCTGAAGTTGAGAAACTACCCTAAACTCCCTTACATTACACAGATGCTAAAAACAGCTGTCTTCCTTTTCTCCATTAGAAACAGGAAATTTGCTATAGCAACATATAAGGTGTAAAGAGAAAGTAACTTTTAACAAAAAATTTCATGTTCTCTTCTGTTATCCCCAGGGTTGAGAAACCCTGTTCTACTGGAAAAAGTAGACAATCTATATGAACATATGGGAAATCTGAAAAGAAAGGAGAGTCCACAACTTAAAATTTCATTGATGACATCCTTTTAGTCAAAATCCAAAGGCATAGGAAAAAAGTTGACAAGCTTTACTACTTAAAGTTTCTGGATAATAAAAGTCACCATTAACAAAGCCTGAAGACAATAAACTAAATTATTTGCAATGTTAATAAGAGATTAATATCTATAATGTACACAGAACTTCTAAATTTCAATAATAAGGCACTAACAAAATATTAGAAAGACGGGCCAGCCCAGTGGCACAGCGGTTAAGTTCGCACGTTACGCTTCTCAGCAGCCCGGGGTTCGCTGGTTCGGATCCCGGGTGCGGACATGGCACCACTTAGCATGCCATGCTTTGGTAGGCGTCCCACACAGAAAGTAGAGGAAGATGGGCACGGATGTTAGCTCAGGGCCAGGCTTCCTCAGCAAAAAAGAGGAAGACTGGCAGTAGTTAGCTCAGGGCCAATCTTCCTCAAAAAAAAATACATATACAAAATATAGGTTATCGACAGAAAAAGAAAAGAAAATTGTTAATAAAAACATAATAATCAAGGAAATTGGAATTAATACAAGGAGCTAATATAGTCAAACATTAGATTGTAAAAATCTGCAAGGTTGGATAACATTCGATATTGGTTAGATAGGGTGAAATGGACAATCCCCTGTGGTACCAGGGTAAGTTGATACAGACTATTCAGCAATTTGGTACTAGCTATGAAAACTTAAGATGCACGTACTGTAAGGCCCATCAGTTTCACTATTTTAATCTATCTTAGAGAAACACTCTAAGTTCATAGGAAGATATTTACAAGAAGCTTTTTCTGCAGTAAATTTACAAGAGCAAAAGATTGAAAAATATGCAGACAACAGAACGGATGACACCAGAGTGAACCCTGACGGAAACTGTGGCCTTTGGGTGATTCTGACACGTCAGTGTAGGTGCATCAGTTATAACCATTGTACCACTCTGGTGACAGGCTATACACATGTATGGGCAAGGGGTATATGGAAAAATCTCTGTGCTTTCCTCTTAATTTTTCTGTGAACCTAAAACTGCTCGTAAAAAAATTGCCTTTTTTAAAATAGAGCAATTTGGCCAAGGCCAAATGCTTCTCTGTGGCTTCCCACCTGCTTTCCGCTCCCACAAGGTGCCCTTGAAACTTCCACACTAACGTAGTCACTCGCATTTTGGTTCTGAGCCCTCCAGTGGGGTGGAACAATCCTTCCAAAGGACTGTAACCCATTCCAAAAACATAGCCCTCCTATGGGTCCTTCAGAGCGCACATTAATAGGCTTTCATTTTACAAAAAAATTAGTAAATAACAAAATCTGTTACGTGAGTAGAAGTATGTATTTCCAAATTGAGAGTAATGCTTTCTGAGTTATGTGAGGATTCCAAATTCAGTATTCTAGCAAGAAACTTGTCCTCAGTGCTGGCAAAGCGGGGAGGTTCTCACAGCACAGTGTGTTTGCAGGCCATTGGACTTCCTGCGTTTGTGGGAAAGGATGCTCTCTCAGATGTAAAGTATCAGGACCGTTTTGAGTCGGTTATGCTTTACAATTGCTGCTATTCTTACTTTATAATTACAAGTTTCTGTTAATCTTTTTAAAATATGCACTCATCCATCAATAAAAAATTACAAGATAATTGGGGGTATATCTATATGAGTAAAAAAGAGTAAAATACTTCCATCTATAGTGTGGCTTCTGTACTGGCATGAAGTATTCTCCAATATACATGTTGAGTGAAAAAAGCAGCTTGAAATACAATATGCATGGTATTATTGTGTTAATTCTGATAAATGGTAAAATACTGTATATTTTACAATTACAAAGTGAAGAGCCTAAGTTTGGGGGCAGCGATTAAGGGTATGATAACATCTTGTGTAATATCTAAGATGTTTCAATAAGAATATATTATTACTAATGTGATTTAAAAGTTATAGGTTTTGCCTTGAGTTTGCAAGGAAGAATAGACATCCTATTCACAATGAGATTTCCACTGAATTGGGAAAGGGTTCAAAAACAAATTTGACAGAATCTCTAATTTGTGGGAGATTATTTAAAATTGCAACATAAGCATATAGTACTGTGTACTTCACAATAAATAGGTTACAAAGAATCAGAGGTGACTTCTGGATGTTTGGGAGAATAGTTCAACTTTTCTAGTAATTTTTCTTTTGACATGAAGATCAAAGAGAAACACAGAAAAAGACAATGCTAAAGATTTTTCCAGTTTTATTGAGAAATAGTTGAATACATCATTGTGTAAGTTTCGGGCACACAGCATGATGGTTTGATTTACATATATTGTGAAATGATCACCACAATACATTCAGAATTTTTAAGGAAGAGCAGTAGTGTGGGAACACAGGAAGCTCTGTGGTCCCAGCCTCCCCAGGCCTTACACGTGCAACTGTAGGGAGCCACAGATGTCAGCTCAGTGTGGGGGCCGTGCTGCTCTGGTGGAGGGGGAGCAGTAAGTTATGGATGTACACAGACTCACCCTCTCCCTGCCCCTTACGGAGAATTCAGCCTTAGGCCGTTCACTTCTCCTGCTGCCAGACACTGCAGCCCTGAGATCTGTGTTAGACCATGGGCCTCAATTCTTCTTATCAGGGTAACAGGTCAAGGAAGTCACAGACAGGTCTGGGGTCTTTGCCGTCCTCCACCCTCAATATCACGTCCGTATGTCTGTCAAATAATCAACTATGTACCCACTTCAAATTTCCAATTCCTCTTTCAAAACTAAAATATTTACTTACTAATAGGAAGCAGTTTAACAAATTAGAGTTCAACCACAGGAAAATCTATGGAGCTGTGAAAAAAGGTGGAAGGAATATGTACATAAAAAGGATTCTTTTCATGCAGAAAATGCTACTCATAAAATCTTACACATAGTTTGATACAGGTTTTTAAAATATATAGAGATACATAAAAATAACTAGATTAATATTTAGAAAAATGCTTGGGTACATTACGAAGTGTGAGTCATGAGTACCTTTGTAAAGAAGAGAGAACATGCATGTTCACATGTGCCTGTGTGTTGCAGGGGTCAGCTATGTGCTGTAGGGGGTACTTTTCATATTTTGTTGAGCACATACATTGCTTGAGACATTTATGAAGAGAATATTCATATTTTTTTGTGATGTGAAAAAGAAAAAGAATTCTAACTTGCTTAAAAGCAAAAATAAATTTATACAGGTGGCTATCTATCCACTTCTCATTTGAAAGTGTTCACATCTAGAGGGGGCTTCTTATCTCTGGATTATGGGGACAACTTAAAATTTTTTCTTGGTGTGTTTGTATTTTCCAGACCAGTTACTCTGCCTGCAATCTCTCTCCCTGGAAATCATTAATTCCCCACAAGGCGTCCACTATCGGTGGGACTGGGGTGAGAGTGAGGCTCTGAAGCAGACCCCGTTCACCCCAGGAGGATATTTTCACTTCTGCTTGAAAATGAGCTGCTTCCTGAAGCAGACAATACACAGTACTTTACCTAACATGCAAACCCCCTGAAAACAAGGCCCCTAAAACAACCCCTACAAAACAAGGCCCAAGCAGTAATCCAAGATTCACCTTCTACCATGATCTTATGGTTTTGCAGAGCTGGAAAATTCAGTCTATACTGACTGGGGTTTAAATGCTGGCTCAGCTATTGGCCATTTCTTTCACCTGAGACTCATTGTCTCCTGTCTCGATGTCTCAGCTTCCTCAGCTCACAGCCCTCTCGTCATCTCCCCAGCTCCCTGGGCGCGCTCCAGATTTTCCCATCCTGTTCTGCGGAGCCCCACCCACCTCCGCCATCATCTCTCACGCACTCCATCAGGACCGCTCACCCACAGCCTGCCCCTCCTGCTGGTCCCTCCCGGCGTCGCGCTCTTCCTCTCGCTTCAATTCCTTTCCAGGCTCTACATTCGTCCCATTTCTCACGCTGACCACACATGGAATTCCAATTTCCTGGGTTCTCAGAATCCTCAACACCCAAGCGTTGGATTCCTGGATGAACGGTACTGCGATTTCAATTTCCTTTACTGCATATCCGCTTCTTCCATTTCCAGGTTCGGAAAGAATTTCTGGTTCCCAGGCTCCTCTGGTCACAAACTTCCGATTTCCAGGTTTGGAGGATACCCCCCACCAGGAATCAGCCGCAAGAGGCTGAACTCTACTTAAGGTCCCTCTTCTCCGTCAGACCACACGAAGTGGTCAATGAGACCTGGGTGTGCTTGAAAGAAAACACAAAGCAGTCGTTATACGGAGATCGCATAATTGTCTACCAAGAAAACTTCAGAGAGTTCACGGAAAAATTCTGACAATTCAATAAGATACTATGGCAGTATCAACAAACAAAATGCAATGGTTTTTCTATCAAGGTAAAAATTCACTTTAAAATACAATAGGAAAACCTGTTTAAAATAAAAAAATAATAATCTTTGAAAATATCTAGGAACAATTCTACAAGAAATACATGAAGCCCTCAAGGAAGAAAGCGTAAAGTAGAAAACAATGAAATCATAACCTCCCTAAAGAGAGTTATACTGGTGGGATGGGGAAATCTTGACATTACAGGGACACCATTACCTCCAAATTAATCTACGCAATCAAACTTCCAAGATGTTTTCATGGAACTTTGTAAACTAGCTATAATGTTTATACAGGACAAGAAAATATATAAAAGAAGCAGTACAGCTGTAGAGAATAATTAGTGATCAATTGTTCACATTTGCCCACTTCCTACCCTCCGCTTTGCCATCACTAAACTTTAATCAGCTTCTCTCTTTACCACAGGCCCCTAAACTCTGCTTGCTCTCAAGCCTGATTAAAAACAAAGAAAGTGGAACTGCTCCCCCCGCTTAATTTTCTCTCCAAAATTGGCTGACCACAGGGAGACTCCCCATCAGAACCCCCTGGTAATTTCCCTTCGTCAAGCTTCCCCTTCAGAGATTCGGCTTATCTCTGCATGCCTCCTTCTTAACCTTATAAGAGGGGAACATTTTTCTGTATGATTTTGAAAGGCTCACAGATTTCTGAGATCAGCACATTCTCCCTAATGTAATAGTCTTTCTAATTAAAGTCTCTCTTCATCAAAGTTGAGATTTGGTTTTATTGAACATAGAAAACAAATATTTGCCTTATAGGACCAATAAAATCGTCAAAACTATAGCATTTTTAAAAGTGTGGTGTGGTTCCTGGAATAGAAAAATGCATTAATGAAACAAAATAAAGAATACATCATGTATAACAATTTAATAGTCAATAGAAATCGAATTTCAAAGCAATGTGTGAAAGGAGGCATGGAAAACAGTGTAGGAACAATATTCTCTCCAATAAATGGTATCAGGACAACAGGATATTCATTTAGAAAAATATTATTTACTAACCAACTTCTAGGAACATTAAAATCTACCAAAATTATTAAATTATTAGAAAATGAAGAACAATGTCCTAGACAAGCACTAAAGCAAAATTCCATACAGTAAATCATTGAAAACCTGGACCAAAATAAAATGAAAAGTTTATGGTGACACCACCTTCAATTTCATCATTATTCCAATTGTCATGGGGCTGAGATTTACCCCATTTATATCAGTGTGAGAACGGACAAGTGGAATCATTGAGTGCGACTGGTGCTCCAAGACACTCCTGTCCTCGCTGGTCAGACACTGTGCAGTGAACAGGGTGTGCATGTCATCCTGGACCCAGTGCCCAGCGTTCGACTCTCTGACTGGTGGCATCCTTAGCATCTGCCCTCCCTGACAGCACGGCTACTGCTTCCAGGCCCTTAGGGCAGCTGAGCTAGGACAGTCCATGAGCAGTTGGACTCCAGTGTGGAGGGACAGCTGGATTCACATCTGGTTGGTGATGCGCATGCTCTGCAGGTTCCTGGGGCTCCTGTCAGGGGTGGGAGAAGGGTGGAATCAAGAGAAAACCACTAGGGTTTATAAACATATTGTATTTAAAAATCTGCATTTGAAAGAAGTAACTTGGCCCTATTTTCTTTGTTAACTCCCCAATTGGTGTTTTGGGGTTGTCTTTATTTTTTTTAACCCAGCTAAAATGGATGATCTTGCTCCAGGGAAAAATTTAAGTCTTTAATCTCCAAACAAGGAAGTTCCAGCATTCCCTGATGGATCAGAGGAAGCTTAGAGACCTAAAATTGCTGACTCCATTGCTTCCAATTTAGCTGCTGCTCAGGTTCAAGTGAATATTCTCTCTTCTCCCCTTATCCTTCCCCAGAAATAAAGCAGGTGACAGGGTTTTCAGAAAAAAAAATCTTATGATGGCAGAAGCAGAGTTTGAAGATGTGATACAGTAGAAGTTTTACATTATTTTTTAAATGATATATAGGTATAAATACATACACACACATCATACACATAAATATATTCTTAACTCCTTAAAATCAATAAGAAAAACACAATGAATAAAATAGAACATGTTCAAAAATATGAGCAGATAATGCAGAGAGAACCATGAAATTACAAAAATACATGAAAATTTCAACTACACTAGTAATGAGAGAAGTACAATTGATATGATATTAAGATAAATTGTTTGCCAATCGAATTGGGGAAAATGAAAGCCTTTGATAATGTATAATTTCAAGATTCCAAGACGTCTGTGATCCCTAAGCATCTGAATGGTTAACTGCTAAGCTTAAAGAATCTTAGAATTGTAAAGTTGAAAGGTACTGTGCAGTTCACCAGGTCTGACCTTGTCGTCCTATGGATGGAGGCACCTGTGTGCTCAAAGAGGTTGGCTTATATTCTTGAAGTCTTTGACTTTTCTCCATCCACAAATATATAAGGAACACACTTTCCTGCCATTTTTAAGCTACTGTATCTTTCTTCTTCTATTAATTTCCTTCTAAATAAGATAAATGATTGACTAGAACATGGAAATCACTTAAGCCACAAGTCAACAAAATTTTTCATGTTAAAAATGAAACATAAAAAAATGACACTATTGTTGATTGGATATGGAGGATTGATCCTCTCATATAGAACCTGGGTAATTTCACAGGTGCCATTAGATAGAAGTGTGGCATAATTTATGACAATGTAAAATACATATGCTCTATGACTCAGTATTTGAACCACTTGATGCCTAGTCTAAGGAAATTTACAAATGTTCTCCCTATGGCACTTTTGAAACATTCATTGCAGAATTATTGTAGCAATGAGAAACAAGAGCCCATCTAAATGTGCATCAACAAAGGGAATGGCAAAGCATAATTTATTCATATTGTGTCATCTAAATATATGCAACAGCAGCCAAAAAGAAAGATGTGGATCTGTATGTATGACATACAAAAACTCTCCCAAAATATTGTTGACTAAAGGACGAGTTGTGAACAAAGTTCACACTATAGAAAATTTTATGTTAAAACACAACTACAACTAATGTAAATACAAACATTTTATACATAAAACAACCATAAGAAGGCTCTGAAAGGTGTAGAGAAGGCAGATAGCACAGGAACCGTGGGACCCAAGGAAATACGCAGTGTTGATTCTGTGGGTTTTCTTCCTGCCTCATACATCCCAGACTTGGCACAAAGAGGTTGCAACCCAGAAATACCAATGGGTGCAGATAAAAGAAGTGCCTGCAAGAGAAGCCTGCTCCCCCCTTAGCCAAAAGACCAAGAAAAGGGCAGCCAACACAACAGAGAGTAGGTCAACAGTAACTGCCCACTCCAACCAAACACCACAGAAAAGACTGTGTCCCACGCTTCCCCTCAGCAGCAGAGGTCAGGTGGGAAGCCCAGCCCTCCACTCCTGCCATCTGTAAGGAAGCACTCCTCCCACCCGATGGGCTGCAGCAGAGAAGGAGGTGGGATGCTCATCATGCCCATTGGAAAGAGCCCCTGTCTGTGGAGTCAGTGGAGGCATGTGGGGAGGTTTCTCTACAGCCCAGTCAGGTGGTGTCAGCAGAGGCCTGGTTGTGAGCGAGACCCTCCAACCCCACCCAGCGGTAACAAGGTATCCCTCCCCCACGGGAGCATTAGTGGAGCCCAAGCAGGAAAGCTGGATCCCACCCTCATGGGCCAGAAACGAGATGGCAGCCCTTTCCCCACTGCAATGATGTCAGAGGAGTCAGCCAAAACTGAAGAAGTTAATAAAATCTAGTTTTGAAACATAATACCTTAAATATCCAGGATACAGTAAAAAATCGTTGTCATCCCAAGAACCAGGAAAATCTCAGCTTGAGATGACACAAATGTTAGAATCCTCTGACAAGTATTTTAAGACACCTATAACGAAAAATGTTCCAGTGAACAATTACACACAAACTTTTCAGAAATAAGTGAAAAAATAAAAAATCTCAGCAGAGAAATAGAAAACCTTGACAAAAAGCATGATACAAAAAAGACCTAAATGGAAATTTTAGACCTGAAAAATCCAATAACTGAAATGAAAACTTGTCTGGATGAGCTTAATAGCAGAATGGAGGGGAAAAAAGGATAAAAAAAATCACCAAACTTGAAGACAGAACAATAAAAATTGCCCAATTTGAATAACAGAAAGAAAATAGGCTATAAAAAAATGAACAGAGTGTGAGGGACCTGTGAGACTATAACAAAAATCTGATATTTGTGTCATTGAATTCCAGAGGGAGATAAGAGAATGTGGATCTCAAAATTGTTCAGAGGAATAAATGGCTAAAAATTTCTCAAATTTTCCAAAAGACAAAAACATATAGATTCAAGAAGCTGTGGAATCTCCAAATAGGATAAACTCAAAGAAACCCATGCCAGGATACATCAAAATCAAACTTGTGAAAACTAAAGACAGTGGAAAAGCCTTGGAAGCAGTGAGAGAGAATGAAACCTTACCAATAAAGGAAAAACTGTCTGAATCACAGCTAATTTCTGATCAGAAACCATGGGTTCCAGTGCAGTGTAGCACAATATATTTCAAATTTTGAATGAAAAGAGTTGTCAGCCCCAAATTCTGTTTCCAGAAAAATTATCCTTCAGGAATGAAGGAGAAATCAAATCAAGCTTTTCTGACAAAAGTTACTTTTTCTCAAAAATTGAATTTCACATGGTAATGTGGACTGAATTGGATCCCCCCAAATTCGTATGTTGAAGCCCCATATGACTCCCTCATGTGATTGTATTTGGAGATAAGACCATTTAGGAATAGTTAAGGTTAAATGAGGTCCCAAGGGTGGGGCCCTAATCCCTTAGGATTAATGTCCTTCCAAGAAGAAGAGACATCAGTGATCTCTCCCTCTGTCCCCCCTTCTCTCTCTCTCTCTCTCTCCCCCCGCCACACACAGAGCAAAGACCATGAGACCATGTGAAGACACAGCAAGAAGGCACCATCTACAAGCCAAGAGACAGATCTCCCCAGAAACCAGCCCTGACAACATCTTGATCTTGGACATACAGCCTCCAGAACTGTGAGAAAATAAATTTCTGTTCTTTAAGCCGCCAAGTTTATGCCATTTTGTTATAGCAATCCTAGCAGACTAATACATGTAGAAAATAAAGCAAGCATTAAAAATGCAAAGAAAATCACCATAATTCCACCACACAGACTACTGGAAAATTTTGGGGGTATGCTTTTCCTCATCTTTTAAAACAAATCAGGAATATTTTCCTTTGTCAGTAAATAGTAATCTAAGACTGTTTTGATATTGTTGAAGAACAGAAAAATCTTAGTTTTATACCTGCCAGGATTTAGGGATTACGGGATAGCATGAAGGAGGTCTTGTGGTGATGGAATAGTATATGTCATGATTGGAGGGACAGTTACAGGCATGTGCACATGATAAAATGGCATAAAACTATACACACGTTGTGCCTATGTAAATTTCTTGGTTTAGATATTGGGCTATCATTACATAAAAATATAAGTTTTTCAGGAAACTGGGTGAAGGGTACACAGGACCTCCTGGTATTATTTTTGCAACTTCTGTGCATCTATATCTTTTCCAAATAAAAACATAAAAATAAATGTCTATTAATACATAATAAATAGATACATCTGTTCCCTCTGAACTACATCCATCCTGGTGGCAAAAAGACCAGTAGACTGACTTTGTTTGGGGAGGTATTTTGATGCACAATCACATCTTCCTATATCAAAAAGGTTTAAAAACCACCGTCAAGGAGGCTTTCACAACAAACGTTAAGGATGCTGTGCAAACACTTAAAAATAGAACTGTGAGTTTCAGAGAAATTAGTCATCCGGTAGATTAGGGGGAAGAAAGCAACCAGACCTCTGTTTTCCTAAGTCAGCTCATTAGGCACAAGTCGTATTTAAAGTGAGACTTCTTCACACTCACAGACCAAGATCCGACATCCTCCGTGGCTGGGCTTGCTGGACTCTCTGTGCACCATGAGAAACAGACATCTCAGGTTGCTGCCAGGTAGGAAGGATCACAACAATGGTGAGAGAAGACTAAAGCTACCTAGGAACTGTCCGTCCAGTTTGAGAATGTTCTCTGTTCTGTGATCAATTTCTGGCTCATTTTCCCACTATTTCTGTAAGGGAGAGCAGGGAAGAAATTATAAGAAAGTTAGTAGCCCCATTATATTTAGTCTCAAAGGAGAAAGTCAATGAAGCTTATTCGTAGGGCGCAGGTGGAGACTTAAGAGAGATTTCTTATTTCACCACCTGTATTTGTCCAGGTTCTCAAAAGAACAGAACCAATAGGATGTGTGTGTGTGTGTGTGTGTATATATATATATATATATATATATATATATATATATATACAGAGAGAGAGAGAGGGATTTATTTTTAGGAATTGGCACATGCAATTGTAGAGATTAGAATGTCCGAATTCTTCAGGGCAAGTAGACAGGCTGGAAATCGGGGAAGACCTGATGCTGCATCTTGAGTCCAAAGGCAGTCTGGACTCAGTCAGTCTTTATTCTCTTAACATCTTCAGCTGACTTGATGAGGGTCACCCAGATTACGAAGGGTAATCTACTACACTCAAAGCCTTCTGATTTAAATGTGAATATTTCCAAAAATCACATTCACAGCAAATCTAGGCTAACGTTTGACCAAATATCTGGGTGCTCTACCCTGGAATAACTGGTACATAATATTTTTTTTCAGAAGAGTAGATAACCAAACTCTCTGAAAATTCTAATGCACTGAGAAAAAATGTCATCCTTTATGTTATAGGCTTTGTGTAGGTCATGAAATTCTTTGAGGGACAATAACAGTGAATTAGTAATAACCAGTATTAGTGAGGTCAGCTTAATTCTGATTAGTCTCTATTTCCTTCAATGCTTAAGATAATACCCATTACCTAGCAGGTTATGTTCTTCTTATATGTTGTTCTCATTGGTTGGAACTTTTTTCCTGGTTTCTATCAAAATAGTCATATTTATTATCATCTGATTTGTGGAACATGATTTTTTTAAAGCTGAGCACATTTTGGAGGGTCCAATGTGCAACATAGTGTGGGGCTTTGAAAGAAATGAAGAGCAAAGTTAGCTTCTCCCAGATATGCACATTTTTAGGTGTGCGTGTATAACATCTCAGGAGACTAATGACCTTATTCACATGCATGGGACATTAGGATCATTTGCACCTGCTCTGGGGGCCACACTCTAGGAACAGGAGCACGGTTGACGGGCATCTGAGGCATGAGTCGCCTGCACAGCTTTCCTGAGGGGCAGCTCCGGGCTGGGTGTGGTCTCGGGCGGTCTGGCCCCGGAGCCTGGCTTTCCTCAGCACAGGTTGGAGCCACAAAAGAAAAGGACATTTCGTGGCAAGGAGGGCAGAGTGGAAGTCTAGGACTCTGACCCCTGAGAGAACCGAGCTGAGCGTGTGATTCCGCCTGACCCTGGAGTCTGGTGCATGCAGCTGTGTCTCAGGGAACAGGAAGGTAGAAGAGGAGCAGGAGGGAGCTGCTCTTCCTTTCCTTCTTCTGCTCTTTCCTTCCCTTTAGCTGACTTACGTTGTCTGTCTGCTCTGTGTCAGGCACTGCGCTAACCCATTGTTAGTCTTCACTAATCTACGGTCAGAATAAAGCTCATCCTATCACAGTTACCATTGCACCCACTTTGCACTGGGGGAAGTGTGAGCAAAGAATGGGCAGCGTTCCTGAAGCCGTGCAGCCACCAGGGGGAAGTCTGGGCTGCGGACGTGGGCGTGTCCATCTCCAAACCCATCATCCACCAGGGTCCTCCACCACCTTGCACAGTGAGAACTGGCAGTGCAACGTTAAGAGAAATTCATCTTTGCTTTTAGCCAAAAAGAAAAATTCCATAAAGGCATGCAGATCTGAAGATTTTCAGCTCACGTAGATGTGATGACAGACCCTGTGAGGCAGACTGGTTGTGGCCTGTACAGCAGATTTCATTCCTTAGTGCCCATAGTGGCTTTCACCCCACCACGCCTGCTCAGTGACTCATTTCTCAGGACTGGCCTGGGGGCCAAGGAGGAAGGCTGTGCCCTCAGTGCACTAGAGGACGCCAGGAGCTCACTGGAGGAACCAGGAAGCCATGGCTGCTGTCCCTGGAGAGTCCACTCACCAGGAGAGAGTCGCTCTACCTGCAGCTTCCTTAGTTCCCACTCTCCACCTGTTGTCACCGCCCCCTGATTCCAGGGCTCCGTGCCCTGCTGATATCGCTGTGAGCTGGGGTTCAAACTTTGGGCTTACTTCCTCCAAACCCACACTCTTCTTGTATGCCCTGAAACATGTGCCTAAACATGGAGAGTGATCCTGGAAGAGAAATCCTCAAAGCAAATTTCAGCCATTGCCAGACAGCAAAGATCCTGGGTCTGGGCAAAGGCACTCCAATCTGAGACCTTTCTTCTTCAAGATTTACCCCATCCATTGGGAGGAGCTGGAGTTCCTAAGGTGTGTCCCTGTCTCCAGCTGTCTGCATATATTCTGTCCACTTACCTGCAGCACCTGAGGTTCCACCAGGGCTGGGGCTGTCAGTGACCGAGTCCTCAGGGAGTCCCTGGAGATGGAGGGAGAGGCTGAGCCCTCAATTTCCAGTGAACTACAGGAGCCTTGGAGATGCTGCCGCAAAGCCATGGGCTGCAGGGCCAGAGCCACCTCCACAGGAGGCAATGGCCGTGTGGACAGGGATTAAAATTGGACCTTAACACTCCCCTCTTTGTCATTGCTCTGTTTTTTCTGCCCCAGGACTCTCAGTGCTGCTGTTGTTGCCATTGGGAGCTGCAGCCCTGAATGCTGGAGGTGAGTGCTCAGCCAGCCCCATTTTGACATAAGCTGGGGAGTCCATGCTGGGGTCTGGATCCTGTCACCAACAAGGGAGGGAGTGAAAGACGACTTATTCTGCAACTGAGGCTCCGAGATGGTCCTCGGGGGACAAAAGAAGCTGTTTCTTCCTCCCTAAATGTCCAGAGATTTTGTCTCTTCCTCTTCCAATGGCAGCCATCCCTCCCCTTATCTGCTCTACTCTACTCTTGGATCCCTAGCTGGCAGTGGGCTTCATCCATTTTTGAGCCTTCTGACTATGATCCCCATCCCCACTGCTTCTGCCCCCATAGCCTGTGTTCGATGGTGCCCTCCAAACCCTCCATGTGTCAACGCCAACGCCTGTCGCTGCATTCCAGGACTCAGTTTTGTATCTCCAAATATCATATCCAGCCCCGTGGAGAGTTGTGACGGTACAGTAGGGGCTTGGGGTGGTGGGGGCATGTGGAGACGGTGGGGCATCCAGAGCCTTCAGCCCCAAGAGCAGCACAGAAGCACTGTGTCAGGGATGAGAGAAGAGACAGGCAGGGGAAGTGTGAGGGACGTGGGCACCTGCTTTCACGGTCAGTAGGGAGAGAGTTGAGAGCTCACACAGGGCAGCTGGGCTCCGAGGGCTCCGAGTGCTGCTCTGCCCCTGACTGGCTCTCTGACATTCGGGAAATTGGTTCTCCTCTCAGTTTGCTTGTGTGTAAACTGAGTATTATCATCCAGTCCCCCCATGGGGATGGTGCAAGACTTAATATTTACCTGTGTGAAGAACAGGGAAAGAGTAGTACACAGCAAAAATGCAAGCCATCATCTTTGTACTGCTGTTATTATGATTTTGTTATTATTATTATTCTCATTGCACAAAGAAAGAGGACAAATAATGGAAGCAACAGGAGGAAAGACACAGCCCGGGCCTGGAAGCTCAGGCTCCTACCAGCCAGAGCTCGCCAAGAACCCAGCTCATGACCACAGTCTCCCACCTCATGCTCACAGCAGCCCCATGAGGGAGGCAGAGCTCGGCCTGTGGTTTAAATGATCAGATTTGGTGGAAAGAGATCGAGTGACTTTTCCAAATCCTACAACTAATAATGTGGTCGAATGTAAATCCAGGTGTAAAACAAAGGAGTTTTCATTCTTTAAAAATACAGGGTCATAAAAGGAAATTATACTATTTAAAATTAGTAAGATGGTAAATTTTATGTTGTGCATTTTACCACAATTTTTATAAATAGGAAAAGAAGAAAATTATACTGTTTTTACACTTGGAAATAGTCTCCATGGACTCAAAATGGTCTCAGATGCGTATTTATTGATAATGAAGGTAAAAACATTCCCTATATGTCTGAAAAAATGAGAAAAAATACCCCTAAAAGTTTCGGTAGTCTGTGGAGTGGATTATGGATAATTTTCTTTGTTTACTAGTATACGTGTGTTATTTAGTATTTGGGGGAAAGTAAATTTTGTCAGGTGGAAAAAGCCGATGTTGTTGTGACAACAGCCCAGCCATCCATGACCCTGGCGGTGTTCCTAAAGTCTCCTCTGTGTGTGCGTGTGTGTCTCACGGAGATTTGTAGATGGGTGACCATGGACAGGAGACCCTGCTGCTAATGCCCCTGGATCCTGGCTCCTCTCTGGGAGGGCGCCTGTCAGGTGGAGATGTCCCATCCTCATGTCTCTCCCCATCCCTTGCACCTCATTCTCAACGGTCCCACACTTGGCTTCACACCCTCCCGTCAACCTTGGGAACAGATGTCCAGCCATTGCCGCCATCATAGAACAGAGGAGGGAAGCCCCATTGCCAGGTGGGGGCTGAACACGAATCCTTCAGGTGTGCGTCCTTCCTGCGTCCTGTCCTGTCCTGGTGCTGACACCCACAGCCTGGGTCTGGGCCTTAGAAGGGAAGTCTGCAAGTACAGAGAAGAGAGGTCTGATGTGGGGGAGACCAGTCGCCTGCCTGAGTCGTCGTGACGTGTGAGTCCTTTCAGGTTCTAAAGTCTTTGGTCTTGTGATTGGATGCACGAGTGCCAAACTTTCTGTCCCTGGATTTTTTTTTTTTTTTTTTGAGGAAGATTAGCCCTGACCTAACACCCGCTGCCAATCCTCCTCATTTTGCTGAGGAAGACAGGCCCTGAGCTAACAGCCATGCCCGTCTTCCTCTACTTTATATGTGGGACGCCTCCCACAGCATGGCTTGCCAAGTGGTGCCGTGTCCACACCCAGGATCCAAACCAGTGAACCCCGGGCTGCCGAAGCAGAACGTGGGAACTTAACCACTGCTCCACAAGGCTGGCTCCTGTCCCTGCATTTTGATCCCTCTTGTGTCCCTGATTTTTATTAAGTTGTTGTTTTTAGCCAATGGTGTCCAGCACCTCCTCTCTGGGCCCCTGACCTACCCAAAGGGGTCCTGGGTCATGGGCATCTTTTCTCTCATGTTCAGAGAACAGAGAGAGACAAGATGCCAGAAAACACCCCCAGTGACTCAGCTGTGGGAACCTTGATGCTGCTTCTTCATTCCACATCTGAGACTGCCTCTAATAAGGGGGGACTTCCCTCAGGGGTGGAGACAGCAAGACTCCCCCGGAGACATCCTGAGGCATCTTGGAAAGGCCTGACCTGGGGAGCTGGGGGAGTGCCTGATGGGGAGTGAGGGTGCACTTCGGCCACTGGGAGTAAATGAGGATGGAAGCCAGCGCTGGGCAGGTGCCTGACCACCTGGCTCTATGCTCAAGTCTGAATGATGACTGTGACCCTCAACAGCCCCTGAGCCATGACTCCTTCCATTGCCCCAGCACCGAGGACAGCCTTCAGTGCCCCTGTTACCCTGTGTGGAGCCCACCCCCAGGTCCCTGATAGTGCTAAGAGCACCACAGAGGAGGGACTGGAGCTGAGTCAGTGCCTCCATCTCTACCCGACATGGCCTGCAGAGGGGATGCAGATCTCCTTCCAGCATGGCACAGCAGTGGGTCTGAATATAGGTGCCCTCAGACCCAGCCAGAGATCAGAAATGAGTAGAGTGGTCTGCAGGCTTTCTGGAGCAGCTGGCTCTGGACCAGCCCAGCCCCAGGGGTGCCAACCAGGGGTTGTGTTCTGTGCAGCCCCCATGGCAGGGTCAAACCGGAGGCCAGGGTCTCTGTCCTGTGGGAACTCACACCTTTTGAGGGTGATCCTTTGTCCTGTTGTGTTGCAGAAATCAACGAGTGTGAACCACCTTGGACAGTGTCCTGTGGAATATATATAGACTGCCAGGACATAGAGGAGAGCTACTGCCAGTGCATCAGAGGACACGAGATTGATTCTCAGGAAATGTTCACCAATGCGACTAATGAAACATGTGATGGTAAGAATGACTCCTGCATCTTCCATCTCCTCATCTGTGAGGTTGGGGTCACTTGCCCCACTTTCACCAGGAGAGTGGCTGTCCTGACAACTGCCTGGTGTCCTGTCCCTCCCCAGTCTCCAAAGCTCAGAACCCCACACTGAGTGCCACTTCTGCAATTTTGGAAAGTCCCTCTGCTACCTGGCATCTTATTTTCATAAAACAAAGAGAGGGGTGGCATTCAAGGTGCTTCAGGAGCTCACAGTGCATTGCATTCCAGTGCAATATCCATCCTCTTCTTCTTCATCGGTGACTGCCAGGATAAGACCATCTCACACTGGAACCCACATGGGCTTAGCCATGCCAGGAACCCTCTTAGACCCTCTGGGCCATGATGGACCCAGGAACCCTGTCCAGAAATATGGAAGGGGGGATATTCGAGGGTGAGCCAACACCCCACAGCAGGCCTTGACCCTGACCAACAACCCACCCAGAGAAGACACCTCCTGGCACCTGAACTGGCTTCCTGGCCCTTAGCCTCTGTCTACTTCCCTGAGTGAGACTCCACTCTGACCCTGCAGATAATTTCAGTTCACAGGCCTGTGGGCAACTCAGATGACCGGGACCTTGGAGGATGTGGTGTCAGAGGTGGACAGGGTGATGTGAACCACCCCACACACTCAGATTGTCTGGTGAATAGAAAAGGCTCCCATCTGGACCAGATGAAAAGAGAGGGCATCTTTGGGGACCATTGCCCCAGGTCTGACCTTCTCCCAAGGAGGTCAACCCAGACCCCATGTTCACCTAGACCACCTACGGACAGAAGATGGAGGCTGAGCCCCACTCTGCGGGGCCACAGGTCTGTGTCCCTGGTGGGAGGCCAAGGGTCAAGAAGAAATATCTACCACCTCTCCCCCATCAGCACCTGCTTCCCTCTTCAGCCAACCAGCCCTCAACCAAAACTGGCCTTGTTCAGATGTGGTTTGTCACCATCTCCTGCCAGTCCATAGGATGTCTTCGTGGGGATGAGAAAAGATCCTTTCACTGCCCCAAGTCTGTGTGGCTGGACGTCAGCCCCTACTGTTACCCCACCTGGTGTCCACTGTACAGGTGGCTCTGGACTATCTGGCATTGTATTCGTTCTCTTCACTCCTTCCTGCAAGCTCCCTGAGGGGCCTCACTCAGGAGTGAGTCTTGGTCCAGCTGCATGGAGCTGAGGCCTCAGAGTTAGCATGGATGAGAGACAGCTGTCCTTCCAGGGTCCCTGGGATTCCAAGGAGAACTCAGACAGCAAGCAGCCACCTTGGGGAGTCGGCAAAAGCTATCACTGGCAGCCAAGAAGGGTCTTGCTCAGGGAACTCAGTATTTCCTCTGCAGTCAGTTCCCTGGAAGGCCCAACTGGCCTTTCTTCAAATACTGGGTTGGGGCACCCAGGCAGCTGTGATGTCCCCACCCCAGCTGGGAGCTGCCCAGGGAAGCTGAGGGCACCAGGACTGACAGACAGGGATGACTCAGGCCACTTCCATCCACATCTGGACAACAGAGCATCTAGGCCACCACATTCACCCATAGGATGCCTCCATGTGTGAGACAAGGCACCCACTCACCCAGTGGAAACAGCGGGACCTTCTCAAAGCAGATTTCTGCCATCACCAGAGAACAGAGAAGCTGGGTACAGGCAAAGGCACTCCTATCTGAGGACTTTTGCCTTCAAGATTTACCCCGTCCATTGGAAGAGGTTGGAGTTTCTAAGATGTGTCCCTGTCTCCAGCTGTCGATGTATATTCTGTCCCCTTACCTGTAGCACCTGAGGTTCCATGAGGGCTGTCGCTGTCAGTGACTGATTCCTAGGGTTGTCCTGGGAGATGGAGGCGAAAGGCTGAGCCCTCAATTCTGAGTCAAGTACAGGAGCCTTGGGGATGCTGCTGGAAAGCCATGGGCTGCAGGGCCAGAGCCACCTCCCCGGGAGGCAATGGTTATGTGGCCAAGTGTTGAAATTGGACCTTAACTCTCCTCTTCTTTATCATCTCTCTGCTTTTTCTGCCCCAGCATTGTCCATACTGTTGCACTTGACACGTGGAGCTACAGTCCGCAAACTTATAGGTGAGTCTGCCCAATCACCTTCATTAGTGACGTCAGCTTGGGCGTCCATGCTGGGGTCTGGGATCCTCTCACCAACAAGGGAGGCAAAGGAGGTTTATTCTGCAACTGAGATGGTCCTCTGTGGACAAGAGAAGCTGTTTTTCCTCCCTAAAAGTCCAGAGATTTCTGAGCTCTTCTTCTTCCAGTGTGAGCCATCCCTCTCTCCCCTCCCCTCCTCTACTCATGGACTCCCGGCTGCTTCCTCCATTTCTTAGCCCTTCTGACCATGGTCTCCATCCCCACAGGCTCTACCCCAACCTCCTGTGCCCAGGAGTGCCCTCAGAGATCCGTATGTGCTGATGCCAATGCATGTCGCTGCCTTCCAGGATTCAGTTCTTCCTCTGGGGAGGTCTTCATCAGCCCCTCGGAGAGCTGTGAAGGTAGAGAGGCTTGGGGGTGGTGGGAACACATACAGAGATGGTGGGGGAGCCTGTGCGGCATCCAGAGCCCCCAGCCCAAAGAGCAGCACAGGAGCACTGTGTCAGGGATGAGAGAGGAGACAGGCAGGGGAAGTGTGAGGGACGTGGGCACCTGCTTTCACGGTCAGTAGGGAGAGAGTTGAGAGCTCACACAGGGCAGCTGGGCTCCGAGGGCTCCGAGTGCTGCTCTGCCCCTGACTGGCTCCCCGACATTCGGGAAATTGGTTATCCTCTCAGTTTGCCTGTCTGTGAGTTGGGGATAATCACTGCATCTGCCCCACATGGATGGTGTGAGATTTAACATTTCTCTGTGGGAAGAACAGGAAAAGACTAGTACACAGCGAATTATCAAAAGTGACAGCTATCATCATTGTTACTGCTGTTATTATTGTCATTATTCAACTAATACAAAGAAACGGGAGAGATAATGGAAGCAACAGGAGGAAAGACACACCCAGGGCCTGGAAGCTCAGGCCCTCCTACCAGCCAGAGCTCGCCAGGAACCCAGCTCACGACCATGGTCTCACACCTCATGCTCACAGCAGCCCCGTGAGGCTGGCAGAGCTAGGATTGTGGGGTTTTTCCAACCTTCATCCATTTCATCCACTTTCCACCCCCTCACGTCTGGCGACAATCAATCTGTTCTCTATATCTACGTGTTTGGGGTTTTTTTTTAGATTCCGCATATAAAGGAGATCAGAGAGTATTTTTGTGTTTTCTGTCTCACATTTTCACTTAGCATACTGCCCTCAAGTTCCATTCAAGTTATCACAAATATCAAGATTTCCTTCTCTTTTTATGGCTGAATAATATTTCACTGTATCCATAAACCACTTTTTCATTATCCACTCCTCCATCAATGGACACTTATGTTGTTTCCATATCTTGGCTATAGTGGGTTTTTTTTAATTTAAGGGCATTTAGTATGCTTTATTCAATCTTTTACCCCACATGGTGCCTGGGAGATTAAAAATAACCGGAAAGAATTTTTTTCCAAAACGTTGTGATTTATTAATATATCTCTTAGTCTTTTTTCTTTGTTTGTTTACAGTTTTATTTATTTGATTTTTTATTGTGGTAACATTGGTTTATAACATTATATAAATTTCAGGTGTACATCGTTATATATTTTGATTTCTGTGTCAGTTGTGTCATGTTCACCACCCAAAGACTAATTACAATCCGTCAGCACACACGTGTGCCTAATCACCCCTTTTGCCCTCCTCCTTCCCCTTTTACCGCCTGGTAACCACCAATCCAATCTCCGTTTCTATGTGTGTGTTTGTCATTGTTTTTATCTTCTACTTATGAGTGAGATCATACGGTATTTGACTTTGTCCCTCTGACTTATTCCACTTAGCATAATATACTCAAGGTCCATTAATATTGTCACAAGTGGCCGGATTTAATCATTTCTTATGGCTGAGTAGTATTCCATTGTGTGTATATACCACATCTTCCTTATCCATTCGTCCCTTGACGGGCACCTAGGTTGCTTCCAAGACGTGGCTATTGTGAAGAATACTGCAATGAACATAGGGGTGCATGTATCTTTTCAAGTTACTGTTTTGGTTTTCTCCTGTTAAATACCTATAAGTAGCATTGCTGGATCATATGGTAGTTTATTTTTAATTTTTTGAGGAATTTCAATTCTATTTTCCATAATGGCTGCATCAATTTACATTCCCACCAACAGTGTATGAGGGTCCCCTTCTGTCCACATCCTTGGCAACACTTTTTATTTCTTGTCTTTTTCATAGTAGTCATTCAGACAGATGTGAGGTAATATCTTATTGTGGTTTTGATTTGCATTTCCCTGGTGATTAGAGATGTTGAGCATCTTTTCATGTACCTGTTGGCCATCTGTAAGTCTTCTTTAGAAAATATCTATTCAGATCCTCCGCACATTTTTATATTAGATTGTTCGGTTTTTCTATTGAGTTGAATGAGTTCCTTATATATTTTGGATGTTAACTGCTCATCAGGCATGATTTGCAAATATTTTCTGCCAAACTGTATGTTGCCTTCATACTGTTGGTGATTTCCTTGACTGTGCAGAAGATTTGTGGCTTGATTAGTCCCACTTTATTTTCGCTTTTATTGCCTTTGCTTTTGGAGTCAAATCCAAAAAATCAGAACCAACACTTATCCTATCAAGGAACTTACCACCTATGTTTTCTTCTAGGGGTTTTATGGGTTCAGAGAAGCATCATTTTTAAGTGACCATGATCGGGCTCAACGAGATTCATCCAAAGTCACACGATTAATAAAGTGGAGGAACCTAGGTCTAGGCCTAAAGTGGAGAGCTTCCACCCTCAGTAATGGACCAGAAAGGGAATAACACTGAGAAAGGGTTAAGATGGAAATGTTTATGTTATATGCATTTTACCACATGAAAAAAAGTGGAAAAGAGGGAAATTATATGGTTGTTTCAATAAGACATACACTTCATCTACTCAAAGCAGTCCTAGATGCATATTTATTGAAAGTAAAGGAAAATATCCCTAATATGTTTGAAAAGATTTTTAAAATTGCTAAAATTTCCAATAGTCTGTATAGTGAGCTAATGTGTAATTTTCTTTGTTTTCATTTTTTACATTTTCTTTATTTTCTAAGTATATGTTATTTATTGTTTGGGGAAAAGTAGATTTTATCAGGGGAATAAAAAGGTTGTGACAACGGCCCAGCCATCCATGACCCTGGCGGTGTTCCTAAAGTCTCCTCTGTGTGTGCGTGTGTGTCTCACGGAGATTTGTAGATGGGTGACCATGGACAGGAGACCCTGCTGCTAATGCCCCTGGATCCCAGCTCCTCTCTGGGAGGGCGCCTGTCAGGTGGAGATGTCCCATCCTCATGTCTCCCCCCATCCCTTGCACCTCATTCTCAGTGGTCCCACACTTGGCTTCACACCCTCCCGTCAACCTTGAGAACAGATGTCCAGCCATTGCCGCCATCATAGAACAGAGGGGGGAAGCCCCGTTGCCAGGTGGGGGCTGAACACGAATCCTTCAGGTGTGCGTCCCTCCTGCATCCTGTCCTGTCCTAGTGCTGACACCCACAGCCTGGGTCTGGGCCTTAGAAGAGAAGTCTGCAGGTGCAGAGAAGAGAGGTCTGATGTGGGGGAGACCAGTCGCCTACTGATTTGTCATGATGCTGTGAGTCCTTTCAGGCACTGAAGTCGCTGGTCCCCTGTTTGTAATGTGCAAGGGTCAAACATTCTGTCCCTGCATTTTGATTCACTTCTGTGTTGATGGTTCTTATTAAGCTGATCTTGTTTTTAGCTAATTGTGTCCAGCCCCTGCTCTGTGGGTCCTGAGCTACTCAAAGGGGATCTGGGTTATGGGCATCTTTTCTCTCATTTTCAGAGAACAGAAAGAGAAAAAGATGCAAAAAAACACCCCCAGTGACTCAGCTGTGAGACCCTTCATGCTGCTTCTTCATTTCACACCCCCAACTGACGCAAATAAGGGGGGACTTCCCTCAGGGGTGGAGACAGCAAGACTCCCATGGAGACATCCTGGGGCATCTTGAAAAGGCCTGACATTGGGAGCTGGGGGAGTGCCTGATGGGGAGTGAGGGTGCACTTGGGCCACTGGGAGTAGAGGTAGGGTGGAAGCCAGCACTGGGCAGGCCCCTGACCACCTGGCTCTATGCTCAGTTGTGAATGAGGCCACCTGGGCGTCAGTTCTTTCCATCCCCCATGACTGGGTCAGGCTGGAGGCCAGGGTCTCTGCTCTGTGGGAACTCACACCTTTTGGAGGTGACCCTTTGTCTTGTTGTGTTCCAGACGTCAATGAGTGTAAAACCCCGTCAACAGTGTCCTGTGGAAAATTCGCAGATTGCCACAACACAGAGGGCAGCTACTACTGCACATGCAGCCCAGGATACCAGCCTGTTTCTGGGGCAATGTTATTCTGGAATGAGAAAGAGAACACGTGTCACGGTGAGAACCACTCCTTGTTTTCCATCTCCTCTTCCATGAGGTTTGGCGTCATTCAGCCCACTTTCTCCAGGCATCAGAGGGCCGTCCTGGCCACCTATCTGATCACCGTCCCTCTCTGAACCCCAAGGCTCAGAGCCCTCCACAGAGGGTCACTTCTGGAACTTTAAAATATCCCCTTGCCCACCTGGCATCTTATTTTTGTAAAACAAAAGAGAGGGGTGGCATTCTTCAGGATACTTCAAGATACTTCAGGAGCTCACAGTGCCTCGTGTTTCAGCACAATATCCCATCTCTTCGTTATCATCAGTGACTGCCAGGATGAGACCTTCCCCCACCGGGGCCCACATGGGCTTGGCCATGCAGGAACACACTCAGGCCTCCAAGCCCATGATGGACACAGGTGACCTGCCCAGAAACCCAGGAGTAGGGAGATTCCAGGGCAGGTCCACCTACCCCAGCCAGCCCTGTCCCTGGCCAACAGCCCTGGCACCCTGACCCCAATTCTCATCTGCTCAGCCTCCATCTAAATCCCCACATAAGGCTCTCCCTGACCCTCTCCAGTGATTTCAACTGACAAGCCTGAGGCCAGTGGAGACGACCAGGACCCAGGAGAATGTTGTGCTGGGTCTGAGCAGGATGACATGGACCACCCCCAACACACACGCGCATGGGCACAGTCAGATCAATGGAGAAGGCGCCCTTCAGGACCAGATAGCAACCGAGGGCATCATCAGGAACCACTGCCCCAGACCCAACCCTCTCCCAAAGAAGTCGACCCAGGCTCCAAGGAGGCCCAGAACACTGGGGGACAGAAGACGGGCCGCTACTCAGCAGGGTCCAGAGGTATGTGTCCCTGGTGGGAGGCCAAGAGGCCCAATGGCTGAAATGAGTGACAGCCCTCAACCACCAGCACCTACTCCCTTGTCCAGCCAGCCCTCACCCACTGCTGGCCCTGTTCAGATGTGGATTCTCACCACTTCCTGCCGGTCCAGGGGAGGCCTTCGTGGGGATGAGTTAAAAAGCACCCAGGGCTGTATGGCTGGACGTCAGCCCCCACTGTCCACCCAGACCTGGTGCCACTGTCTGGGTGGACCCAGCCTGTCCAGTATCTTCTTTATTCCCCCTGACCCAGCCCTATGGCCTCACCCTAGGGATCCTGTGTGAGGGGCAGTTCTTGGCCCATCTCTATGAAGCTGTCTCAGAGTTAGTGTGGATGGGAGAGCACTGCCCTGACAGGGTCAACTGTGTTCCAAGGAGAACTCAGCCAGCAGAAGCCGCCCTGGGGGAATTAGGACTAAGGCCATCACTGGGAGCCAAGACAGGGCCTGGTGGGGAAATGCAGCATCTCCGCTGCACTCTGTTCCCAAGAAGGCCCACCCTGGCCTTTCTCCAAATGCTAAGGGGGGACACAGGCAGCCATGATGTCCCCACCCCAGCTGGGAGCTGCCCAGGGAAGCTGAGGGCACCAGGGCTGGCAGACAGGGAGGCCTCAGGCAGATTCCATCCACATGTGGACAACAGAGCACCTAGGCCACCCCATCCACCCATAGGATGCCTCTATGTAAGAGAAAAGCTGCCCATGCACCAGGAAGGAGACAATGGGGCCTTCCAGAGCCTTCTCTGCCCAAACTGGGATCCCTAAATAACCAAATGACCAGGTACCTGGCCGACCTGACCTCAGACTCCTGCCCTCCACACACACACACACACAAACACACACACACACACACACACACACACACACACACACACGGAGATGCTCTCACACCTAATGAAGCGCTCTTCTGCCCCCTGCAGGAACCTTCCCCGCCTGGGCTCCACCCCGTAGAATCAAGAGCCAGGTGAGTGACCCCAACGGAACGAAAGGCAGGAATCCCTCCGCACAGCCCGCCATTTTCCCCGAGCTCCCCCGCCCTCCCTCGAGGCTTCCTGACCCCTTCTTCTCCCCTCTCCCCAGCGTCTCTCCCGCTTCTTTGAAGGAGTCCAGAAACTGCGCGTAGGCTTCCAGTCAGCCTCGACCCAGGACACCGTCCAGGTAGGAGCAGGACACAGAGGAGGCAAGGTGGAGGCACCCCTTCCCCATAGAGGCCTGGTAAAGCTTTGGTCTGGGAGGAGCCGGACCCAACAGGACGGCGCCCTGCTCTGAGGCCCCGGTCCTCCTGGGTGGGTGGCGACTGCCCCCAGCATGTGTCTGTACTCACTGTGAGACACCCACGTGCAGCTAGTGACACCTTCCCTCTTGCCTCCCTGAACTTTGGATTCATGTCACCCTTGGCATTCACCAACAGGATGACCTCTGAGTGGCTGGATTCCAGGAAAAAAGACCCAAGGAATCCCAGCCAACATGACTTTTATCCTCAAATAAACAGTTACCAGGGTCTGCTTTCTGTGGCTGAGTAAGCAGGGTCTTCATGCAGACCCTCTGCTCTGTGTCCCCATCCTCCAGGGTCTCATGCATGAAGTGGATGATCTGCTGGAGACCCCAGGGGACCTGGAGACCCTGCCCCGCTCAGAGCAGCACTGTGTGGCCGCTAACATGCTCTTTGGCCTGGAGGATGTCCTGAGAGGGCTGAGCCAGGCCCTGTCCAATGGGTCATTGACCTTCCATTCACCTGCAGGCACAGGCAAGTACCCGAGTCTGCCCCAGGCTCCTGCATGACCATTTCCCACCTCATTTCGCCCAGGCCTCACTGGAGCTGGGTGACCGTGCTTGCATCTCAGTGTTACTCTCATTAACAAATTAAAATAAAAGGTTAAAAGGAAATGAATAAATTATATAAGTGAAATAAGCCCGATTGGTATTTGCCACAGTTGACAGGGTGGGTGAAATGGATGAAAGGGGTCAAATGTTTCAAACTTCCAGTTATAAAATAAATAAGCCACGGGCGTATGATGTGCAGCATGGTGACTGTAGTTAATAATACTGTATTGCATATTTGAAAGTTCCTATGAGAGTAAATCTCAAAAGTTCTTATCACAAATTTCAAAACTTTTGTAACCTGCATAGTGTCATATGTGAGCTAGGCTTATTGCAGGGATCCTTTTGCAATATAGACAAATTGTTATGTTGTACACTTGAAATTAATATATCAATTATACCTCAATAAAGAAAGAAAAGAATACCACTGTAAATAATATACATTTTCATTGTGAACTAAATTATGAGCAGATGAAATAATAACAAAGAATTTAAGATAAAATAGAAATGGCTTCAAAAGAAAACAATTTATTTAGTTTAGAAGAATGTGAATTTAACATTATTTGATATTCAAGTATGATTTATTTTATTGAGGTAAAATTCACCTAACATAAAATTCACCATGTTAACCAAAGTGTACAATTGAGTGACATTTAATGCATTCACAGAGTTGTGATCATGACTTCTATTTCTGAAATATCTTCATCACCCCAGAAGTAAATACTGCAACCACTAAGCAGTCGCTCCTCATTCATGCCTCCCCCAGCCACTGGCAACCATGAATCTGTTTTCTGTCTCCATGGATTTGCCAATTCTGCACATTTCATATAAATATAATTATATGACATGTGACCTTTTAGTCTAGCTTCTTTCGCCCAGCATGATGTGTTCCAGGTTCATCTATATTTTAATGTGCATCGTATTTATTTCCTTTTTATGGCTGATTAATACTCCATTGTATATATGGGTATACCACCTTATGTTAGTCCATTCATCCATTGACCGACATTTGGGTTGTTGCCACCTTTGGACTATTGTGAATCGTGCCGCTATTAATATTGGCGTACAAGTTTTTGTGTGAATAACTTTTCAGTTCTTTGGGGTACATACTTAAGAGTGGAGTTTCTGACTAGTATAGTAGTTCCATCTTCAACTTTTTGAGGAGCCACCAAACAATTTTTCCAAAGTTCTACTTTTCTGCTTTCCATTTCCACCAACAATGTCACAAGGGTTCCAGTCTCCTCATCCTCAGCAACATTTGTTACTTCCATTTTGTTTCATTTTTAGTATAGTCAGCTAATATCTCCTATGGTTTTGATTTGCATTTCCCTGATGACTAACAATGTTTAACATCTTTTCATGTCATCATTGAACATTTCTGTGTCTTTTTTGGAGACATGTCTATTCAAGACCTTTCCCTATTTTTTAATTCAGTTGTTTGGTTTTGGTTGTTGAGTTGTAAGAGTTCTTTATATATTCTGATAGTAGACCCTATGAGACGTGTGATTTCAAATATTTCCTCCCATTCCACAGATTATCTTTTCACTGTCTTTATGATCTTTTCACTTCAATGAACAGCTGGTTCCATTTTGATGAAGTCCGTTTTATCTGTTTTTTCTCTTGTTGCTTGTGCATTTGGTGTCCTATCTAAGAGTCCATTCCAAATCCAAGGTCATGGAGATTTACCTCTATGTTTTCTCCTAGTTGTTCGAGTTTTAGCTCCTAAATTTAGATCTATGACCCATTTTGAGTTAATTTATGTGTATTGTGTGAGGTAGGTGTCCAACATCCTTCTTTTGCTTCTGGATATCCAGATGAACCAGCACCATTTGTTGAAGAGACTATTCAATGGGAAACCATTGAACAATGTTGGCATTCCTCGTTGAAAATCAATTGACATAGATGTATGGGTTCATTTCTGGACTCTCAGTTCTATTTCACTGGTTTATCTGTCTATCCTTGTGCCAGTACCATGGTGTTTTGATTACTGTAGGTTGGTATTAAGTTTCGAAATCAGGAAGTGTGAGTCCTCCAAATTCGCTTTCCATTTTCAAGATTGTTTTGGGCATTTGGGCCTCTTGCAATGCCATATGAATTGTAGGATGAGCTTTTACATTTCTTCAAAAATAAATTAATAAAATGATGGTGGAATTTTGATATGGATTGCATTGAATCTGTAGGTCATTTTGGAGAATATTGCCATCTGAATAATATTGATCATTCCAATCCACAAACAAAGGATGTCTTCCCATTTATTCAGCATTTCCAGTTCATTTCAACAATCTTTTGTAGTCTTCTGTGTACGTATCCTAAGCCTCCTTGGATAAAATTATTCCTAATATTTTGTTGAATATTTTTGCATCTATGTTCATAAGAGATGCTGGTCTGTGGTTTGTTTGTTGTGATGTCTTTCTGTGGGTTTGTTTTTAGGATCATGGTGGCCTCGTAGGGTTATTTAGGTAGAGTTCCTTCCTCTCCTATTTTATGGAGGAGTTTACAAAGGATTCCTGTTAATTCTTCCTTGAATGGTTGATAGAATTCACCAGTGAAGCCATCTGGTCTGAGCTTTTCATTTTGGGAATTTTTTGATTACTGATTAAATCTCTTTACCCCTTATATGGCTGTTCAGACTTTTTGTCTCTTCTTCAGTCAGTTTTGTAGTTTATGTGTCTCTAGGAATTTGTCCATTTCATCTATGTTATCTAATTTGTTGTTGAATAATTAGTCACAGTTTCTGTTATCATCCTTTGTAAATTCAGACGATATCCATATATATATTCCATTATGATTTATACCAAATATTGTACACAACATTATACAATATATAAAATAATGGTTTTTCTCTGTACAAATAACAATAGTATTACATATAGTATTGTTATATATAAATAGATATGTATGTATAAATATCTATAAATAAAACAATGGTATTGTATCAACCACTTAGTCGCAATTACTAATCTAAGTCCCTGTGTGCCTCGCACAACTCTTAGAGCTGACCCTGGAGGTGCTGGAGCAGGGAGACAGAAGTATCTCCTTGAGCCAGAATCGGGCAAAGATGCTGCTGAAGTGGGAGACGGTGCAGGGATCTGCTGACTCAGGTAAAGGCTGAGATGAGGAGAAGGCCACTGAAGCTTCCCAGTGGGCCAAGTGTCCAGGGATGGGACAGATAGAGGATTAAATGTTAAAGGGAAGTGTGGGGTATGGAGAGGCCACAAGGAGAGAGTCCATCTGAAGAAGGAGGGGTCCTGTTGGGGACACCAAGATGTCAACCTTGCCCTTGTCCTGCAGGCCCTTCTGTGGTGGGCTTTGTCTCCATCCCGGGCATGGGAAAGCTGCTGGCTGAGGCGCCCCTGGTCCTGGACCCTGAGAGGCAGGAAGTTGTACGGGAGACACACAAGGACTTGCTGCAGGAAGTCACCCATGTCCTGCTCTCAGATGTCGTCACCACCTTCTTCAGCAACAATGACACTCAGAACCTCAGCTTCTCAGTCACCTTCATCTTTAACCATGTGAGTCCAGATGGGAGGGGGCTGTGGGTGTGGAAGAGGCCTGAGTCCTGGGTGCAGCCTTAGGGTTCAGGTGGGTCCCCATAGGTGCATTATTTACCCAGGAAGGCCCTTCATGAGCCAAGTTTGGGTCAGCATTTCTGAGCATCACAACCAGCAGCTCACACTCACTCCCTGATCTTGCAGTCAGTGACCCCTCAGCCAAGGAAGAAGGTGCTCTGCGTCTTCTGGGAGCACAGCAGGAGTGAAAGTGGTCATTGGGCCACCACAGGCTGCACGATGGTGGGCACCAGAGACACCAGCACCACCTGCCAGTGCACCCACCTCAGCAGCTTTGCCGTCCTCATGGCCCACTACAACGTGCAGGTGAGGACCCTGAGAGGGGCTGTGTTCAATGTCAGTGGCACTGTAACCAATTCCCACACATGCAGTAGCTTAAAAGCCCACAGGTTTGTTATCTCCCAGTCTCTTCAGGTCAGTAGTCCTGCATGGTGCAGCTGTGCTGTCTGTCAGCATCTTACAAGCCTCAAATCATTGTATCAGCCACAGCTGCAATCTCATCTGAAGTTTTGGGTCCTCCTCTAAGCCCCATGGTTCTTCGCAGAATTCAGTTCCTTGCAGTTGTAGGACTGACATCGCACTTTCTTGCTACCTGGCAGCAGGGGACCATGCTCAGCTCCTGGAGGCTACCTGCATCCCTTCTCATGTGGTCCTCTCATAGGCTCTCTCACAAGGTGTCAGTGGTCCTATCTCGAGGCCAGCAGGTGAAGCTCCCTCACATCAAAGCTCTCTCAAACTTTGAGTGTTTTTCCCCAGAAGCCCAGATCTTTCAGGGGCTCACCTGGTTAGACCAGGCCCACCCAGGATAAACTCCTTCTTTTCAAGTCAGTTGATGTAGGACCTGAACTGGGCCCTCCATGTGCCATATGCCTTCACAGCAGCACTGGACTGGCTTTTGACTGGAAACCTGAAAGAAGGGGTGTGTCCACGCGGGGGCAGGGATATGGTCGCCAAATTAGACCTCTGCTCACCTCAGGGGTCTCTGGTGCAGGAGTGCTCAGGGGTTGCAGAAAGGACGATTTGGCAGAGGGCACCAGGGAAGCCGGTGAGAACAGGTGGGTCGGGGCCGTGTTGGCCTCCCCCGCTGTGCAGGTGAGCTGGTGAGTTCCTCTAGGTCACCAAAACCAGAGACTCACTCAGGTGACCTCTAAAGGAAAATAAGCCCTTGTGAGAGGCAGGGCTTCGTCCAGACTCTGAACCTATCAGTTCACAATCCCATAGTGTCCTAATGTTCTGAACCTGTAGGTACTTAGTCAAACATCACAAGTTTACTTGGCTCCTCCATTCCTAATTTTTCTATGCCTAAAAATAAAAATAAAAATGGTGGAAGGGTCAGTACCCCACAGCAAGAAGGGGTGACTGTGGTCTCCTCTTTGCTAAGTCCCAGAGGGAGGATCCTGTACTGGATGTGATCACCTACGTGGGGCTCAGCCTATCTCTGCTGTGCCTCCTCCTGGCAGCCCTCACCTTCCTGCTGTGCAGAGCAATCCAGAACACCAGCACCTCCCTCCACCTGCAGCTCTCGCTCTGCCTCTTCCTGGCCCACCTCCTCTTCCTCACGGCCATCAACCGAACGGAGATCCAGGTACTGACCCAGTCCCAGTGGACCCTCTGGCCTGCCCCAGGGGGTGCTGGGTCCATGGGAGCCATGCTGCCCTGGATGCCTTAATGAAATGATCTTGGGTCCTGGGGAAGGTTAGGGGGTGAGTGACCAATGTCACATTGACTGATGCAACTAGACGACAAACCCTCTCTGACTGCTCCTTCATACGCATCAGACTTCTCCCCAATGGCAAGGCACGGGAGAGGTCCTGGGGCCACACTCCACGCTGACAGTCCCTCCTGGTGAGGCCTCACTCCTCCCCCAGGTGCTGTGCGCACTCATCGCGGGCGCCTTACACTATCTCTACCTGGCCTCCTTCACCTGGATGCTGCTGGAGGGCCTGCACCTCTTCCTCACTGCACGAAACCTGACGGTGGTCAACTACTCCAGTGTGAGCAGATTCATGAAGTGGCTCATGTTCCCTGTGGGCTACGGCGTCCCGGCCGTGATCGTGGCCATTTCTGCAGCATCCAGGCCTCATCTCTATGGAACATCAACCCGGTAAATGCACTTTCCCGTTTGTCCTTATCTTCTCCAGCACAACCATGGCCATCATAGAACCAACACAACACTTTAATTTCACCAGAATATGATAGGCAGATAAAAACTCAGTAACCACTCCAAAGACACCTTCCTGGTTTCATGATTGCCTTCATTGAAGTGACTGTTTTAATTCCTTAAGATTTAATCCTTTTAAATGCTAATTATATTATGTTAATAATTCTATATTTATGTAATAATTATGTTTTATATTAACTATACACTAATATAATATTGATGATATGTTAATAACTACAAATTAATATAGTTAAAATATATGATGTGACTCATTTTGATGTTTTAGATTTTATTACATTAAATATTAATTTTATGTTATATTAATGACTATATTGTACTAATGCCTATGATACATAATATCAATTGCATCTTATATATTAGTGTATGTATATTAATATAATACCCATTGCATTAGTTTTGGAGACTGTTTTAAATCTTCTAGAAAGCAAAATTAAAGTGAAGGGATGGCATTGGTTTGTGTAATCCACTTCTCTCTCCTAATTAAAAAAAGGGAGTTAATTTAGACACTGAAATCATTATGACCAGAGCTAAGATTTGTAAATCACTTCTGTAGAGCAGTCTTTGATCTAAATATTTTTCATGTATCTCAGATCAAATCATCCTCCCCACAACCTTCTGAGGTAGAAACAAGTGATATGCCAGTATTACAGATGACAAAACTGAGGCACAAAGAGATTAACTAACACGGCCGAGATCTCATAGCTGGCTGGTGGCAGAAGTGGGATCAAATCCAGTCTCACTCACAACACAGTCCTACACTGATAAAATTAATGTTCATCTGCATCGGATGAGCCCCGGCCAGCCAGCTTTCCTAGATAACTTAGGATAAAAGCGAACTCCATCTGTAAAGGACCAGACAATAAATACTTTTGGCTTATGGGCCATCCCATCCCTGTTGCAACTACTCACCTCTGTCCTTATAGCATGAAAGCAGCCACAGACGATACGTAAGGGAACGAGTGTGACTGTGTCCCAGGAAAGCACATTCACAAGATCAGTTGGCAGCCCACCTGGCACAGGCTGCAGTTTCCTACCCCATCCTTAGTAGCTTTCTCTTCCCTTCTCCCTGGTGGCGCCATCTCTCCATGCTCCTGCCACCTCCCATCTCATTCACAATTCCCCTCACTTGGGATCAAATTCCAATCCTGTCACTTGCATCAGTGTGGCCTTGAGTGACTGCCTCTGTTTCCTTAAGCCTCAGATGCCTGACCCGTGATGGTTTGAGTACCTGTGTGTGTGTGAGGAATAAAGGCATTCTGCACATGAGCCCTGCCTTAGTGCTGTGTCAGGCTTACTGTTACTTTTTCTTTTTTTTTTGCTCTCGTCTTTGGTGTCCCCAATTTGTTCACCTTGTCTCTACCTACTCAGCTTTCTTATCTCAGTGTACAATTCATTTCTCTCAGGGAACCCTTCACAACTATGTGACTCTGACACACCCCAGCCCAGGTGAAGATTCCAGCTACACGTGCTCATGCTCTTCATACCATGATCATAAAACTCGTCATCTTGTTTGTTTTTCCTGCCTGACTGTTGACCTTCCACCTGGCTGGACCTCCCAGAGGACTGAGACCAGTCTATCTTAGTCACGACTGGGGCTTCAGAGCCATGCACAGATCCTGGTAGAAAGGAGACACTCAATATTTGTCAACTAAACCATAAATTAATTGATTGGTTGATATTTTTACTTTTAAAAGTTTGTATTTTTTTCTGCCAGCATTTCTGGGAACCAAGACTTAAAAGAAGTTTTTAAAAGGAATTTATTTTTTTAAAAACCACTTTGTTAAGGTATGATAGACATGTAAATAGATGTACGTATTTGACGTATAGCTCCTGATGCGTTTGGGGATATGCATACACCTGTGAAACCATCACCACCATCAAAAGTATATACAAAATTCAGTTATGTAAGATAAAAAGATCAGGAGACCTACTAAGGAGCACATGCTTATAGCTAATAATATTGTGTTAGACACTTAAAATTTACTAAGAGGGTATATCTTACGTTAAACGTTTTTACCAAAGAAAAGCAATAATAATAATATTAATTAAAAAAACAGAGAAAGACGAACACTGCATGATTTCACTCATATGTGGAAGATAACAAATACATGGATAAAGACAACAGATTAGCGGTTACCAGTGGGGAAGGGGGCTGGAGCTTGGGAGAAAGGGTAAAGGGGCGCATATGTGTGGTGATGGATAAACGGTAGACTACTGGTGGTGAGCATGATGCAGTGTATCCAGAAATTGATCAGTAATAACGTACACCCGAAATTACATAATGTTATCAACCATAATGATCTCAATAAAATTACTTGAAATAATAATAATGATAATAATAAAGGAGGCAAGAGGGCTTGCCCCGTGGCATAGTGGTTGAGTTCAGCATGCTCCACTTCAGTGGCCCAAGTTTGCAGGTTCAGATACTGGGCATGGACCCACACCACTCGTCAGCCATGCTGTAGCAGTGACTCACATAGAAAAGAGAGGAAGATGAGCATAGATGTTAGCTCAAGGACAATCTTCCTCAGGAAAAATAATAATAATTATAATAATGAAGCAGGAAGAAACCTTGGGAGGTGAGGGATATGTTTATTTACCAATTCTTTATCCACAAAGACCAATATATTGTTTTTTTTTTCCTGAGGAAGATTTGCCCTGAGCTAACATCTGTCACCAATCTTCCCCTTTTTGCTTGAAGGATATTGGCTCTGAGCTAAATCTGTGCCAATCTTCCTCTATTTTATATGTCGTTGCCACCATAGCATCGCTGATGAGTGTGTAGGTCCGCACCCAGGAACTGAACCCAAGCAGCTGGAGCGGAGGGCACCAAATTTAACCACCAGAACAGCAAGCTGCTCCCATCACAAAGACCAATATATTCTTGAATCTCTTTCTTAGATGCTGGCTCAACACAGACAAAGGGTTTATATGGGCCTTCCTTGGCCCCGTCTGCACCATCTTCTCTGTGAGTAATGGATGACATCAGAGCCTCCTACCTGCCCAGCTGAGGGTCATTCAAAGTCAGGTGTATAAGGAGGGTTACAGGCAGGGTGAGCAGTCATTCCAGTTTGCCCAGGACTGAAGGGGCTCCCATGAGATAGGAATTTCAGTTTTAAAACTAGGACTGAAGTGTTACCTGAGACATGAGATTTCAGGGCTAAAACTAGAAATTCCCCTGCAAACTTGGGTGAGTCGGTCACCCAAGTTACAGGACAATGATGTGCCTGCGTTACTGGGTGTTGGGTCTGGTTTTCTAGGACTGCTGTGAAATACAAATGCCCTTGCTGCTGGGTTAGGTGTTGGATGAGCTAGGAGGAAGGCTGAGCAGATGTGGAATGCATTTACTATGCCTTGTGGGGATATTCATCTGCAGATCAACTTGGCTTTCTTTCTGATGACCTTCTGGATTGTGAAAAACAAGCTCTCCTCACTCAGCAGCGACGTGTCCACCCTGAAGAACACAAGGTGAGGGTGCAGCAGAGGGTGCGCACCATCCCCCATACAAAGCATGGTCCAGGGGCAAGGCCATATGGTCCCAAGCTCCCCATGTCCTTCACCCAGATTCTGAGGGGACTGGAAGAGAGAGGTGCTCCTACCCTCCTTGGAAGCCAGCTCAGATACTGTACTTTGCTGCTGACACGCAAGCCAAAAGCCTTCTGTCCATCCGTAACCCCAGCATGAAGCACCTAAGCTACATAGAGAACTGACTTTGTTCTGATAAACGGGGATTACTTTCCTGGCTCCATGAAAAAGGGCCTAAGAACATCCACATCTTTATAACACGCTTAGGAAATCACACAGCTGTTCCCAGAGCCCAGCACACCCTTTCGTGCCCACACCTCCATGAGTGCTCTTCCTGAAGCCCTCTCCCACTCTCCCACCAGCTGAAAGCAGGTTCATTTGCCACTTATTACATCTTCTAAGGGTTTGGGGATGTCCTTTGCTTTCCTCAACTTTGCACAGAATCGATGGCCTCTATTCTGAGCAAAGGAGGCTCTGGGTCAGTTCATGGAGAAGGTGAGGATGGGAACAGTGCTGGATGGTCCTGGGCAGAAGTACCTTGCACTTCACAAATTTATAAATGACCATTTGTTTTTGTCCTTCCACTAGACTGTAAGGTCTGTGAAAACAGAAATCTTGTCTTTGTTGTTGTTAATGCCCAGGCCCACGCCTAGAGCCGGGTGCACAGAGTGACCTCAGCACTGTAGGTTGAGTGAAATTAGGGATCTTCAGGAAACATCATGATAGTTTTGAAATCCACATTATGCGGTGTCACTACCATCTTGAGTCTAAATGAAAATGCCATCCTGGACAAAGATAGCATTTCTTTTTGGGGAATCATGGCCAGTAAGATCTAGGTTGATCACAACTCAGTCAGAGGCATCCATGGAGTAGAGATGAAAATGGCCTTGGTTTTGTTGCTCTCTGTGCATCACAAGCCTCCTTTCTCCTGCTCCCCAGAATGCTGACTTTTAAAGCTACAGCTCAGCTCTTCATCTTGGGATGCACGTGGTGTCTGGGAATCCTGCAGGTGGGGCCGGCTGCCCATGTCATGGCCTACCTCTTCACCATCATCAACAGCCTGCAGGGTGTCTTCATTTTCCTGGTGTACTGCCTCCTCAGCCAGCAGGTACCACTGTCTGACGCCCACTCAGGATTCTGCCCATCCTCACTCCTCTCAGTCAGCTGACGCAGAGTCTGCTTTGCCTCTGCAGGTCCAGCAGCAATACAGGAGATGGTTCAAAGGGGTCACAAAAACCAAAGCCGAGTCTGAGAAGTACACGCTCTCCAGCAGGGCCATGCCTGATGCCTCCAAACACAGTGTGGTAAGGGCATGCATAGCTCCCAGAGCACTTCACTAACAGATCTGCTTGAGCAGCACATGCCTACCACACTGGGCAACCTGGGTATATAGGAGGTGATGCCCTAGCATGGCTCACACATGGTTTACTCCTGGACTCACTCAAGGCACTCCCCTGTCATGAAAGGAGCTCTTCTTCTACTTTCACTCACTGTGTTTCTATGCTCGCCTTGACCCTTGTACATGGCTATCTTATTCTCCAAACGTGTGGAAACGCCCACTTTGTGAGAGATGGTGCATGTGCTTTTTAATTTTCCTTGGGAAGAAGATAGAAAACACTTACAAGCAGAGAAAGATGCTATAGTATGCTCTATGAGCAGGAACTAATGATCTGAGGCAGTGATGCACGAGCTACTGAGAGTCACAGCACCATTCTTTCTCTCAAGTCATTCCAGGCCCCCCCTATATCTGAAGGACAATAAACACATGGTATATATGGTCATAAAAGGAAGGTGAAATCAGCATTAAGTTGGATCTGAGACTGTCCTTAGAAGTCTGCAATCGTTCCTGGTATTTTCAACACACACATACAATGCAAAACCAGGGAGGACAATCACAGAATGCATAAGAGAGATTCTAGCAAGGTGAATGGTACCAAGAATTGTATTTTCAGGTTTACCAACCATTTTCTCGTATTTTTTATTCATGTGTTCTTCCCATTAGCACTTGGAAGTAAGTGTTACTCCCACTTGGTAGGTGAAGAGAGTGAGACTCATGGGGTCTGGGTGTGTCGTGCAGGGACTTAAGCTGCTTCGTTCTTCCTCCCAACTTCCACGAGCCCCCCACCTGGCAAGACCTCTGCATTTCTCTCCTCCGCCTGCTGGTCCACCCTCTGCAACTGCCCCTTCTCGAATACTCCACTCCTCAAAGGTCTCATCCTTCTAACTCTTCCCTCTTCCCAGCACATGTTCCTACCAACTTCTTCACAGGGAAAATCAACTCAGTGGATGAAACAGGGTTAACCTTGTGCTCTCAAAAACGCCAGGCATTTGACACCTGGTTCATTCTCTCCTCGTTCCATCTTATTCCCACAGATAGACAAAATCAGCTTCCAACTTTTAAAATCTAATCCCTCTGCCCGTATTTTTAAAAATTATTTTATTGAGGTCATATTGGCTTATAATGTGTAATTTTCAGGGGTACGTTATTATATTTGAGTTTCTGTGTAGACTGCGTCATGTTCACCACCAATACCCTAGTTTTTATCCATTACCATACATATGTGTCCCTTTACCCCTTTTCCCCTCCCCCTACCCCCTTTCCCTCTGGTAACCACTAATGTGTTCTCTTTATCCATGTGTGGGTTTATCTTCCACATATGAGTGAAATCATACCATATTTGTCTTTCTCTGCCTGACTTATTTCACTTAGCATAATACGCTCAAGGTCAATCCATGTTGTCACCAATGACACAGTTTTGTCTTTTTTATAGCTGCATAATATTCCCTTGTACTTATATATACACCACATTTTCTTTATCCATTCATCCGTTGATGGGCGCTTGAGTTGCTCCCACATCTTGGCTTATGTGAATAATCCTGAAATGAACATAGGGGTGTATAAATCTCTTTGAATTGTTTATGTTCTTTGGATAAATACCCAGTAGTGGAATAGCTGGGTCATATGGTATTTCCATTTTTAATTTTTTGAGGAATCCCCATACTATTTTCCATAGTGGCTGCACAAGTTTGCACTCCCACCAGCAGTGTATGAGGGTTCCCTTTTCTCCACATCTTCTCCAAAACTTGCTGTTTCTTGTGTTGTTAACTATAGCCATTCTGACAGGTGTGAGGGGATATCTGATTGTAGTTTTGATTTTTATTTCCCTAATAATTAGTGACATTGCACATCTTTTTGTGTGAGTTTTCCTCCACCTGTATTTGGTTCCTGACACTCGACTTCTCAATAACTTTACATTATTGCTCATGCATTCTCTCTCTGGTCCTTGCACTGTCTCCCCTTCTGAACAGCATCTTTTCCACCTTCATTGCAACATGCTAAGTCGCTCTCATTAAAAATACTAATGTTATATGTTTTACCCCTCCCTCTTCTTCTATACACTCAAGACTAGCTTTTGCCTCCTTCATTCCACCAAAAGAGCTCCCTCTTAAGCCCCCAATGGCCTTCATGTCAAGGGATGAAATAAATATACTTTGGTCCTCTCAGCAGTATTGGATGCTGTGGTTACTGCCTCCATCATGAAACTTCTCTTTGTCTCTGGCTTCTATGTCTCAACACTCCCTGGAATTCTTCCCCTCTCTCTAGCTGAGCTTTATTCATCGTCTTTACATTTCATCTACCCTACCTGGCTTGGGTCTAGAAACACTTCTATTCTCATATTAACCTACCTCGGACAATCTTGTCCACAGGGACTCAGTGAACCACGCAGGAAATGATGGTCAAATATATTTCTCTGACTCTGAATTACCTGTGAGCTCCAGACCACTAATCCCAATTGCCTACTCGAGACCTCCACTTGGATATCTCAGAAGTAGCTCAACATTGTCATAACAGAACTTATCGAGTTTTTTACCAGTTTAATCCTCTTCAGGATTTCTCATCTCTTTGGGTGACATCTCCAGCCATCTTGCACCAGCCAGGACCTGGAACATCCTTCACATTATCATCTTCTCTACCCTGTTCCACCCCAAACCAATCCATGGCTAAATTGTGCTAATATTTCTTCCTCAGGAGCTCACAAATCTGTCTTGTTGACACCGTGTCCATCACCTTGTCCCTAACTCCAGCTCCCATCTTCTCTTGGCCAGATTGCAATATCCTCCTAACTCGTCTCCCCTCTACTCTTCTCCATCTTCCAATTAGTTTTCCACATAAAATTCAGAATTGTCTTCTCAAAACAAAAATTTGATCATGTACCACCTTGCATAAAAATCCCCCAAATCGTTCCCCATTGCCACTAGGAGCAAGACCAAAATACATGAGGTTCCAATTTCCCCCACATCCTCACCAAAACTTGTTATCACTTGTTTTTATACCTTGGTGGGTGTGAAGCAGTTTTTCATTATGGTTCTGATTTGTGTTTCCCTAATGTCTAATGATGTTGAGCATTTTTCCAAGTGCTTATTATCCATTTGCATGTCTTCTTTGGGGAAATATCTATTCAAATATTTTCCCTATTTTTAATTCAGTGATTTATCTTTTATTGATAAGTTGTAAGAATTCTAGGTGTGTTCTGGATACAAGTCCCTTGTCAGATATTTGATTTGCAGTTATTTTCTCTCATTCTGTGGGTTGACTTTCCATCCTCTTGATAGTGTCCATTGATGCACAAAAGCTTTTTATTTTGATCAAGTCCAATTTATCTATATTTTATTCACTTGTGCTCTGGGTGTCAGCCCTAAAAAAGAATTGCCTAACCCAGGGTTACAATGATTTACACGCATGTTTTCTTCCAAGACTTTTATGCTTTTAAAATTACATTTAGGTATATGATAGGTTTGGAATTAATTTTCTAAAATGCAGCGAGGTTGTTAACATGGTGTGAGGTCCACATGCTTTTGCATAGGCCTGTTCGTTTGTCCCATCATCAGTTATTAGAAAAATTATTTTTCTCTCCATAGATTATCTTGACATCCTTGTCAGAATAAACTCACCATAAATGTAAGAGTTTATTTTTGGTCTCTTAACATTATTCCATTCGTCTCTCTTGATTATTGTAGCTTTGTAGTAAGTTTGAAAATGGGGAATTGACTCTACAAATTTGTTCTTTTTTTCAAGAGTTATTCTGGACTAATTGAAGTCCTGTATAAATTTTAAGATGTGCTTGTCAATTTTGAGAAGAATTTAACTGAGATTTTGACAAGAATTGTGTTAAATCTGTACATCAGTTTAGGGGGATGCTACCATCTTAACATATTAAGCTTTCAGATCCATGAACACAAATGTTTTTCTGTTTCTTTAGAACTTCTTTGACTTCCTTTGACAATGTTTTATAGTTTTCATTATACAAGTCTTGCACTTTTTAACACAGTATCATTTTTCTGCTTTCCTTCTCAGGAGAATTAAGTGAACAACTAAGCCAGAAGGTCTTGTATCCTGGAATATTCTGAACTTCATCCTTTGGGCAAAGTGTATAAAAAATACTTTTTCACGTTTGTTGCCAGTTACTCTTCATGGCACCATTGTGGGAGAAAGTATGCAGGAAATGTTTGGCATTCAGTTGCTGGAAGATTTGGGTTTTCTCATCCATACAGCATGATGTCACTCCCTGCAAAGTCAAGGAGCTATGGCCCAATTCCTCAGTTGCCTTGGATTAACCCCCTCTGCCCTAACCTCTTTTCCAACAAAGATGCTCCTCACTTTGAAGATCTATAGTAAGGAAAACCAACCTCAACTGACTTTCTTAAAATAGCATAAAAGAGAAAAATATTGTTCAACCACCTGCATGTAGTGTAAACAACTAATCCAGTTGCCCAACTTTCCTCCCTTTGGTACCAAATGTCCTACTTCTCATGAAACACTTGGGCTACAGGTAAACTAAAACAGTTGGCCTCCCTGCATACATGCTTCCACTTCTTCACACTCCATTTCTAAATGCTTACTAATTTATTCATTCAAAAGTGTATTTTTATTACTCACCATATGCTACACACAGAACAAGACAGATCCAATTCCTGATTTCACTGAGCTCACAAGTAAACAATAATATTTCTTCTCTTAGTGTGAACCCTGTGGATAGAGTCTGTGCATCTTTACGTTTTATAAGCAGAGCTGTGTAAAAGTGTATTTTAATAGTACACATTATGTAAGATGCATTTGTGTATAACATTATTTCATCCTTGGCATGCAGTCTAGGCAAGATCTAAATCCAGAGCTGTTACACCTACAAGAAATTCCCTGTGGGCCCCACTGACCAAATCTGCATCAATTTGAACATCAAGGAAAATTACTGTAAATAAATATAACATATTAAATAAAAATATGCATGAATTTATGGTGATATATAAAACATCAGCCAATAAATGTAGACGATGTGATAAAATGAGAATATCATGGTTTTTTCAATATCCAGTAAAAGGCCACTAAAAGCATTGGGTGAAAGGCTGCTGGAGGACAGGCTGGCCCCACAGTGACCAAGAGTCCCCTCAGATTACTGGTTCATCACAAGGGCCAAGGTGCACGTCTACAGCATGGAGATCTGCCAGTCACCATCGGAACTTAATGATCAGGCTCAACATCATCAATACGGGAAACCTGACATCAGATATCTCCTGAGAAGACATGAAGTTACAGCATCCCATTTGTGGTGAATGAAGAATTTTGACAAATCAGTCTAACCTAAACCTAATCCAGCTTTAGACCAAGGGTAGACAAACTGTAGCATGCAGGACAAGCACAGGCAGCTAGCTGCTCCTGTGAATAAAGATTTATTGGAGCACAGCCACACCCATTCATGGATGTATTATCTATGGCTGCTCTCACGCTACAGTGTCAGAGTTGAGTAGCTGTGACAGAGACTGTAAGAACGACAAGCTGAAAATATCTACCACCTGGCCCTTTATAGGCAACCTTGCCAGCACCTGTTCTTCCAGATCTAACCTTCAGTATACACGGAATACAGGGGACAGAAGAACAGGTTAAATGACATCAAGAGGAAACAGTCAGGCAAATTGAGAACGTGAGGCATTCAACAAGCCATTGGCCTGGACTCTTCTAAAGTCAATACCATTTTAAAAATGACTAGAGGCTGCTTGAGATTAAGAGACAGAAGCGACAATACAAACAAATTCAACGTCAATTTTAGTGGGACTCTGGTTCAGATATACAGCTATAAAAGGTGTTTTGCAGGCAATTGGGATAATTTGATTATGCGTCAGATATTAAAAGTTATAAAATTGTTCATTTTCTTGGGTGTAATAATCTTACTATGATTATCTGGAGAATATTCTTTGAAATCTTCAACATTTGTTGAAGAAATATTGAAGAATGAAGCATCATGATGTCTGCCAGTGACCATCAAATGTTTTAGCAAGAATATGTATGTGTGTATATAGATTGAGAAAGACTTTTTAATGTGGCACTAATTGTTGCTGAATCTAGATAAGTGTTTATTGTATCACTCTTCCAAATTCTGTGTTTAAAAATTGTAAATAAAAAATGTCAGAAAAGTAAATAAATATATTAATTAGTTATTAACTTATTAAACATATACCCTCCTAAATTCCTAGAAGTTCACATCAACTGCCTTTTCTTCTGCACAAAACTAACTTTGGGAAGTGACATTTTATAAAACTATGAATTTTCATGGCTATATGGTGATGGATTTAAAAACTAAAAATTAAAATTTTAAAATACTAGAGAAAATAGAGGGAAATAGAAAATGGAAATGAGTACCACTCCCAACTTAATAAGAAGAAAAATCCATATAAACTACAAAATCATTCATTCTCTTGAACCCGTAAGAGAGCTGAGGTCACAGGAAAACAAAGTAGCCTAAAATCTGAGGGAAGGCAGGCTCATCCAGCAGAGACTGTCAGGGCACTGGCTCACCTGTGGCAGAGCACAAAAGGCAGGGATCTGGGTGCCCCACAAACAGTTAAGAAGAATTCATCTTCACTTTTTAATGAATTGACCAGGGCCAAGGTGGGCAATCGTGCGAGTGTAGAACCTCTGAGGGAGTGGCAGGAACGTGCAGAGACCCTCTCTGAGATGCAGCCACGCTGGGCGGGTCTACTGAAGGCAGAGCAATGAGGAAAACCCTCTGGCAAAACAGCCGCCACCAAAAGCACAAGATCACAGGGTAACACTACCATAAACTGAAGCCCAGGGCACGATGCCTCCTGACCGGATAGACGGAAGCCCCTCAAAAACAGCCTAGCAGAAGAATAGCATGCCCACTTCCAGTAATAAATAATAAATCCCTCAGTGTCTACTTGTGATGAGAAACAGCTATTTTGAGTTGCTGCCAAGCCATTTTATAGCGTGACAACCCTGCCCACACCCAGAGTCTGGACGTTTAAATAAGGACCTGAGCTTATGATTTCTGCCACAAGTTCCTAGAGTCGAGCCCATGAAAAGTTAGTGACCTCTGCCCCAAGCACCCCATAAGCGATAGGTGCTTGCGACCCTGCTGTCTATCTCCTGCTCCCTCGTGACCTGGGCCAGAGGACTGTCCTTCCCTTTGGGCTCATTGCACACACACCCTCCAGTCCTGGGGCCTGTAAGTTACAAATCTTGTTACTTTACTGCCTTTGTGTGAGTGTGTGGAAACTTCACCTTCAGTCAGGACAACGCTGGGTTTTCACTTCCTCAGAGGGGGAGCTCGGATGCTGAGGGTGCCATCCACTGACCCATGAGGGTGGCTCATGCCTCCTCATTCAGCAGGTCACAATGCATATTCTTAATACACTAGCTGTGGGCCCTCCCACACACTACTGTCCTACACACATTGTCCAGCATTCAATCAAAAATTATGAAGCACAAGCAAAAGCAAGAAAACACAACCCATGGAGAAATCAAAAGAACCAGAATTAAAGATAGGCTAACAAACAGGACATTTAAAATAACTGAGGTTAATGTGTTAAAGGCTCTAGTGTAGTAGTTCTCACCAGGGGGACAGTTTTGCCCCAGGGTGCAATTTCTGCAGACATCTTTGGTTTCTCAGCTGGAGGGGTGCCTACTGGCATTTAGTGAGTGAGGGCAAAGGATTCTGCCCAACAGTCTACAACGCACTGGACAGCCTCGGCCACAAAGAGTTCTCCAGCCCCCAAGGATCAATACTGCCGAGCTTGAGAAACTATGCTTTAACTACTTTACATTAGATAGATGCTAAAAACGGGTGTTTTCCTTTCTCCATGAGAAACAGGAAAGTTTCTACAGCAACATAGAAAGCGTAAAGAGAAAGTAGCTTTTAACGGGAAATTTCATGTTCTCTTCTGTTACCCTCAAGGTTGAGAAACCCTGTTCTACCCAAAAAGGTGGACAACATGTATGAAGATATGGGAAATTTCAAAAGAAAACAGAAGTCACAATTTAAAATTTCATTAATAGCATCCTTTTAAACAACAATCAAAATCCAAAGGCATAGAAAAAAATTGACAAGCCTTACTACTTAAATAGAAGTTTCTGGATGATAAACTACACCATTAACAAAGCCTGAAGACAAGGTAAAATATTTGCAACGTTAATAAAAGATTAACATCTATGATGTACAAAGAACTTCTAAAATTCAATAATTAAAAGGCTAACAAAATGTTAAAAAAGAAATCTAGAGGTAATTAACAGAAAAAGAAAAGTTCTAATAAATACGTAGTAATCAAGGAAATTGAGGTTAATATAAGGAATTGATACTGTCGAGTATCATACTGTAAAAATCTAAGGGTTGGATAACATTCAACATTGGTTAGGCCATGGTGAAATGGATAGCCCCATATGGTACGAGGGTAGATTGATGTAGACACTGTATGTTGCAATTCGGTACTAGCTATGAAAATTTAAGACGCACACACCCTGGGGCCCAGAAATCCCACTTCTTTTAATCTCCCTTGGAGAAACACTCCCATGTTCATAGAACAATATTTACAGGAAGGATTTTGCAGTATGTGTGCCAAAGGGCAAGAGCGGAAGAGATGCAAGAAGTAGAATGGACAACACCAGAGTGAGCCCTGATGTGGACCAGAGATCTTGGTGACTGTGACGTGTCAATGGAGCTGCCTCCATTGTAATCAGGGTACTCGTCTGGTGAGGGATGTGGACGACGGGAGAGGCCACACGTGTGTGGGGGTAGGGGGCACGTGGGGAAATCTCTGTACCTTCCTTAATTTTGCTGTGAACCTAAAACTGCTCTAAAAAGTTAAGATTTCTAAAAATAGAGCAATTTGGCCAAGGCTCAAATCTCTTGTGGCTGCCCACTTGCTCTCCTGTCCTCTAAGGTGCCCCGGAAACTACCACACCAACAGGGTCACGCTCACATTTTGCTTCTGAGCTCACCAGTGAGCTGGGAGAATCTTCCCAAAGGACCGTAACCCAGTACAAAAGCAAAAGCCTTTTTATGGTGTTTAAGAGTGCACAGCGATAGCCATTCATGTTACTTAAAAGTTAGTAATTACAAATAATCTATTAGGGAGTAAAAAATGAGCATTTCCAAATTAAAAGTAATTTTTTTTTATTTTTCAGAGGGCTAAATTCAGTATTCTACCCTGAAATTTGGCCTCAGTGCTTGGGAAAGTTGGAAAACTCTTGCGGCGCAAGTGTGCCTGCAGAGAACTGAAGGGCCCGTGTTTGGGGTGAAGGAAACTTTGCCAGATGGAAAACATCAGAACTGTTTTGACTTCGTTGTGCTTCTCAATCACTGTTATTCTTGTCCTCTAATTAAAAAGGACTGTTAACTTTTCTTAAATACGCAGGCATCCACAAATCAGGAATGACAAAGTAAATGGGGGTATATCTGTCAGAATAAGAAAGAATAAAATACATCTGTCTATAGCACAGCTCCTACACTGACGTGAAATGAGCTACAATAGACATAGTTGAGTGTGAAAAAGCAACTTGAAATACAGTCTGCACAGTACTGTTGAGTTAATTCTTATGAATAGTAAAATATGGTATTTTTTACAGGTGCGAAGTGAGGAGCCTAAGTTTGGGGACACTGATTAAAGGGTATGACAACTTCTGTAATGTCTGAGCTGTTTCAACAAGAATGTGTTATTACTAATGTGATTAAAAGGTTATAAGTTCTGCCTTGAGTTTTTAAGGAATAACACGCATCCTATCCATAAAGGACTTCTGCTGAGGGGAGTAGGATCAGGACAGAGTTCAAGAAGAAATTTGGCGGAATCTCTAATTTGTGGATGGTTATTTAAAACTACAACATAAGCACACAGTGTCAGAGTACTTAATAAATAGAGTGTAAAAATAAGAGGTGTCTTCTGGGTGTTTGGAAGAATAGTCAAGTTTTCTCAGTTATTACCCATTTTTGTTTTGACATGAAGATCAAATAGAAATACAGAAAAAGACAATGCCAAAATTTCTCATGAAGAGCTTATTGTGGGAACACAGGCAGCTTTTGGGTCCTAGCTTCCCCAGGCCTTATACATGTGATTGCAGGGAGCCACAGATGTCAGCTCAGTGTGGGGGCCGTGCTGCTCTGGTGGAGGGGGAGCAGTAAGTTATGGGTGTGCACGGACTCACCCTCTCCCTGCCCCTTATGGAGAATTCAGCTTTAGGCCGTTCACTTCTCCTGCTGCCAGACACTGCAGCCCTGAGATCTGTGTTACACCATGGGCCTCAATTCTTCTTATCAGGGTAACAGGTCAAGGAAGTCACAGACAGGTCTGGGGTCTTTGCCGTCCTCCACCCTCAATATCACGTCCATATGTCTGTCAAATAATCAACTATGTACCCACTTCAAATTTCCAAGTGCTCTTTCAAAAATAAAATGTTTACTTACTAATAGGGAGCAGTTTAACAAATTAGAGTTCAACCATAGTAGGAAAACCTATGGAACTGTGAAAAAAATTGAAGTAATATGTACATAAAAAGGAATCTTTTCATGTGAAAATTCTAGTCACAGAATCTTACACATAGTTTAATATAGGTTTTTAAAATACAGATAGATAAATAAAAATAAGTAGATTAATATTTAGAAAAATGCTTGGGTACGTTACAAAGTGTGAGTCATGAGTCCCTTTGTAAAGGAGAGAGAACACGCATGTTCACATGTGCCTGTGTGTTGCAGGGCTCAGCTATGCGACGTAGGGGAAATTTCTCATATTTTGCTGAGCACATACGTTGCTTAAGTCATTTAAAAAGAGAATACGGATATATTTCTTATGATGTGAAAAAGAAAAATAAATTCCAAGTTGCTACAAAGGAAAATACTTTGAAAAATGATACCTGACTTGGCTCACAATTCTTTACCTCCAAGTCCAACCAATGCAATGAGGAAAGGAAAATAAACAGGTACAGTGCTTGAAAGAAAACAGAACACAGTCACTATTTGCAGATAACATAATTGTCTACCAAGAAAACTTCAGAGTTCACTAACACATACTGAGTTCACCAAGATGTCCATAGCAAGATCAAAATACAAAATACAACGGCTTTTTCCATCAAGGGAAAAACAAATTTTAAAATACAGAAGCAAAAACTGTTTAAAATAAAAGAAATAATACTTCAAAAATACCTGGGAACAATCCTACAGAAAACGCATGAAGCCTTCAAGCAGGAAAATACGAAGTCTAACTGTGAAACATCATAGCCTCCATAAAGAGAGAGTCATGCTGGTGAGGTGGGGAGATCTTAACATTTTGAGGAAGCCATTACCTCCAAATTAATCTGTACAGTCAATGCGATCGCAAAGCTCCAAGGTATTTTTCATGGAACTTAGTAAACTAGCTATAATGTGTATGTAGAAGAAAAAATAGGAAAGGAGAGGCAGCACAGGTGTGAAGAATAGTCAGTGACCAGGTGTTCACATTCTCCCGTTTCTCACCCTCTGCTTTGTCGTCACCAACTTTAATCAGCTCCTCTCTTCCCTACAGACCCCGGAACTCTGCTTACCCTCAGGCCTGAACAAGGACAAAAAGGGGAGCTGCCACCCTTGTGACTTTCTCCTGGGAACTGGCTGACCACGGCGAGACTCTCTCCCCATCAGAACACACCGGTCATTCCCTCATTTGTCTGGCTTCCCTCCAAAGGTTTCTGCTCACCTCTGCCTGCCTCCTTCAGTACCCCGTAAGGAAAAACATTTTTCGTTGTGATTTCAGATTTCTGAGATTGGAGCGTTCTCTCGAATATGGTAGTCCTTCTAATGAAAGTCTGTCATTCTCAAAGTCCAGTTTGGTTTTACTGGAAATAAATACAGAGATTTGCCTCCTGGGACCTATAAAACCATCAAAACTACAGCATTTTTAAAAGTGCAGTGCAGTTCCAGGTACAGAAAAATGATCAATGAAACAGAATAGAGAATACATTATATGTAACAATTTAATATTCAATACAAGTGGAATTTCAGGACAATGTGTGAAAAGGGGCATGTGAAATCAGCATAGAAACAATATTCTCTCCGATAAATAGTGTCAGAACAACAAACTATTCATTTGTGAAAACATCTTTACTAAACAGATTCCAGGTACATTAATATTTACCAAAATTATTAAATTATTAGAAAATGAAAGACAATATCCTAGACAAGAACTAAAGTAAAAATCCATACAGAAAATAATGGAAAAACCGCATCAAAATGAGACGAAAAGTTTATGGGTTTATGATGACACCACCCTCAATTTCATCATTATTCCAATTGTCATGGGGCTGAGATTTACCCCATCTATATCAGTGTGAGAACGGACAAGGGGTATCATTAGTGAGACTGTTGTTCCAAGCCACTCCTGTCCATGGTGGTTGGACACTGTGCCGTGAACAGGGTGTGCATGTCATCCTGGACCCAGTGCCCAGCGTTCGACTCTCTGACTGGTGGCATCCTTAGCATCTGCCCTCCCTGACAGCACGGCTACTGCTTCCAGGCCCTTAGGGCAGCTGAGCTAGGACAGTCCATGAGCAGTTGGACTCCAGTGTGGAGGGACAGCTGGATTCACATCTGGTTGGTGATGCGCATGCTCTGCAGGTTCCTGGGGCTCCTGTCAGGGGTGGGGGAAGGGTGGAATCAAGAGAAAACATCAAGGGTTTGTAACTGCAGTTTAATGTAAACATCCGCATTTGAAAGGAGCAACTGGCCTTATTTTCTGTGTTCAAATCCCAATTGGTGATTTGAGGTTGTGGTTCTTTATTCTTTTAACCCACAGAAAACGGATGACCATCCCCCAGGGAAAAATTTGAATCTCCAAACAAGGAAGTTCCAGCATTCCCTGATGGATCAGAGGAAGCTTAGAGACCTAAAATTGCTGACTCCATTGCTTCCAATTTAGCTGCTGCTCAAGTTCAAGTGAATATTCTCTCTTCTCCCCTTATCCTTCCCCAGAAATAAAGCAGGTGACAGGGTTCTCAGGAAGAATAGTTTATGTGACAAAAGACACCATAATAAGAGTTTGGAGACATGTGATACAATAAAAAATTTTGCTTTATTTAGGGAAAGATATATAGATACAGATACATGCGACACGTAAACACATGCACGCACATATTGTTAACTCCTTAAATAGTAAGAATGAAGGAATACGATAGAAAGCGTGCAAAAGATATGAGCAGGTAACTCACAGAGAGAACCAGGAAAATGCAAAAAGACATGAAAATTTGTTGAAATTTACACTGGTAAATGAGAGAAGTACAGACTGAAATGATAAGATAAATTCTTTACCCTTCAAATTGGGGAAAATGAAAACCTTTGATAATGTATAATTTCAAGATTCCAAGACGTCTGTGATCCCTAAGCGTCCTGATGGTTAACTGCTAAGCTTACAGAATCTTAGAATTGTACAGTTGAAAGGTACCGTGCAGTTCACCTGGTCTGGCCTCGTCATCCTAAGGATGGAGGCACCTGTGTGCTCAGAGAGGTTGGCTTATATTCTTGAAGTCTTTGACTTTTCTCCATCCACAAATATATAAGGAACACACCTTCTAGACATTTTGAAGTCCCTGCATCTCTCTTTCATTAATTTCCTTCTAAATGAGATAAATGGTTGACCTAGCATAGAAGTCACTGAAATCACAGGTCAACAAAATTTTTCATGTTCAAAATGAAATTTAAAAAAGTATGAACGTGGGAGATTGATCCTCTTCTATAGCACCTGGGTAATTTGATAGATCCTACCAGATAGAAGTTTGGCAGAATTTATTACAATGTAAAATATGCATGCTCTTCAACCAAGTACCTGAACCACTTGTTGAATCTCCTAAGGAAATTTACAAATGATCTCCATGTGATATTTCTGATACGTTCACTGCAGAATTATTGTAACAATGAGAAACAAGAGCCCATCTAAATGTGCATCAAACAAGGAATGGAAGATACAATTTATTCATATTGTGTAATCTAAATATATACAACAGCAGCCAAAAAGAAAGATGTGGGTCTCTATGTACGTCATGCGAAAACTCTCCAAAAAGTACTGTTGCCTGAAGGACAAGTTGAGAACAATTGATAGTATGAAAAACTTTATGTTAAAACACAACTACAACTATAGTAAATATAAACATTTTATACATAAAACAACCATAAGAAGACTCTGAAAGGTGCAGAGAAGGCAGATAGCACAGGGACCCTGAGACCCAAGGAAATACGCAGTGTTGATTCTGTGGGTTTTCTTCCTGCCTCATACATCCCAGACTTGGAATGAAGAGGTTGCAACCCAGCAATACCAATGGGTGCAGATAAAAGAAGTGCCCGCGAGAGAAGCCTGCTCCCTGCTTAGCCAAAAGAATGAGAATGGGCAGCCAACACAACAGAGAGCAGGTCTACAGTAATTGCCCACTCCAACCAAACACCACAGAAAAGACTGTGTCTTCCCCTCAGCAGCAGAGGTCAGGTGGGAAGCCCAGCCCTCCACTCCTGCCTTCTGTAAGGAAGCGCTCCTCCCAGCCCACGGGCTGCAGCAGAGAAGGAGCTGGGATGCTCATCACGCCCATTGGAAAGAGCCCCCGTCTGTGGTGTCAGCAGAGGCCTGGTTGTGAGCGAGACCCTCCAACCCCACCCAGTGGTAACAAGGTATCCCTCCCCTACGGGAGCATCAGTGGAGCCCAAGCGGGAAAGCTGGATCCCACCCTCATGGGCCAGAAACGAGATGGCAGCCCTTTCCCCACTGCAATGATGTCAGAGGAGTCAGCCAAAACTGAAGACCTTGGTAACATAATACCTTAAGTTTATGAGTCTATGAATTTCAAAACATGATACCTTACATAGCCAGGGTACAATGAAAAAGTCATTGTCCTCCCAGGAAACAGAAAAATCTCAGTTTGATATGAGACGTGTTAGAATGATCTGACAGGTATTTTAAAGCCCCCGTCAGAAAAAATGTTCCAATGTTCAATCACAAACAAAGGTTTCTGAAACAAACAAAAAACCAGAAAGTCTCGGCCAAGAAATGGAAAATCTTGACAAAGAAATATCTGATATAAAAAAGACCGAAATGGAAATATTAGACCTCAAAAATGCAATAACTGAAATGAGAAATCTACCAAACGGGCTCAATAGCAGAATGGAGACAAAAGAGGGGGATAAATCAGTGAACCTGAAGACAGAACAATTTAAATTATCCAGTCAGCACAAAGGAGACTAAATAGAATATACAAAAAAAAAAAAAAGAGCAGAGTCTCAGGGCCCTGCAGGACTATAACAGAAATCTAATATTTGTGTCCTTGAATTCCAGAGGGAGATGAAAAACGAATGTGCATCTGAAAAGTTATTCAGGAAAAGTGCCTTAAAACTTCCGAAATTTGCCAAAAGACAAAAAGCAATAGATTCGAGAAGCTGAGGCTACTCCAAGCCGGGTAAACTCAAATCTAGGCCAAGATACAGCACAATCAGACTTTTGAAACTAAAGACAAAGAACAAACCCTGAGACAGTGAGAATAAGGAGGCCTGATCTATAAGGCAGAACAACTGGAATCACTGCTGACTGGTCCTCGGAAACCACGGCGGCCAGCGCAAGGCACACATTTCGCAAGTGTTGAGACAAAAGAGTTGTCATCCTAGAATTCTATATACAGAAAAAATACCCTCAGGAATGAAGGGGAAATGAAGACATGTTTTTTTTTTAATTAAATTTACTTTTCCCCCAAATATTAAGTAAATGTGACGTAATGGACTAAATTGTGTCCCCCTAAAATTCATATGTTGAAGACTGACCCCCATGTAAGGATATGTGAAGATGGGCCCTTTAGGAATAATTAAGGTGAAATGAGGTCATGAGGGCAGGGCCCTAGTCCCACAGGATCGATGTCTTTTTTTTCCAGGGTAAGATTCACCCTGAGCTAACATCTGTTGCCAACCTTCCTATTTTTTTCCCTCCCAAAAGCCCCAGGGCACAGCTGTATATCCTGGTTGTCAGTTGTTCTGGTTCCTCTACATGAGCCACCACCCTAGCATGGCACCCGACAGATGGGTGATGTGGTTCTGCAACGGGGAAGTCAACTGTGCCGCTGACGTGGTGAGCACCAAACTTTAACAACTAGGCCATCAGGGCTGCTCAGGCCTGACGTCTTTAAAGGAAAGGAAGAGACAGCAGAGATCTCTCTCTTCTGTTCCACACGCAGAGGAAAGCCTATGTTTGGGCAAAGTGAGAAGGCACCCATCTGGAAGCCAGGAGAGAGACCCACCAGAAACCAGCCCTGCCAGCACCTTCATCTTCGACACCCAGCCTCCAGAACTGTGAGAAAATAAATTTCTGTTGTTTAAGCCACCCATTCCACGCTATTTTGTTATGGCAGCTCTAGCAGACTAATGCACATGGATGTGTAGAAAACGCAGAAGATGTAAAAGCTGAAAGCAAAGAAAATCAGCATAATCCCACCACATAGACTACTGGAAGATTTGGGGAGTGTGTTTTTATCATCTTCTAAAACATACCACGAATATTTTCCTTTATCAATAAATATGAATCAGGGACCATTTTGACATTGTTGAAGAGTGAGACAACTTGGTTTTAGGCCTGCTGGGGTCTGGGATGTTGGGCAGGATGAGGGGGACCTCTGTGGCGCTGGAATATTACACCTCATGATTGCAGGACTGTTACGGGCATGTGCACGTGAGATAAAGTGACACCGAACTGTATACACGCGTTGTCCCAGTGTCAGGTGCTCGGTTTAGACCTTGCAGGATCATCCCATAAAAATGTAAGCTTTGACAGAAACTGGGTGAAGGGTACACAGGACAGCTTGGTATCATTTTTGCAACTTCCTGTGAACCTATATTTATTTCAAAATAAGAACTTTGAGAAATCTGTTAATAGATAAGAAATAGACAGGTCTTTTCATTCTGAATCGAGATCCTTATAGGGGCAAAGAGATCAGTAGAATGATTCTTCACATTTGGGAGGCCTTTTAAACACAGTATCACATCTTCTATCAAAAAGATATGAAAATCAGCCTCAGGCAGGGTTTTAGTGAAAATACTAGTGATGCTGTACAAATACTTAAAAGCAGAACTATGAGGTTCAGAGAAGTTAATCATGGGGCAGATCAGGGGAAGAAAGCATTGAGATAAGAGGTTTCCTAAGTCAGCTCATGAAGACAGAAGTCATACTAAAAACAGGAAGTCTTTGTCAGACACAGACCAAGATCCGATGTCCTCCCTGGCTGGGCTTGTGGACTCTGCACCATGAGAAAGAGATTTCTAAGGTTGCTGCCAGGTAGGAAGAATTATAACGATGATGAGAGAAGAATAAGCTACCTTGAGAACTGTCTATACAGTTTGAGAATGTTCTCTGTTCTTTGCCCGATTTCTGGCTCGTTTTCCCACCATCTCTGTAAGGAAGAGCGGGGAAGAAGTTTGAAGGATATTAGCTCAGTTCTGTTCAGTCCTCAAAGGAGAAAGTCAGTGAAACTTATTGCGAGGGCAAAGGTGGGGACTAAGGGATTTACCACCCATATTAGTTCAGGCTCTCCCGAGAAACAGAACCAACAGGATGTATCTCTCTCTCTGTCTCTGTGTCTCTCTCTGTCTCTGTCCGTCTGTCTGTCTACCTACCTATCTAGATTTACTTTAAGGACTTGGGTCATGAGATTGTGGAGGTTGGAAAGTCCAAAACCTGATGGCAGGCTGGAAACCCAGGGAAGACTCGATGTTGCATCTCAACTCTGAAGCCAGTCTGGGAGCAGAATTCCCTCTTCCGCAGAGGGGTCAGTCTTTTTTCTCTTCACTTCTTCAACTTATTGGGTGAGGCCCACTCAGATTGTGGAGGGTAATCTACCTGCCCAACATCTACTGGTCTAAATGTTACTATGATCTAAAAATACCTTCACAGCACCATCTAGACTGGTGTTTGATCAAATATCTGGGTGCTGTGGCCCAGGTAAAGAGATGCATAAGATTAAACATCATACCACCTATAGCACTGTTTTTCAGAAGGGTAGACAACCAAACTCTCAGAAAAGTCTAATATTCTAAGAAAAACAAAGTCCTTAAGTCTATCAGTTTTGTGTGGGTCATGGAGTGATCAGAAGGACAAGAGTGAATTAGTGAAAACTGCTATCTGTGAGGTCAGCTTACTTCTGATTAGTCTCTATTTCCCTCAACGTTTAGGATAATACATGTCACCTAGCAGGTTAGATGTTACCTATATGTTGTCCTCATTGGTTGTAATTAGTTTCCTGGTTTTTATGAAAATAGCCATATTTCTTACCATTTGCTTTCTGGAACATGATTGTTTTTAAAAATCTGCACATATTTGGCAGGGTCCAATGTGCAAAATACTGTGGGGCTTCGAAAGAAATGGAGAGCAAACTTAGCTTCTCCCAGATGTGCACAGTTTTAGGTGTGCGTGTATAACATCTCAGTAGACTAATGACCTTATTCACATGCATGGGACATTAGGATCATTTGCGCCTGCTCTGGGGGCCACACTCTAGGAACAGGAGCATGGTTGATGGGCATCTGAGGCATGGGTCGCCTGCACAGCTTTCCCGAGGGGCAGCTCCGGACTGGGTGTGGTCTCGGGCGGTCTGGCCCCGGAGCCTGGCTTTCCTCAGCACAGGTTGGAGCCACAAAAGAAAAGGACATTTCGTGGCAAGGAGGGCAGAGTGGAAGTCTAGGACTCTGACCCCTGAGAGAACCGAGCTGAGCGTGTGATTCCGCCTGACCCTGGAGTCTGGCGCATGCAGCTGTGTCTCAGGGAACAGGAAGGTAGAAGAGGAGCAGGAGGGAGCTGCTCTTCCTTTCCTTCTTCTGCTCTTTCCTTCCCTTTAGCTGACTTACGTTGTCTGTCTGCTCTGTGTCAGGCACTGCGCTAACCCATTGTTAGTCTTCACTAATCTATGGTCAGAATAAAGCTCATCCTATCACAGTTACCATTGCACCCACTTTGCACTGGGGGAAGTGTGAGCAAAGAATGGGCAGCGTTCCTGAAGCCGTGCAGCCACCAGGTACCACATCTGGGCTGCAGACGTGGGCATGTCCATCTCCAAACCCATCATCCACCAGGGTCCTCTGCCACCTTGCATAGTGAGAACTGGCAGTGCAACGTTAAGAGAAATTCATCTTTGCTTTTAGCCAAAAAGAAAAATTCCGTAAAGGCAGGCAGATCTGAAGATTTTCAGCTCACGTAGATGCAATGACAGACCCTGTGAGGCAGACTGGTTGTGGCCTGTACAGCAGATTTCATTCCTTAGTGCCCATAGTGGCTTTCACCCCACCACGCCTGCTCAGTGACTCATTTCTCAGGACTGGCCTGGGGGCCAAGGGGGAAGGCTGTGCCCTCAGTGCACTAGAGGACGCCAGGAGCTCACTGGAGGAACCAGGAAGCCATGGCTGCTGTCCCTGGAGAGTCCACTCACCAGGAGAGAGTCGCTCTACCTGCAGCTTCCTTAGTTCCCACTCCCCACCTGTTGTCACCACCCCCTGATTCCAGGGCTCCCTGCTGATATCGCTGTGCCTGTGGCTGTGGCTGTCAATGACCGAGTCCTCGGGGAGTCCTGGGGGATGGAGGGAGAGGCTGAGTCCTCGATTCCTGTGCAGTACAGGAGCCTTGGGGATGCTGCTAGAAAGACTAGAAAGACGTGTGCTGCAGGCCAGAGCCACCTCCACAGGAGGCAGTGGCCATGTGGCCAAAGGTTAAAATTGGAGCTTAACTCTCCTCTCCTTGTCATTTCTCTGTTTTTTCTGCCCCAGGACTCTCAGTGCTGCTGTTGTTGCCATTGGGAGCTGCAGCCCTGAGTTCTGGAGGTGAGTCTGCTCAGCCAGCCCCATTTTGACATAAGCTGGGGCATCCATGCTGGGGCCTGGGTTCTGTCACCAACAAGATAGGGAAAAGAGCCCTATTCTGCAAGCGAGGCTCAGAGATGGGGACAAGAGAATCTGTTTCTTCCCCCCTAAATGTCCAGATTTTTCTGAGCTCTTCCTCCTTGATGGGGGTCATCCCTCTCTGCCCTCCTCTCCTCTACTCTTGGACCCCCCGCTGACACCTGACTACCTCCATTCCATGGACTTTCTGACAGTGGTCCTTGTCCCACAGCCTCTGCCTCCGCAGCCTCTGTCCCTCCAGGCTGTGCTCCCTGGTGCCCTCAGAACTCCACATGTATCAATGCCACTGCCTGTCGCTGCCATCCAGGATTCAGCTCCTGGTCTGGGGAGATCATCACCAACCCCGCGGACAGTTGTGACGGTACTGTGGGGGCTTGGGGTGGTGGGGGCACGTGGGGACGGTGCGGGGAGACTGTGTGGCATCCAGAGCCCTCAGCCCAGAGAGCAGCACAGAAGCACGTTGTCAGGGATGAGAAAGGAGACAGGCAGGGGAAGTGTGAGGGACGTGGGCACCTGCTTTCACGGTCAGTAGGGAGAGAGTCGAGAGCTCACACAGGGCAGCTGGGCTCCGAGGGCTCCGAGTGCTGCTCTGCCCCTGACTGGCTCTCCGACATTCGGGAAGTTGGTTCTCCTCTCAGTTTGCCTGTCTGTGAGTTGGGGATAATCACTGCACCTGCCCCACATGGATGGTGTGAGATTTAACATTTCTCTGTGGGAAGAACAGGGAAAGACTAGTACACAGCGAATTATCAAAAGTGACAGCTATCATCATTGTTACTGCTGTTATTATTGTCATTATGCAACTAATACAAAGAAACGGGAGAGATAATGGAAGCAACAGGAGGAAAGACACACCCAGGGCCTGGAAGCTCAGGCCCTCCTACCAGCCAGAGCTCGCCAGGAACCCAGCTCATGACCATGGTCTCACACCTCATGCTCACAGCAGCCCCGTGAGGGAGGCAGAGCTCGGCTTGTGGTTTAAATGATCAGATTTGGTGGAAAGAGATCGAGTGACTTTTCCAAATCCTACAACTAATAATGTGGTCGAATCGAAATCCAGGTGTAAAACGAAGCGGTTTTCCTTCTTCAACAATACAGGGTCATAAAAGGATGTTATACCATTTAAATATAGTTCAGATGGTAAATTTTATGTTGTGCATTTTACCACAATTTTTAAAAATGGGAAAAGAAGAAAATTACACTGGTTTTACACTAGGAAATACTCCTCATTGACTCAAAATGGTCTTGGATGCATATTTATTGATAATGAAGGGAAAAACACTCCCTATAGATTTGAAAAAATGAGAGAAAATACCCCTAAAAGTTTCAGTAGTCTGTGGAGTGGATTATGGATAATTTTCTTTGTTTCCTAGTATACATGTGTTATTTAATATTTGGGGGAAAGTAAATTTTGTCAGGTGGAAAAAGCCAACGTTGTTGTGGCAACGACCCAGCCATCCACGACCCTGGCGGTGTTCCTAAAGTCTCCTCTGTGTGTGCGTGTGTGTCTCACGGAGATTTGTAGACAGGTGACCATGGACAGGAGACCCTGCTGCTAATGCCCCTGGATCCCGGCTCCTCTCTGGGAGGGCGCCTGTCAGGTGGAGATGTCCCATCCTCGTGTCTCCCCCCATCCCTTGCACCTCATTCTCAACGGTCCCACACTTGGCTTCACATCCTCCCGCCAACCTTGGGAACAGATGTCCAGCCATTGCCGCCATCATAGAGCAGAGGAGGGAAGCCCTGTTGCCAGGTTGGGGCTGAACACAAATCCCTCAGGCGTGCGTCCCTCCTGTCCTGTCCTGGTGCTGACACCCACAGCCTGGGTCTGGGCCTTAGAAGGGAAGTCTGCAGGTGCAGAGAAGAGAGCTCCAATCTGGGGGAGACCAGTTGCCTGCCTGACTCACCATGACACTGTGAGTCCTTTCAGGCGCTGAAGTCTCTGGTCCCCTCCTTGGATGCACGAGGGCCGCCATCCTGCCCTGCATGTTGATTCATTTTTGTGTCTGTGGCTCTTACTAAGCTGATGCTGTTTTCAGTTACACTGTGCAGCCCCTGCTCTGTGGGTCCTGAGCTGCTCAAAGGGGATGTGGCTCATGGGCATCTTTCCTCTCATGATGGGAGAACAAGGACAGAGAAGATGCCAGAAGACACCCCGATGACTCAGCTGTGAGCAGCTTGTGCTGCTTCCTCATTTAACATCCACCACAGGCTCTGTTAAGGGGAGACTTCTCTCAGGGGTGGAGATGGCAAGACTCCCCTGCAAACATCCTGGGGCATCTGGGAAAGGCCCGACCTGGGGAGCTGGGGTAGTGCCTGATGGGGAGTGTGGGTGCACTTGGGCCACTGTGCGTAAAGGGTGATGGAAGCCAGCGCTGGGCAGGCTCCTGACCACCTGGCTTTATCCCCAGGTGTGAATGATGAGCGTGGCCCTGGACAGCCCCCACTATGGCTCCCTCCCCTTCCTCGGCATCGAGAGTGGCCCTCAATGCCACTGTCACCCTGACTGGAGTGCACTCCCGGGTCCCCAGTGGTGCTGAGAGCACCCCAGGGGAGGGTCTGGAGCTGAGTCAATGCCTCCGTCTACCCCTCCAGCTGTGGAGAGGGGTGCACACCTCCTTCCAGCCCCCGTCATGGGACAAAAGAATTTCTGAATCTAGGTGCCCTCAGGCCCAGCCAGAGAGCAGAGAGGAGCACAGAATTAGCAGAATTTCTGGAGCAGATGGCTCCAGCCCAGCTGTGTCCCAGGGGTGCCACCCGGGAGCTGAGTTCTGTGCCGTCCCAGTGCAGGGTGAGCCTGGGGCCAGGGTCTCTGCTCTCTGGGAACTCTCACCTTTGGGAGGTGACCCTCTGCCCTGTCGTGTTCCAGACATCAACGAGTGTGAACCACCCTTGGCGGTGTCCTGTGGAAAATTCGTGGATTGCCAGAATGTGGACGGGAGCTACCACTGCACATGTACCCCCGGATATGGGCTCGTTTCTGGGGCAACAACGTTCAGAAATGAGATTGAGAACACGTGTCAAGCTAAGAACCACCCGCATCTGCCATCCCCTCATCCATGAGGCTTGGAGTCATTTGCGCCACTTTCTCCAGGTAGCAGAGGGCCATCCTGGCACCAACCTAATCACTCGCCCTCTTGAACCCCAAGGCTCAGAACCCTCCACAGAGGGACACTTCTGCAATTTTGGAATGTCATCCTTGCCCACATGGCATCTTATTTTCATGAAACGAGAGGGTTGGCATCAAGAGAACTCACGGGCTCACAGTGTGTTGGTACCAGCACAATATCCATCCTCTTCAGTCACTGCCAGAAGTCCACAGGGGCTCGGCCACACCAGGAGCCCCCTCAGAGCCCCCAGGCCATGATGGACCCAGGAGCCCCGTCCAGAAACACGAGATGGGGGAGATTCAAGGGCAGGTCCACATTCCCCGGCTGGTGCTGCCCCTGGCCAACATCCCCACCTGCTGAAGACGCCTCCTGGCACCTGACCCAGAGGGTCTGCCTCCATCGACTTCTCTGAACAAGGCTCTGCCCGGACCCTCCCCAGTAATTTCAGCTCATGGCCCGTGGGCAACGCGGATGACCGGGACCCGGGGGGAGCAGGTTCAGGGGTGGACAGCGTGACCTGGAAACCACCCCACACAAACTCAGAGAATTGGGTGACAGAAGAGCTCCATCAGGACCAAATGGCAAGAGAGGGTGTCATCATGGACCTTCGCCCCAGGCTGACTGTCTCCCAAGGAGGTCAAGCCCGGCCCCACGTTGACCTGGACCACTTGGGCCCAGAAGATGGAGGCTGAAACAACGCCACGGGGCCCACAGTCTGCATCTCTTGGGGGAGGCTGAGGGCTGAGAAGACAGAAACCTCTGCCACCCCTCGCCCATTAGCACCTGCTCCCCTTCCAGCCACCAGCCCTCGCCCACCTCTGGCCTTGATCCGATGTGAATCTCCCCACCTCTGTCAGTCCAGAGGATGTCTTCATGGGAATCAGGAAAAGGCACCTTCACAGCCCCAAGGCTGTCTGGCCGGACGTCAGTCAGCCCCACTGTCCACCCAGCCTGGCGCCCGCTGTCTGGGTTGCCCTGGACTGTCCAGCACCATCTCCACTCTCCCTTCTGCCGAACGCCTCCTTCTGGAGGGGCCTGGCTCAGGGGTGGCTCGTGGTCCATTTCCACGGAGCTGGAGTCTCAGAGTGAGCGTGGATGGGAGAGCACTGTCCTTCCAGTTTCACGGGAATTCCAAGGAGAACTCAACCAGAAGCACCCGCCCTGGACAAGGCCATCACTTGGTCCAGGGTGGTGCTGCTAGGGGAACGCAGCATTTCCCTGCTCTTGATTCCAGGAAGGCCCACCTGGCCATTGACCGAATCCTCAGACGCAGGTAGCCTTGGTGTCCCCACCCCAGCTGGGAGCTGCCCAGGGAGGCTGAGGGAGTCAGAGCTGGGGACAGGGAGGACTCAGGCCGCCTCCAGCCACTTCTGGACATCAGCGCATCCAGGCCACCATATCCACCCACAGGCCTGCACGTGAATGAGAAAAGGCGCCCATTCACCAGGGAACAGACAGTGGGGCCTTCCAGATGCTTCTCTGCCGGGAAACATGGCTGCCTCCCAGCCCCGAGGGCTGCCCACGGCTGCAGGCCGCGTCACCTCTCCTTCCCCTTGCAGACGTGTACGAATGTGTGCAGAAACCCAGAATCTGTAAAGGCAGCAGCATCTGACCAACACCCCGGGCAGCTACCCCTGCACGTGCCCGCCGGGCTTGGAGCTTAACCCAAAGGACCCGAATCTGTGCACAAGTAGAGCCCCGGGGAGACACCGAGGCTGGATGCACTGGGAAGGGGCCGAGGCGGGCCCTGCAGCCCTAGGAGGAGCCGATCCTCAGGCCTTGCGATGCTGAGCCTGCCCAGGGCCCACCTCCCTGAAGGTCCCCACAGAGCAGGGTGGCAGCAGGGTCTCTGGGCCTGGGTCCCCTGTGGATCCCCCTGCCCCTGAGAGCACCCCCAGACCTCGCCCCTTCCTCGTCTGTCACATGGGAGCAGAGGAAGCTGTCACTTCCACTTTCCAGAAAGGGAACCAGGAAGGAGCCGGCAAGTGTCCTTGGTCAAAAAGTCCAGTCCCGCCCCGTGGCTGAGCGGTTAAGTTCGCACGCTCCGCTGCAGGCAGCCCAGTGTTTCATTGGTTCGAATCCTGGGTGCGGACATGGCACTGCTCATCAAGCCACGCTGAGGCAGCGTCCCACATGCCACAACTAGAAGGACCCACAATGAAAAATATCCAACTATGTACCCGGGGACTTTGAGGAGAAAAAGGAAAAAATAAAATCTTTAAAAAAAAAAAAAGTCCAGCCCCCACTACTCAGTTTCCCTCCTGGTTTCTCTGCCTGTAAACTGGGGGCCGTGGTCCCTGCAAGGCCACGTTGCAGGGAGGCCACCATATGGTGCTTTGAGGGCGAAGGTGAAGGTCACCAGGTGGTGGCACGTGCAATAATGGTGGGGTCCTGTGCCGGGCAGTGACGGGGGTGCAGTGAGTGGAGGGCAGGGCCTGACCCTCTGGCTTTGTCCTCAGATGTGAAGGAATGTGCCTCGGGGCACAATCCCTGCCACAGCTCCACCCACTGCCTCAGTGTCTTGGGCAGCTACAAGTGCCGCTGCCACCCTGGCTGGAAGCCGGTTCCTGGGTCCCCCGAAGGCCCAGACAGCACCGTCTGTGCCGGTCCAGAGCTCAGCAGCTGCACTCCTGGGGACCCCCACCCAGAACAGCTGCTCACATACTCGATGGCTCCCATGCGGACCCAGCAGCATGAAGGCTGGGGGCGGCTGCTGGGCCAGGCGATAAGCCTTTTGAGACCAAATGGGAAAAGATCTGGGGGTCCTGGGGAAGGAGCTGGGGTACCATGGGGAAGGCTCCTGGGACCCCAGGCAGCAGCTAATTACTAACTGGGGTGAAGGTTCCCACTATTTCACAACCTGCACATCCGTCTGGCTCACCTGCTGTGTCACATTTGCACTCCCCATGACCTGGGGTCACCACTCAGGGTGTGCCTTCACCAGGTGGCATCACCTCCAGCCCAGGGGGGGAGGGGAGGCAAATACGGAGAAAGGGGAGGGGCATGGAGGGGAGAGGGGCCTCCTCCAGGCTGTGACCTGGCCTGACCCTGTCTTCTTGTCCCCAGATGTCGACGAGTGCAGCTCTGGTCAGCACTGGTGCCACAACTCCACCGTCTGCGTCAACACCATGGGCTCATACAGGTGCTGCTGCCGCCCAGGGTGGACACCCCTGCCGGGGTTCCGGGACAACCAAAACACCACCGTGTGCGAAGGTACCTGATCTGACCCGACCCCAGACCCCACCGCAACAAACACAGACCCTCTTACCCCTAATGAACCCCTGTCTGTCCGCTGCAGAGATGTCCTTCCCCACCTGGACTCCGCCCCCCGGAATCCAGAGCCAGGTGAGTGCCCCCAGCAGGGACCAGGAGGTAGGAATCCCCTGTGCAGCCTGCCCTGTCCGCCCCTTTTCCCCCAGCTCCCCGCCCACCCTCGAGGCTCCCTGACCCCTTCTTCTCCCCTCCCCCCAGAGTCTCTCCGGCTTCTTTGAAGGAGTCCAGGATCTACGCAGACACTTCAAGCCAGCCTCGGCCCAGAACACCGTCCGGGTAGTGACAGGACCCAGGGGCCCAGGACAGTCCCCTGCGGTGTCTGGGGGATGCTTCCGTGTGAGTGGAGACAGCCCCAGCAGGGCCTCTGCTCAGGGAGACTCGTGTCCGTGTGCGCCATATACACGCCGTGTCTACACCAGTTAACTCAAGCACGGACGTGCCCACACAGCCTGAAACGCGCACGTGCACTCGAGGGGGAGAAGGGAGCAGTTAAGGATTTTCTCTCCGGAGCTGGGCCACGAGGGTTCAAATCCCCCGCCCCACCCACTGCCCCTCCCTGCCGAGTGACTTCAGGCAAGTGACTCCACCCGTCTCCTCACTTCATAAACGAACTAAGAGAAGAGGCTCCAAAAACAGCAGCTGGCGCCCGGGGCGGGGGGCGGAGCTGGTGCGCGCTTAGCGGGTAGAAAAGCGGGAGCCCGTATGTCATTTTAAATTTTCTGGTAGCTACATTAAATAAAAAGTACAAGTAAACAAGGGAAAGTACTGAGAAAATGACCTTTAACCCAACAGATCCAAAACATTACCATTTCAACACAGAATCATAAAAATGTCACTGAGATATTCCACGTTCTTTCTAACTAATTGTTTGCAATTTTGCTGCGTATTTCACACTTCAAGCTCAGCTCCATTTGGAGCAGCCACATTTCCAGTGCCCGACGGCCACGTGGCTCGTGGCAACTGTTCTGGGTGGAGGCGCAGGAGGCCGGTCCTGAGGGACGTCGAGGCCGTGGCTGTGACACACGCACAGGCCACAGGCTGCCCCCTCACTGGTCTTCTGGCTCCTGCGGGGTCTCGATGACGCCCACCTGTGCTCCCCAGGCCCCGGGGGGTCCTCCTGTGTCCCTGGTGGGGGAGAGCTGGGTCATTCAGGTGGCCCCTGTGGTGCAATGACTCAGCGGCTGTCACCCACCACCCCCAGGACCTCATCCAGTCAGTGGGCGAGCTGCTAAAAGCCCCCGGGGACCTGGAGACCCTGGCCCTGCCTGACCGGCACCACACGGTCACCCACCTGCTCTCGGGCCTGGAAGAAATCCTGAGGACCCTCGCCAAGGCCATGCCTGGAGCCTCCTTCACCTACCAGTCTCCTGAAGGCACAGGTGAGGCCTCGTCCTTCCCTGCCCGCCCCAGCCCAACGCATGTCCTTCCCCGGACCCCTAGTCACTGCCCCTCTCCCCTCAGAGCTGTCCCTGGTGATCCAGGAGCAGGGACACGGGAATGTCACCCTGGGCCAGAGCCACGCACGGATGGTCCTGGACTGGGCCATGGCGGCCGGGGCTGTGGGGTCAGGTAAGGCAGGGTGCGGGGGACACCTGTGGAGAGGGAGGGGGCTGGGATGTGGCTAGGGGTGAGGCTCAGACGGGCTCCCCCGGGACGGCCAGCCTGGATGAGGCATCTCAGGGAGGAGGGAAGGCAGAGGGGCCGGTGTGTCTGTCCGCAGGCCCTGCCGTGGCGGGCATCCTCTCCAGCCCCAACATGCAGAAACCGCTGGCCAACGCCTCCCTGGAGCTGGACCCCGAGAGGCAAGCCGAGCTGGAAGAGACCCACGACAGCCCGCTCCGCGGCATCCAGTGGAGGATCCTCTCGGCCGTCAAGTCAGTCCTTCTGAGCAACACGAACACGACGAAACTCGACCCCAAGGTCACCGTCATCTTCTCCCACCGTGTGAGTCCTGGGGTGGGGAGGGGTCAGCCCCACTACTCACCCGGTAGCCAGGGTCAGAGTGGTCCCTCTGCAGCCCACCTGCGCCCACTCTGCTCCTTCCTCAAAACTCAGGGCCTTTGCGCTTGCTGTGCCCTCTGCCTGGGACACCTTTCCCTCACGTGACTCAGCCCTTTACATGTTTCCAGTCTGTTCAAATGTCACCTTCTCTTTTAGGCCTCCCCTGACCTCCTTAACTGAAAATTACAACCTGGAGCCACAGCTCTCCTTCCTCTCCGCCGTGTCTTTCTTTTTACACTTTTAAATAGCGCCTGACACCTTCCAACACACTGTCTAGTTTACTTACTTATCAGGTCTATTATTTACCCTCTGTCTCCCTGAGCATGTCAGCCCCACAGGGCAGGGACGTGGGTCTGCCCTGGTCACGGCTGCGCCCCCGCCTGGCCCACGCAGCAGGCGCTCAGCGGGCAGCTGCATATGAAGAACAGCCCTCCTCAGCCTCAGCCCGAGCTCAGGACCCAAGGGGGGTCCAGGCTAACCTCTCCGGTCACCCCCACCTGCCCACAGCCAGAGACGCCCGGGACACGGCAGGAGCTGATCTGTGCCTTCTGGAAGGGAGCTGGCCACGGGGGCGGGCACTGGGCCACCACAGGGTGCCGGAGGCTGGGCAGCCGGAACGGCAACACCACCTGCCTGGGCTTCTTGCCGGGCAGCATGGCCATCCTGGTGAACCCCGAGGATGTGGAGGTGAGGGCCCTGAGAGGGGCTGCGTTCAATGTCTGTCACACTACAACCAATTCCCACAGATGCTGCAGCTTAAAGACCCACAGATGTGTCACCCCCAGTCTCTGCAGGTCAGCAGTCCTGCGTGGTGCAGCTGTCTGTCGGCATCTTACAGGTCTTACGAGCCTCTCCTCTGAGGCCTGGGGTCCTCCTCTGCACTGTGTGTTGTTGGGGGACTTCAATTCCTTGCAGTTGTAGGACTGAGGTCCCACTTTCTTACTACCTGGCAGCGGGGGACCATGCTCAGCACCTGGGGGCCGCCTGCATCCCTTCTCGTGTGGTCGTCTCCTGGGCTCTCTCACAAGGTGTCAGAGTGCCTATCTCGAGGCCAGCAGCTGAAGCTCCCTCACATGAAAACTCTCTCGAACTTTGAGGGTTTTTCTCCTAGAAAATCCCGGATCTTTCAGGGGCTCACCTGGTTAGACCAGGCCCACCCAGGATAAACTCCTTCTCTTCAAGGCAATTGATGTAGGATCTGATGTGGGCCCTCCATGTGCCATATGCCTTCACAGCAGCACTGGACTGGCTTTTGACTGGAAACCTGGAAGAAGGGGTGTGTCCACGCGGGGGCAGGGATATGGTCGCCAAATTAGACCTCTGCTCACCTCAGGGGTCTCTGGTGCAGGAGTGCTCAGGGGCTGCAGAAAGGACGATTTGGCAGAGGGCACCAGGGAAGCTGGTGAGAACAGGTGGGTCAGGGGCCGTGTTGGCCTCCCCCACCGTGCAGGTGAGCTGGTTACTTCCTCTAGGTCACCAGACCAGAGAAGCATTCAGGCAACTCATGAAGGAAAACAAACCCTTGTGACAGGCAGGGCTTCGTCCAGGCTCTGAATCAATCAGTTCACAATCCCATAGTGTCCTAACATTCTGAACGTTTAGGTACTTAGCCACAAACATCACAAATTTACCTGGCCTCTCCATTCCTACATTTTTCTATGCCTAAAAAGAAAAATAAAAATGGTGGAAGGGCCATTTCTCCAGAGCAGGAAGGAGTGACTGTGCTCTCCTCTTTGCTGGGTCCCAGAAGGAGGATCCCGTGCTGGATGTGATCACCTACGTGGGGCTGAGCCTCTCTCTGCTGTGCCTCCTCCTGGCAGCCCTCACCTTCCTGCTGTGCAGAGCCATCCAGAACACCAGCACCTCCCTCCACTTGCAGCTCTCGCTCTGCCTCTTCCTGGCCCACCTCCTCTTCCTCACGGCCATCGACCGAACGGAGATCAAGGTACTGACCCAGTCCCAGTGGACCCTCTGGCCTGCCCCAGGGGGTGCTGGGTCCATGGGAGCCATGCTGCCCTGGATGCCTTAATGAAATGATCTTGGGTCCTGGGGAAGGTTAGGGGGTGAGTGACCAATGTCACATTGACTGATGCAACTAGACAACAAACCCTCTCTGACCGCTCCTTCATACGCATCAGACTTCTCCCCAATGGCAAGGCACGGGAGAGGTCCTGGGGCCACACTCCACGCTGACAGTCCCTCCTGGTGAGGCCTCACTCCTCCCCCAGGTGCTGTGCGCACTCATCGCGGGCGCCTTACACTATCTCTACCTGGCCTCCTTCACCTGGATGCTGCTGGAGGGCCTGCACCTCTTCCTCACTGCACGAAACCTGATGGTGGTCAACTACTCCAGTGTGAGCAGGTTCATGAAGTGGCTCATGTTCCCTGTGGGCTACGGCGTCCCGGCCGTGATCATGGCCATTTCTGCAGCATCCAGGCCTCATCTCTATGGAACATCAACCCGGTAAATACACTTTCCCGTTTGTCCTGCTCTTCTCCAGCATGACCTTGGCCAGCATAGCATTTGGATTATGCCAGAGCATAATATGCAGAGAAACACTAAGTAATAATCCCTAGGGCATTTTCTGGAGGAAGATAATAACCGTTAAGGAGAATTTCTTTCAATCTCTGACCTTGAAATTGCAAAGATGAAATCAAAATTTTAAAAATCTAACCTACTTCTGTATCAAAATCCAAAGGATATTCCAATTTTTCATTTGAAAAAGTAGAGCTGATTTAAATAATGAAAATACTAGATTGTATCACAGTTAAGATTTAGAAGGTGCTTATTTTTGGCCAGGCACTTTTCTAACCATTTTTGTATGTGTTATCTTAATCAGTCCTCACACCAATAGTATGAAGTAGACGTGTACTGTCCCTTGTCCCATTTTACAGTTGAGTAAACTGAGGCACACATAGTTTAGGTAAATCCCCATAGGTGCATGGCTGCTAGGTAACAGAGCTGGGATTCCAATCCAGACAGCCACGCTCCAGAGCTTGCAGGCTTTTATTTTCAGCTTTTCATACTAGGTTTATTGTTTTTATATTTTTATTGAAATATATTTCACATCCCTAAAATTTACCCCTTTAAAGTGTCCAGATCAGTGGCTTTTAGACTAACCATGGAGTTGTGCAGCCTTTGCCACAATCCAATTTTAGAACATTTTCAACTCCCCAAAGGAAAGCTCGTGTACAGTAACATTCACTCCCCATTCCCGCTACCCACTCCTCCGCCCCAACCCCCGACAGTCACTCATCCACTTTGTGTCTCTGTGGATCTGCCTACTGTGGATATTTCACATAAATTAAGTCATGCATGCGATCTTCTGTGACTGGATTCTTTCACTTAGCATGGTGTGTTCAAGGTTCATCCATGTTGTAGTGAGTATCATGACTTCATTCTTTGTTGTTGTTTTGTAAATAATATTCCATTATGTGAACATTCCACATTTTGTTTATCCATCCATAAGTTTATGAGCATTTAAATTATTTCCATTTTTTTGCTGTTATGAATGATGCTGCTGTAAACATACATGTACAAGTTTTTGTGTGGACTTGTGTTTTCACCTGTCTTGGGTGTGTATCTACAAGTAGAATTGCTGGGTCATATGGCAAATCTATGTTGAGCATTCTGACAAACCACCACCTGTTTTCCAAAGTGTCTGTCTCATATTTTACATTCCCATCAGCAATATATGAGAGTTTCAATTATCTCCACATCATTGTCAACACTTATTTTCTACATTTTTTATTTTAGCCATCCTCATGAGTGTAAATTGATATTTCATTGAGGTTTAGATTTGCGTTTCCCTACTACTAATGATGTTGAGCATCTTTTCATGTGCTTATTGACCATTTGCATATCTTCTTTGGAGAAATGCCTATTCAAATCTTTGGCCCATTTTTAAATTGGGTTATTTGTCTTTTTGTTGTTGAGTTGTAAGAGTTCTTAATATATTCTGGATACTAGTCCATCATCAATGTACGATTTGCAAATATTTTCTACCAATCTGTGTCTTTTCACTGTCTTCCTAATGTGCTTTCTTTAAAGCAGGAAAGTTTTTCATTTTTGTGATGTCAAATGTTCCTATTTTCTTCTTTTGTTGGTAGTGCTTTGGATGTCATATCTAAGAAACCATTGCCTAAACCAAGGATGCAAAGACATTCTCCAGTTTTTTCTTCTAGAAGTTTTATAGTTTTAGCTGTTACAGATATGTCTGATAGCTGTTGAGTTAATTTTTATGTATGGTGTGAGGAAGGGATCTAATTTTATTCTTTTGCATGTGGATACCCAGTTTTCCCAACACCATTTCTTGAAAAGGATGTTCTTTCTCCATTGAATTGTCTTAGCCTCCTTGCTGAAAATCAATTGACCATAGCTATTGGTTATTTAGGAGAATGTTTAATTTCTCCACATATGTGAAATTCAAATTTTCTTCTGTTGTAGATTTCTAATTTAATTCATTTCTGATTAGAAAAAAATAGTTTGTATGATTCCAATTTTTAAGATTTTACTGAGGCTTCATTTAACTCCTAACTTACGCTCTATCGTATCCTAGAGAATGTTCTTCATTCACTTGAGAAGAATGTGCCTTTTTCTGTTGTTGAGTGGAAAATTCTACAGTCTGTTAGATCTCATCGGTTACTGTGCTGTCCTAATATTCAATTTCTTTATTGATCTTATGCTTCGTTATTCATCCATTTTTGAAAGTGATGTGGTATTAGTTCCTAGGGCTGTGCTAACAAAATACTGTAAACTTGGTGGCTTAAAATAGGAGACACATATGCTCTCACAGTTGTGGACGCCAGAAGTCCAAAATCAAGGTGTTGGCAGGACTGCAATCCCTCTGAAGGCCCTAGGGGAGAATCCTTCCTTGCCTCTTCCAGCTTTGGTAGTTCCAGGCATTCCTCAGCTGGGGGCTGTATATCTCATATCGCTGCCTCTGTCTTCCAATGCCTCTGCGCATCAGTGTCTGAATATCCCTCTCTTTTCTCTTATAAGGACAATAGCTATTGGAATTAGGATCCATTCTAAATTGAGGTTGATCTCATATTGAGATCCTTAATTTAATTCCATCTGTGAAGACCCTATTTCCTAGTGAGGTCACCCTCACAGGTGCCAGGGGTTAAGACTTGGACACATATTTTGAGGGGACATGAACAAACCCACTGTGTGTGGAAGTCTTCAACTACTCTTGTTGAATTGTCTGTTTCTCCCTTCGATCTTGGGTTTTGCTTCATGTATTAGGGACTCTTGTTTGGTGCGTTTATGTTTATATTCATTGTCTTCCTGATGGTCTGACCCACTTATTGTTATAAAATATCCTGTTCGTCTTTAACAATTTTGTTTAAAGTCTATTTTGTCTAATGTCGATATATCCACCCTAGCTCTCATTTGGTTGCTCCTTCTATCCCTTAACTTTCAACTTATTTGTGTCTTTGAATCCAAAGTGTCTTCCAGTAGATACAAAAAAATGTTTTAATCCATATTACCTTTCTCTGACTTTTTATTGTAGTGTCTAATACATTTATCTATAACGTAGTTACTGATAAGGTAGGGTTTACATGCCATGTGATATTTCTTTCCTGTATATCTTATGTCTTTTTCTATTCTTCCATTCCTCATTTCTGTCTTCTCTTGTGTTAAGTAGACATTTCCTAGTGTACCTTTTCAATTCCCTTATTTCTTTTACTATATTTTTTGAGTTGCCTGAGGATTGCAATTGGCATCTAACTTCATTTCAGTATTATACAAAAACTTTCTTCCAGTTTTTCTCTATTCCCTTCCACCTCTTTCGTACTATTATTGTCATAAACCATTGACACATTTTATAAGTATTGCTTTGTGCAGTTGTCTTTTAAAACAGAAGAAAAGAGTTCCAAAGAAAAATATGTTTATAGTGCCTTTCATGATACCTATGTAGTTACATTTAGTGGCACTCTGTATTCCTTTATGTGGATCCCAGTTACTGTCTAGTGTCCTGTCCTGTCAGCCTGAAGGGCTCATTTAGTATTTCCTGTAGGACAGTTCTGCTAGGAAGAATTATCTATTTTTGTTTATCTTGAAATGACTTAATTTCTTTTCTTTTCAAGGAGAATTTAGCTGGATATGGAAGTCTTGGTTCACTATCTTTTTTTGACTCTTTGAAGATGTCACCCCACTGCCTTCTGACCGCCATGATGTCTGACAAGAAGTCATCTCTTGGTCTTATTGAGGATCTCCTGTACACGAAAAGTCAGTTTCTTCCTGCCACTCTCTAGATTGTATCTTTGACTCTTGTCAGTAGCTCTATGCCGTGTTTAGGCATGGCTCTCTTTCAGTTAATTCTACTTGGAGTTCATTGAGCTTCTTGGATGTGTAGATTAATACTTTTCTTCAAATTCAGGGAGTTTTCAGCCATTCATTCTTCAGGTATTTTTCTGCCCTTTTGCTTTATCTTTCTCTGGGATGTCAATTATGTGTATGTTGGTGCACTCAGTCCTGTGCCACAGGTCTCTGAGGTTCTTCATTTTTCTTCATTCTTTTTTCTCCCTCTCCCTGAGTCTGCATAATCTCTATTGATCTATATTCAAATTCATTAATTCTTCTTCTTCTTTTTTTTTGCTGAGAAAGATTTGCCATGAGCTAACATCTGTGCAAATCTTCCCCTATTTTGTATGTGAGTTGCCACCCTAGCATGGCCACAAGTGGTGTAGGTCAACACCTGATGATCAAACCTGGGCCACTGAAGTGGAGCATGCTGAAGTTAACCACTGCGCCACTGGGGCTGGCCCGTTGAAGTCTTTCTTTTGCCAGCTCCATTCAGTTGAGCCATTATGAATATTTTCTCATTTCAGTTATTGTACTTTGCAACTCTAGACTTCCCATTTTGTTCCATTCATAATTTCTATTCCTTTATTCATATTCTTTATTTGGTTAGACTGTCATACTTTCCTTCTATTTTCCAAATGTGCTTTATTTTAGTTTTTTAATATATTTATAATAACGCATTTAAAGACTTTGCATACTAAGATCAAAATCTATGCCTCTTCAGTGACATATTCTTCTGGCTGATTTTTTCCATGTGTGTGATGCATACTATTTTGTTTCTTCATATGTATCATACATTTTTGTTTAAAACTAGGTGTTTTAGATTATATATTGCAACGCTCCTGTTATCAGATTCCTCAAAGGTTTGTTGCTGTTTGTTTGTTTCTGAATTTCCTAAACAAATTCTGCATATTGATCATTCTCTAAAGAGTATGACCTCTGAGTTTTCTGCTAGCTTTTTAAAGTTCTTGTTTCTTTTTCTAATCCTGGGAGCCTACAGGGTCATACCTGGTTCAGGATAATTTAGTGGCCACTCAATGTCTGGTCAGAAGATTTCCTTAAATGCCTTGCCTACGTGCTCTGCACTCTTTTACAAAGGCATCTGTGGGACAAGGCGCACCTTCCACCTTCAGGGGCTTACATAACAGACTGAGCTTTCACTTCCTGATTGCACAAAGCCTCAAGGTCAGCCAGAGGTGAGAGGATGGTGTTTTCTTATTCCCAGTCTTTTCCTGAGCATGGGCACATCCTTGTGCATCCTGAGATTTCCAGGAATATTTCAGAGTTTTTCAAAATTCTCTATGGTCCTTTAGTTCTCCAGTATTGCCTTTTAAATTCCCCCAGACAAGTCCTTGTTGACCCTGCCTAAAATCACAGCCTTAGGCAGCTGGTGTGTGACAGCAGTTTGCTATTGGTTTGGAAATGCCCATGGAGTAGGCTTTTTTGTTCCCAACTGAGACGAACTATTGGTCACATCAAAGAGCCACCAAACTTGGAGAAGAAAATGTTCCCAGGGAGTCAAAGGGTCTGAAGAAATGCTGACTGTGCTCTAAGGATGATGATGATGCTGTTAACAGATCTCTGGATGTAGTCAGCTCCCTCTGTTTTCTGGAATGCTGTCAACTTTTGGCTGATGCACCACCAAGCTGGGGAGAGAAGGAATGGAAGAGGCTCTAAGTTGAAACTTCACAGACTCCTTCCTTTCCAGTCTTATTGAGGGTCAGCAGGTTCTCTTGGATAGGCTATTTTCAGTTTGTTCTGTGGCTTGGAGTAATTGCTAGAGTTTTGAAATGGTTGCTTTTAGCTGTTTTGCTTATATTCTTGTAGCGTTAGAAGGAGAGCAAGTTTACCAAGGTCCTCACTCCTTCATTCAAGAAGTCAGTCTCCCAGAACGTGCACTCTTAACCACAACATGCTGCTAAAACTTATGTTCACCTGCTCAGCTGAGCTCTTTCCAGGTGTCCTTCTCAGACACTTCAGTTCTTTCTTCATTACATTCTTCTCAGTATATAGTTCCTTGTCCTGAAGTGTCCTACCAACCTCTCCATTGTCCTGTAATGTCCCACTTCATTCTCCATTGTCCTGAAATGTCCCGCCTCAGTTTCCTTTGTCCTGAAATGTACCTCCTCACTCTCTATTATCCTGAAATGTCCCACCTCACTCTCCATTGTCCTGTAATGTCCCACTTCATTCTCCATTGTCCTGAAATGTCCCGCCTCAGTTTCCTTTGTCCTGAAATGTACCTCCTCACTCTCTATTATCCTGAAATGTCCCACCTCACTCTCCATTGTCCTGTAATGTCCCGCCTCACTCTCCATTATCCTGAAATGTCCCGCCTCAGTTTCCTTTGTCCTGAAATGTACCTCCTCACTCTCCATTGTCCTGAAATGTCCCACCTCACTCTCCATTGTCCTGAAATGTCCCACCTCACTCTCCATTGTCCTGAAATGTCCCACCTCACTCTCCATTGTCCTGAAATGTCCCGCCTCACTCTCCATTGTCCTGAAATGTCCCACCTCACTCTCCATTGTCCTGAAATGTCCCGCCTCACTCTCCATTTTCTTGAAATGTCCTGCCTCACTCTATACTTTGCATTAATGTTGATTCAAGAGTAGATTCTCTTACTGTCTGTTAGTAAAACCTTGAGCAATAGACATAAGCTCTCTATGCCTTGGAAACCAATCTGTGATCATAAGAGATCTTCTGTTTGCACTGTTGTTAAAATTAAATTGAGTTAACTCAATAATGAAAGACAAATTCAATATAAAATGGACTGACTTGAACTTGGACATTTCTTTAAAGGTATATAAAAGACCAATAAGTGCATGAAAAGATGCTCAACATATTAGTCATTAGCAAAATGAAAATTAAAAGCCACAAAATAAGATATCACTTCACCCTCATTAGTTTTAACACAAAATGAAAGAAAAAGACAGACAGTGGAAAGTGTTGCAAGGATGTGGAAAAATTAGAATCCTCACCCATTGCTGGCTGGTATATAAAATAGTGCAGCTGTTTTGCAAAACAGTTTGACCGTTTCTCAAAGTTCGAATGACCCAGCAATTCCTCTCCTCAGTATATTCCCCAAAGACATGACAACATGCTTCCACACAAAGCCTGGACATGAATGCTCATAGCAGCATCATTCAAAGTGGCCAAAAGTTGGAAATTAAATGTCCACTAACTGATGAATGGATAAACGAAGTGTGGCATAGCATACAGTGGAATATTATTTAGCCATTAATAAAGAATAAAAAATATTATTCACCCATGAAAATATGCTGCAACATGAATGAGCCTTGAAAACTGTATACTAAATGAAACAATCCAGTCATAAATGATCACATATCTTATGACTCCACTCATGTGAAATATCCAGAATAGGCAAACCATAGAGATAGAAAGTAGATGAGTGGTGCCCTGGGGCTAGGGTGGGGGTGGGGTGCCTGAGAGTCAGAATGAGGTGTGGCTGCTAATGTGAAGGAAGTTTCTTTTTTTCTATCAAAAGGATTTTGTTAATATAAAAATCACACATTTTTCTTTTTAATATATTTTTAGTACCAATGGTTGCATACCATACCCTTTTTCTGCACATTGGTTTTCTTCATTTAACAACATATCTTGAAGATTCTTCAGCTTCTGCCTTCCATTTTACAGATGCATAAGATTTTATTATATAAATTTTTCATAATTTCAATAGCTAGCCCTGTATTGATGGACACTTACTTTATTTTCAATCCTTTAGTTTTCTAAACAGGTAGCAATTGCTAGAGCGGCATTTGTAATTTTTTAAAAATTGTTTTATTGAGGTCATATTGGTGTATAATATTGTGTAATTTCAGGCGTACATTATTATATTTCAGTTTCTGTGTAGACTGCATCATACTCACCATCCACAGTCGAGTATTTATCCGTCACCGTACATATGCACCCCTTTACACTTTTCACCCTCCCCCATCCCCTTCCCTTCTGGAAACCACTAATCTGTTGTCTTTCCCCATGTGTTTGTTCATCTTCTATGTCTGAGTGAAATCAGGCGGTGCTTGTCTTTCTCTGTCTGGCTTATTTCACTTAACATAATACGCTCGATGTCCATTCATGTTGTTGCAAATGGGACGATTTCATATCTTTTTATGGCTAAATAGTATTCATATATATATGTGTACCACATCTTCTATATCCATTCATCAGTTGAAGGACACTTGGGTTGCTTCCACATCTTGGCTGTTGTGAATAATGCTGCAGTGAACATAGGGGTGCATAAGTCTCTTTGAATTGTTGGTTTCAAGTCTTTGGATAAATACCCAGTAGTTGGATAGCTGGATCGTATGGCATTTCTATTTTTAATTTTTTGAGAAGTCTCCATACTGTTTTCCATAGTGGCTGTACCAGTTTGCATTCCCACCAACAGTGCAGGAGGGTTCCGTTTTCTCCACATCCTCTCCAACATTTGTTAATTTTTTGTCTTGTTAATCATAGCCATTATGAACAGGTGTAAGGGGATATCTCATTATAGTTTTGATTTGCATATCCCAAATAATTACTGTTGTTGAGCATCTCTTCATGTGCCTCTTGGCTATCTGTATACCTTCTTTGGAAAAATGTGCGTTCATATCCTTTGCCCATTTTTTGATCGGGTTGTTTGTTTTTTTGTTGTTGTTGAGTTGCATGAGTTCTTTATATATTTTGGGAATTAACCCCTTGTTGGATATACGATTTGCGAATATTCTCTCCCAGTTGGTGGGTTGTCTTTTTGTTTTGTTCATGGTTTCCTTTGCCTTGTAGAGCCTTTGAGTCTGATGTAGTCCCATTTGTTTATTTTTTCTTTTGTTTCCTTTGCCTGATGAGAAAGAGTATTCAAAAAGATGCTGCTAAGACTTATGTCAAAGAGTGTACTGTCTATATTTTCTTCGAGGAGTTTATGGTTTCACATCTTACTTTCAAGTCTATAATCCATTTGGAGTTACTTTTTGTGTATGGCAAAAGATAATGGTCTACTTTCATTCTTTTTCATGTGGCTGCCCAGTTTTCCCAACACCATTTATTGAAGAGACTTTCCTTTCTGCATTGTGTATTCTTGGCTCCTTTGTTTCGTCTCTTATATTCTGTTTGCTTTATATTTCCATTTCCACTGTTTTTGTCTTTCAGTGTTTTGAATATATCATTTCACTCTGTCCTAGCCTGTAAGGTTTCTGCTGAGAAAACTGCTGAAAGCCTGGTGGAGGTTCTTTTGTATGTGGTTTTCTCTCTTGCTTCCCTTCATATTCTTTCTTTGTTGCTCACTCCTGACACTTTTAATAATATATACTTTTGAGAGGATCTTTTCGCATTGAGGTATTAGGAGTTCTGTTTGCTTCATATGTTCTATTCCTATTGCTTCATACGTCCAGTTCTATTTGTTTTGTATGTCCAGTTCTTTCCCAAGGTTTGCAAAATTTGCTAGTATTATTTCTTTGAATAAGCTTTCTGCTCCTTTCTACCTCTCTTCTCCTTCTGGGATACCTATTATCCTTATGTTACTTTTCCTAATTGAATCAGATATTTCTCATAGAATTTCTTCATTTTTTAAAAAAAAAATCTTAGTTCTCTCTCTTCCTCCATCTGAATCAATTCTGGTTTTCTGTTTTTGAGCTCACTAATTCTGTCTTCCATATGGTCTGCTCTATTTTTAATGCTTTCTACTTTATTTTTCATCTCATGAACTGTATTCTTCATCTCCAGAATTTCTCTTTGTTTTTTTTAAAAAGAGTTTCAATCTCTTTGGTGTAGTACTCCTCCTGTTCATTAATTTTATTTCTGAGCTCACTGAACTCTCTTTCTGAGTTTTCTTGTAACTCATTGAGTTTCTTCATGACAGCTATTTTGAATTCTATCTCAGTTAGAATTGTAATCTTCTGTGACTTCAAGTTTGGTTTCTGGAGAGCTATCATTCTCCTTGTGTTCTGCCGTGTTACTGTACTTCAAGATGCTTGATGATTTGATCCTCTACTGGTACATTTTTCGTAGTAAACACCTTTCTTATTTGGGTATGGCTTTGGTTACTTTGGTTCTGAGCTGGTTCTGGTGGTATTTGAGCCTGCACTTTCCACACTCCACTGCCTCTGCCAGGGGCATTGTCTGTCTCTTCCTTGTGCCACTTGTGCTTCTGAGGTGGCCGGTGCTTTGCTGCTTGTGATGTCACTGCCGTCTCAGGTGCTGCCATCGGGATCACCAGTCTGCCAGCACTTCTGCTGCTTTCGGGGTCACCTGGGCCTCATGTTCCCCCACGGGCTCTCCAGGGGCTTGGATGCTGCTGCCCTGTGCACCTCCTATGCTGCTGCTTGTGGCTTGTCTGAGGTGTCCCGGGTTCACCAGTGTCACTGTCAGTGCTGGTGCCCTGGGGACCTGAGGACTTTTATTGCAGCCCCTTACCCCTTCTGTGTGTGCCACCACTGGGTCTGGGTCACTGGTTCTGCTGTGGTTCCTGCAGCCTATGGTCACAGGTTCCACTTGCCACTGCTGCAGGGCAGGTGGGGTAGTGCAGGGGCTATGCAGAGAAAGCTTGTTGCTGCTGATCACTCGTGCACCCTTTGGTTTCTGGCACTTGCTGGTGTGTTTTGAAAACTCAGGTCAGGGCAACCTTCCCCAGGCAGGAAAATCTGAATTTCGTATAATGTCCCCACCACTGGAAGGACTGGGCCACTGCTGGGGGAGGAAAAGGGGGCTGGTTCACTGGCCCCCCTCTGTGTCGTGATTCTCAGGGCCTGTGTGTGACCTGCTAGTTCTAGGGGGGAGGGATGGGGATAAGGCATGCCTGTTGTTTCTGCTCCTCCAGTGTCTGCTCACAACCACGTGTACCAGATCTGCGGGGGAGGGTCAGGGACCAAGCCACACCTGGTGCTTCATCTCCCGCAGTCTCTGTTTGCAGGCACAAATGGTGGATCCACGGGGGGATGGGCGATGACCACCCTGCACCTGTTGTTTCTGCCCCACAGCGTGTGCTCATCGGCACATGCACAGGTGTGAGGACCCCTGCCCTGGATTGCTGCTGTGAGGGGAGGGAGAAGGGGCTGCTCCCTTAGTTCCTCTGCCTCCTTTGGGTCCAGTCCACCCACCTTCAGATGTATAGATCGTGGATCTCTCAGGCATCCTGTAACACTGTGTACGGAGTCTCTGTCCATCAACGGATTTCCAGTGGGTTGTAATTTAGAGGGGAGACAAAGGGAATAACTCACTCCATCATGATGCTGACATCACTCTGAAGTTTCTTTCTGAGGAGCTGAAAATTTCCTACAGTTACATTGTGGTGATGGTTGCACAGCTGTGAATATACTGACGGTCACTGAAATGCACAGTTTAAATCCGTGAATGTTATGGGTGTGAAATATGTCTCAATAAAGCCAGAAAAATGATTTTAGACTCAGTGGGTGGGTTTTTCAGCAGGTGAAGGATAAATAAATTGAATAGTGCAGGAAAACCCTCTCAAACCACATTAGGTTCATGAGACTCTTGAAAACTTGAGTCCCGTGAACCTAAAGAAATTACAGGCCCCTGCCTCAACACTGTTTCTCTCAGTGACATCCACTCATTGTTCATATCTCAACTAACCTGTAATTTCCGGTGGGAATCTTCACTAACCATCCTAATCTCTCAGGCCCAAAACTAAGTGGGACAACTATGATACATTCTCATCGCCCCACATTTTTGTTTATTGTCACACAGTGTGTCTGACTGTGTACCTCCTACTGATGTGAGATTTCAGGGGCTTAAGACGATATTTACCTTCCTTTTTTTTAAAATAGAGATTCATATTAGTTTACATCAATGTGAGATTTCAGTTGCACATTATTTCTTGTCTGTCACCACATAAGTGCTCCCCTTCACCCCCTGTGCCCACCCCCACCCCCTGGTAACCACTGGACTGTTGTCTTTGTCCACGTATTTGTTTATATTCCACGTATGAGTGAACTCATCTGGTGTTTGTCTTTCTCTCTCAGGCTTATTTTGCTTAGCATAATTCCCTCCAGGTCCATTCATGTCGTTGAAAATGGGATGATTTCATCTTTTTTTATTGCTGAGTAGTATTCCATTGTATATATACCACATTTTCTTTATCCAATCATTGATCGATGGGCACTTGGGTTGCTTCCATGTGTTGGCTGTTGTGAATAGTGCTGCAATGAACATAGAGGTGCTTATGTAACTTTGGATTGTTCATTTCAAATTATCTGGGTAGATAGCCAGCAGTGGGATAGCTGGGTCACATGGTAGTTCTTTTTAGTTTTTTGAGGAATCTCCATACTGTTTTCCATAATGGCTGCACCAGTTTGCATTCCCACCAGCGGTGTGTGAGGCTTCCCTTTTCTCCACATCCTCTCCAACATTGTTGTTTTTTGTCTTGGTGATTACAGCCACTCTGACGGGTGTGAGGTGATATCTCAGTGTAGTTTTGATTTTCATTTCCCTGATGATTAGTGAATTTGAGCGTCTTTTCATGTGTCTGTTGGCCATCTGTATGTCTTCCTTTTAAAAATGTCCTCTGCCCATTTTTTGATCGGGTTGTTTGCTTTTTTGTTGTTGAGTTGTGTGAGTTCTTTATATACTTTGGATATCAACCCCTTGTTTGATAAATGATTTGCAAATATTTTCTCCGAGTTGCTGGGTTGTCTTTCCATTTTGTTGATGGTTTCATTTGCTTTGCAGAAACTTTTTAGTCTGATGTAGTCGCATTTGTTAAATTTTTCTTTTGCTTCCCTTACCCAATTAGACATGTATTCAAAAAGATGTGGCTAAGACCAATGTCAAAGAGTGTACTGCCTATATGATCTTTTAGGATTATTATGCTTTCAGTTCTTACATTCAAATCCTTAATCCATTTAGAGTTAATTTTTGTCTATAGTGCAAGACAATGGTCTACTTTCAGTCTTTTGCATGTAGCTGTCCAGTTTTAACAACGCCATTTATTGAAGAGACTTTCCCTTCTCCATTGTATGTTCTTGGCTCTTTTGTCAAAGATTAACTTTCCATTAATGTGTGGTTTTATTTCTGAGCTTTCAATTCTGATGCATTGATCTGTTTGTCTGTTTTTGTGCCAGTACCATGCTGTTTTGATTACTGTAGCTTTGGAGTATGTTTTGAAGTCAGGGATTGTGATGCCTCCAGCTTTTTTCTTTTTGCTCAGGATTGCTTTGGCTACTCATGGTCTTTTGTTGTTCCATATAAATTTTAGGAGTCTTTGATCTATTTCTGTGAAAAATGTTGTTGGAGCTGTGATAGGGATTGCATTGAATCTGTAGATTGCTTTAGGTAGTGTGGACATTTTGACTGTTTATTCTTCAGACCCATGAACATGGAATATCTTTCCATTTCTCTATGTCTTCAATTTCTTTCAATAATGTCTTATAGTTTTCAGTGTACAGGTCTTTCACCTCTTTGGTTAAGTTTATCCCTAGATATTTTATTTTTTGTTGTTGTTGTGATTGTAAATAAGATTGTTTCCTTGATTTCTTTTTCTGGTAGTTCATTGTTAGTGTATAGGAATGCAACTGATTTTTCAAAATTGATTTTGTACCCTAACTTTGCTGTAGTTATTGATTATTTCCAATAGTTTTCTGGTGGATTCTTTATAGAGTTTTCTATATATAGAATCGTATCACCTGCCATTAGCAAAAGTTTCACTTCTTCCTTTCCAATTTGGATTCTTTTTACTTCTTTTTCTTGCCTAACTGCTCTGGCCAATACCTCCCGTACTATGTTGAAATAGGAGTGGCGAGAGTAGTCCCCAAGACACCCCTGTCTTGTTCCTGTTCTCAGAGGGATGGCTTTCAGTTTTTCGCCATTAAGTATGAGTTGGCTGTGGGTTTGTCGTATATGGCCTTTATTGTGTTGAGGTACTTTCCTTCTATACCTTCTCTCTTGGGAGTTTTTAAAATCATAAATGGCTGTTGGATCTTGTCAAATGCTCTCTGCATCTACTGAGAGGATCATGGGATTTTTATTCCTCACTTTGTTGATGTGGTGTATCACATCGATTGATCTGCAGATGTTGAACCATCCCTGAGTCCCTGTAATGAATCCCACTTGATCATGGTGTACGATTCTTGTGATTTATTGCTGTATTCGGTTTGCCAATATTTTGTGGAGGATTCTTGCGTCTAAGTTCATAGTGACATTGGCCTGTAGTTCTTCTTCTTGTCCTTGTCTGGTTTTTGTATCAGGACAAGGCTGACTTCATAGAGTGCGTTAGTCAGTGTTCCACATTCTTCAGTTTTTACGAATAGTTTGAGAAGGATAGGCACTAAATCTTTGAGTGGTTGGTAGAAGTCTCCAGAGAAACCATTTTGGTCCTGGACTTTTGTTTTTTGGCTGGTTTTTGATTACGATTTCAATCTCTGTATTTGTGATTGGTCTGTTCAGATTCTCTGTTTCTTCTTGATTTAGTTTTGGGAGGGTGTATAAGTCTAGGAATTCATCCATTTCTTCTAGGTTATCGAATTTGTGGGCATATAGTTTTTTCATAGTATTCTCTTATAATCCTTTGTATTTCTGCAGTATCTATTATAATTTCTCTTCTTTCATTTCTAATTTTATTTATTTGAGCCTTCTCTCTTTTTTGTCTTGGTGAGTCTGGCTAAGTGTTTGTCAATTTTGTTTATCTTCTCAAAGAACCAGCTCTTAGTTTCATTAATCCTTTCTACTGTTTTTTTAAGTCTCTATTTCATTTATTTGTGGTCCGATTTTTATTATTCCCCTCCTTCTGCTGACTTTGGGCTTTGTCTGTCCTTCTTTTTCTAGCTCTGCTAGGTGTACTTCAAGATTACTTATTTGAGATTTTTCTTGCTGGTTGAGGTGAACCTGCATTGCTATGAATGTCCCTCTTAGGACCTCTTTTGCTGCATTCCATAAGAGTTGGTATGTTATATTTTCATTTTCATTTGTCTCCAGGTATTTTTTAATTTCCCCTTTGATTTCCTCAATGATCCAGTGGTTGTTCGGTAGCGTGTTGTTTAGTCTCCACATATATTTCTGACTTTCCCAGTTTTGTTCTTGTGGTTCTAGCATTGTGGTCAGAAAAGATGGTTGGGATGATTTCAATCTTCTTAAATTTATTGAGGCTTGCCTTGGTTCCCAATATATGGTCTATCTTTGAGAATGACCCATGTGCACTTGAGAAGAATGTATAGTCTGCTGTTTTCAGATGGAATGCTCTCTATATATCTATTAAGTCCATCTGATCAAGTGTTTTATTTAAATCTACTATTCCCTTGATATTTTGTCTGGATGATCTGTCCATTGGTGCGAGTGAGGTGTTGAGGTCCCCTACAACTATCATATTGCTGTTAATTTCTTCCTTTATGTCTGTTAATAATTGCTTTACGTACTTTGGGGCCCCTATGTTACGTGCATATATATTAATAAGTGTTACATCCTCTTGGTGGAATGTCCCTTTTATCATTATATACTGCCCCTCTTTGTCTATGCTTGTGTTTTTTAACTTGAAGTCTGCTTTGTTTGATAAAAGTATGGCAACACCTGCTTTCTTTTGTTGGCCGTTAGCTTGGAGTATTTTCCTCCATCGCTTCCTTCAAAGCCTGTGTTTGTGTTTGGAGCTGAGTTGCATTTCCTGGAGGCAGCATATTGTTGGGTCTTGTCTTTTAATCCATCCAGCTACTCTGTGTCTTTTGATTGGAGAGATCAATCCATTTACGTTTAGAGTGATTATTGATATATGAGGGCTTAAGGCTGCCATTTTATCTCTTGTTTTCTGGTTGTTCTATGTTTCCACTGTTTCTCTTCCTTTGTATTTCTGACTGCCATTTCATTATATTGGTTTTCTGAGGGATATTTCTCACTTTTTGTGAATTGTGGCTCTGCTTTGATTTTTTGGTTGGTGGTTACCGTGAGGGTTGTAGGAAAGATGTTGGATATGTGATAGACCATTTCCTCATAGCCTCTTATCTCCATTAACCTAAGCAGGTTCCTTCCCTTTCCTCTCCCCTTCTGAGTAACTGCTGTTAAAAATTTTTCTGTTTTTAATTTTGTGAGTTTGTGGCTAAGTTGAAGTGTTTACCATTACTTTTTATGCTTTCTTTCCCTTTCTCTTATAAGTTATAATTGAGTCTTTGGTTCTCTGTCCTGGTAGAGGGCACACGTTTCTTATCATGTCTGTGTATTTGTATCCTTGCTCAGAGCCTTGTAGACCTTTGTCTTTCTGTTGCCAGTGTGAGGGCATCTTTGCTTATTTCTTGTAGGGGGAGGTCTAGCGGTGATGAACTCCCTCAGCTTTTTTTTATCTGGGAAAGATTATTTCTCCATCATATCTGAAGGAAAGCTTTCCTGGCTAGAGTATTCTTGGCTGAAAGTGTTTGTCTTTCAGTATTTTGAATGTATCATTCCATTCTCTCCTAGCCTGTAGGGTTTCTGCTGAGAAGTGCACTGAAAGCCTGATAGGATTTCCTTTGTAGGTTATTTCCTTCTGCCTTGCTGCTCCTAGTATTTTTCTTATCACAGACTTTTGCCATTTTTACAATTATATGCCTTTGAGAAGTTATTTTAGTGCTGATGAAGTTGGGCATTTGATTAGCTTCATTTATCTGTAAATCTGAAGCCATCTCCAGCTTTGGTAAGTTCTCAGCAATTATTTCTTTGAACAAGCTCTCTGCTCCTTTCTCCCCCACTTCTCCCTCTGGAATACCTATAATCCTTATGTTGCTTTTCCTAATTGAGTTGGATATTTCTCAAAGGATTCCTTCATTTTTTAAAAATCTTAGTTCTATCTCCTCCTCCACCTGTAGAATTTCCACATTTTTACCCTCAAGAAGACTAATTCTTTCCTCCATAAGATTAGTTCTATTTATTAAAGATTCTAGATTATTTTTTCATTTCATCAATTGTGTTTTTCAATCCAGAATTTCTGCTTGATTTTTTTATAGTTTCAATCTCTTTGGTGAAGAGATTCATTTTATTGCTGAGCTCCTTGAATTGTCTTTCTGTGTTTTCTTGGAAGTCACTGAGTTTCCTTATGATGGCTATTTTGAATTCTCTGTCATTTAGGTTGTATATTTCTGTGCCTTCAGTGTCAGTTTCTAGAGAATTGTCATTTTCCTTCTGGTCTGAATTGTTGCTGCAGTTTCTCATGGTGTTTGATGAACTAATCTTTTGTTGGGGCATTTGTGGTATTCTTAGGGCACAGATTCCCCCTGTTACTACTGGGGGGGGATGGGAGCAGGAGCAGTTTTCCTGGCCCCACCTCATCTGCTGGGAGCTGTGGCTGTATTATGGGTGCTTACCCCAGCCTGGGGTGTGTTCAGGCATTTGTGTGGACTCTCCTTGTCAGGCAAGGCTTCCTCGCTGGGCTAGGTCCACTCTGGTGCCTCAGGGGCCCTCTGAGCTCCCCCTCCCTGCCTGAAAGTGGTCACCAGCGGGCTCAAAGCTACGGTGCCTATTTTCACAGCATCCTGGGGCCTGTTCCTCCTTTGGGAGCTCAGCAGCACTAGGAGCACTTATATACGGGCCTGGGGAGCATTTGCCCCAGCAGGTGGATCTTCTGAAGACTTTGTTTATGGTCTGCAGTCTGAGGGGCCACTGTGCTTGGCGCTTGGGGCTTCCCTGCTGGGACCCGAGCTATGACTGCTCCTTGACAGCACTGGGGCATAGCAGGCTCTCCCTGTCCACCAGGAAAGTGAACCTGAGTGGGCCCAGCTGCGTGCCTATTCCCACAGCTTCCCAGGACCCGTTCCCTGTTTGGGGACTCAGCAGCACTATGAGTGCTCACATACACGCTTGGGAGCCTTTTGCCCCAGCACGTAGATCTGCTGAGGCCTCTGTTTACAGTCCACAGCCTCGGTTCACTAGGCTGCTGTGCTTGGAGGGCGGGACATACTCACTGGGACCCGAGCTATGGCTGCTCCTTGGTGGCACAGGGGCAGCAGTGGGCTCCCCCTCACTGCTGGGAGAGTGACCACAAGCACAAGCTAAGGGTTACCACCACCTCTTCTTACAGATGTCCTGGTGTGTGCTCCCACTTTCTGGGCACTTGCACCAGGTTAGCAAGTGTTGGTGTGCATGACAGGGCTACTGGGAGAGAGAAGGGTGTGCTCATCTATCTCTGCTACTTCCCAGGAGGCCAGTCCATCCACCCTCAGATGTATAGCTGCCTGTGTTCTCAGGCATCCTGTTGTGCTGTGTGGGCTTCCTCTGTTGCTCAGGGAATGTCCATTTAGTTGTAGTTCAAAGGGGGAGAGATGAAGGGAACAGCTCACTCCCCCATGTTGCTTGTAAGTCCAATGTTTACTTTCTTCACTGCTGTATCTTCAGAGCCCAACCACACAGCCTATCACAGACAAGATACTCAATATTTGTTGAAGAATGAATAGATGAGCGAATTTATATACTTTTTCAATATCCCTAAGGACCAGTGCAATTTTTATTCTCTCTCTTGCTCAGCTGCTGGCTCCGCTCAGAAAGTGGATTTATATGGGGCTTCCTTGGACCAGTCTGTGCCATCTGCTCTGTGAGTGATGACTTCAGAACATCCTTAATGCTCAGCTGGGGGTCATTAGAAGGGCAGAATTATAAGGGGGTGGATGAGCTGGAATATCCTTGGGTTGTCATGGATTTGGTTTGGTTTTCTAAGACTGCTCCAAAAACTACAAACTCTAGCACTGTTACTAAATGTGGGAACTACTTAAGGGTGGAATTGATGTTGGACAGGCTAGGATACAGAAACAGAATGGAATTTTAATCAATAATCCTTCTGTGGTTTCCTGAAGGTCAACTTAGCTTTCTTTCTGATGACTCTCTGGATGTTGAAAAGCAGACTGTCTTCCCTCAACAGTGATGTGTCCACCCTGCAGGACACAAGGTAAGCTGGAGGGGAGGGTGACAGCCCACAGCCGCGTGTGGTCCCAAGAGCGAAGCCATGTCCCTTAGCAGCCCCTGCTGCCCCCTCTCAGGGTCTTCTGAGAACCCAGAGTAATCAGACCCAGCTATGCTTCTGTGGCAGCCAGCTCAGACTCAGGGGTGTGTGGCTGACACCACAGCCAAAATGTTCCATCCATCTCTAGTCCCAGATTGTTACTCCCTCAGCAGCAGGAAGAATTGACATTGGTTGATAAGCATTCTTTGGACTTTTATCAGCAGTCCCATGACAAAAGTGCAAAGAAGATTGATGTTCCCATGAAGCACTTAGAAAACTCTGTGTCTGCTCCCACACCAGTCTACATTTTCACACAACACCATCAGTTCAGATTACTTCTCACCCCTCGTCCATTCCTCTCTCTGGAAAAAAATCCTAGTCAACATCAAATCTAGGAGGTTGGGCAGCCCTTTGCTCCAGGAACCCTTGTGGAAATTTAACAATGTTTCTTCTATATTCCTATCATCATCATTTCCAAATGGAAATGGAATCTTATGTGTGTTATTTTTTATGCTCAGGCCCCAGCACAGAGCCTGATGCACAGTACCTCCTCAGTAGTGTTGGCTGAGTGAAAATAGGGATCCCTGTGGAGCGTCATAAAATTTTTGAAGCTTACATTTGAAGTATCGCTATCCTCCTCAATCTAAATCAAACTGCCCTCCTGTACCTGAGTGCCATTTCCGTTATGGGGAATCATCAATGGCAAAGATCAAAGATGATCACAGCGCAGCCTGAGAACTCATCACCAGCAGAGGAAGGCAGGAGCATCCATGGGGTGGAGATGTGAATGGCATTGGTGTTGTTGCTCTGGGTGCCTCAGGAGCCTCCTTTCTTATCCTCCACAGGATGCTGACTTTTAAAGCTACAGCTCAGCTCTTCATCTTGGGATGCACGTGGTGTCTGGGAATCCTGCAGGTGGGTCCAGCTGCCCGTGTCATGGCCTACCTCTTCACCATCATCAACAGCCTGCAGGGCGTCTTCATCTTCCTGGTGTACTGCCTCCTCAGGCAGCAGGTACCACTATCCAGCTGCCACCCAGGACTCTTCCCATCCTCACCCCTCTCAGTGAGCTGATCCAGAGTATGCTTTTCCTCTGCAGGTTCGGGAACAATACGGGAAATGGTTCAAAAGGGTCAGGAAACCCAAAGCTGAGTCTGAGACTTTCACGCTTTCCAGCAGAGCCATGTCTGATGCCTCCAAACCCATCACGGTATGATCATGCATTGCTCCCAGAATACTTCCCCAACTGATCTGCTTGAGCAGCACGTGCCTATCACACTGGACAACCTGGGTGAACAGCAGATGATGCCTTAGGCTGGCTCACGCTTGACTTACTCCTGGACTCGTTAACCATTAGCAGTGGTCTCAGTTTAAAAGTTTATTTTAATAAATGTATTTTGCTTAGGGAACTGTGTTCATCTTGACCTTTACACATCAGCGCTCTTACTGAACACCTGCTATGTGCTGTGCTTGGTTAACTAGATAAGCAAAAAATCAATGATCCAAAGTGGTGATGCATGTTCTACTCAGAGCCACATTGTTCTGTCCTTCTTCTCTGCACACCTTCTATCTCACAGTCACTCAGCAGCACTCACACAAAGGGGGAAATGGAAGGAAATGATGCACATATTTATGAATTAAACAGACATAAGGGTTAGCTGGCATTTTAGACTTTCTTAAAAAGACTTCCTCATATTTTCAACAGCTTCTACACTATGCAAAACCTTGAAGGAAAAGCATTAATGACGTGGGATAATTCATGGCACAGATTGCAAAGAAGCAACACAGTGGTTTAAACTTACAAAGTCCTTTTACCTATGTTTTCTTAACTCTTCCATCTTCTATGAAATCCCTTGAGTCGTCCTTACCATTTAAAGGAGTCTAGGGTTCTGCCAGGGAGTCCTTGTGCATTTCTCTTGTTACCTTGTTAACCCAGCACTGGTTCCATTGTTGAATCTTCTCTCTCCTCCCCCTTTCTCAGAAAATGTTCTCATCACCTGTTTCACAGACAAAATCAAAGACATTACGATACTTTGTATATTTCACACAATCCACCATACCCACCAAACGTCAGCGTGCATCCCCTCCACATTCCTGTGTCATCAACACAATTCCCTCCTCCTCTCTGAAGACAATGCTTCTACCTGCTCTTTGGATCCCATCATTCCTGCCTTATCAACTATCCCTACATTATTGTTCACACATTCTCTCTCTCTCTTTCTCTTCCTCCCTCCCCCCCTCCCTCTTTTCTTCCCTCACCTTCTCAACAGTGTTCTTCCCAAAGTTATGGAAACGTTTAGTTTTCTTCCATTTTTCACACAGGTACTACTTGGCCCTGTTCTAGCCACCAGCCAATAGTTGACTTTTCTCTGTGTCTCCATTTCCCTGCTTTAAACTCACTCCCTAACCCCATGCAATATGGCTTCTTTCCCCCATGATTCCACCAAAACATATATCTCTTAGACCTACAGTGATCTCTGTGTTCCTAAAAGCCTTCTCAGAAACTTCTGACACTATTCACCACCCCTTTCTCATGAAACTCTCCATCTTTATCCCCTATAGATTCTATTTATACACCCCTGCATGTCTTTCTTCCATTCTCTCTAGCTTTTATGTATGTCTCCTTCATAGCTCCATCCAATGAGTTGGTTCCAGAAAAACTTCAGTTCTCATTAAATTCTTTCCTCCTAAACAATCACATCCATTCCTTAGATGCAGTCACATCTCGATGCAAATGATGCCTCTGTATGTTTCCCTAGATCGGACCCTTCCTCTGAGATCGAGAGGAACATCTCCACTTACCTATTTGACATTTTTGATATCTCAAAGACACCTTCCACTCATCCTTCCTATATAAGACTTGCAATCTTTATCCTAATCCAATTCTTTCCCATGGTGTCTGTCTTTCTGAATGGCACTACATCCATCCTGTGACACATTTGAGCCCTGAAAGTTACACTTAACAATGATCTTACTCCCCATCACAACCTATTCATTATACAGTGCTGTTCTTTTTTTATCTTAGGTTTCCCTTTTTTATTTATTTATTTTTGGTAAAGATGATTGACCCTGAGGTAACATCTGTTGCCATTCTTGCTCTTTTTTTTCTCCCTAAAGCCTCAGTACATAGTTATATATCCAATCATAAGTCCTTCTAGTTCACCTATGTAGGATGTCACCACAGCTTGGCTTGATGAGCGGTGTGTAGGTCCACCCCCAGGATCTGAATAGGTGAATCCCAGGCTGCTGAAGCAGAGGGTGCCAGCTTAACTTCTATGCCACTGGGCCAGCCCCAATCCTATTGTTCTCATATTCTCAATATGTGCCCAATATGTCCAGCTGGCTCAATCTCCATCGCTCCCTCCTTGGCCAGGCTGCCATCTTTACTTGCCTGAACAACTGCACTATCCTCCCAACTGACCTGCCTTTTCTATTCTTGTCACCGTCCAATGCATCCTTTACATAGAAGCCTGAGAGAGCTTTTCAAACACAAATAGAATCATGTCACTCCTTTGTTAAATCCATTTCACATAGGACCAAACCCCAAATCCATAATCAATGAGAATTTGCTTGGGTTGTCTCCTGCTTACCTCTCCAGCTTCATCTGCCACATACTCACCATTGTTCCAGCCACATGGGATTTCTTTCAATTTTTTAAATTCACCGTGCTTCTTTGGAATAAAGACTTTGTACATGTTCCTTCTTCTTGAAACACTCTTATGCCTTCCTTGACTCAAAACTATATAAGCCTTCAGATCTCAGCTCATGTGTCAACTCCTCCAAGAAGCCTTCTCTGCCTGCTCAGAATAGGTCAGATTCTCTGGTTTTTCACTCTGATAGCCACTGTGCCTTTCCCGCAGAGCATCTTCAGAGTCATTTCACTCTTGTTTTTCACTATCTGGTTAATGTCTGTCTTTCCTCTAGATCTGAGCTGCAGCAGGCACCATGCTGCTTTTCCTTCCTATTGCATCCTCAGCATTTCACACAAGGCCAGGCCTGTAGAAATGCTCAACGCATAATTGCTGCATGACTGATCACATTAAGGAACGAACAAACTGCAGCTGCAGAAGAGGCAAGAATTGTCTTGTTTTCAATCTCTCCACGTCTAACACTTCCCAAGTGCTCAATAGTTACTTACCGAACAAATGAACGAATGAATGAATGAACTTCCTGATCATGATGGAGGTAAAATATTAGAATAAATTATTGATCAGTTTAAGGTGCCTCTTTCTCTTGGGAATTTCAAGATAATTCTCTGCCTTACTTATTGTTTTGTTATTAACCATCATGTCTACCTGTTAACACCCTAATATTTCTTTATGATCAAAGAGCTTTGTGTAGATCTTAGTTCCTAGACTGAAACAGATCTGGAATAAAATAGCAGCTCTACCAAGTACTTGCCATGTGAACTTGGTCAAACTGAGAAACATTTTAAGTCCTCAATCGTCCCCTTCATCTCCCATGTACAAATGAGACAGTTTTCTGAGTCTTGCCCAATCAGAACTAATTAATTGCTTCCATTTGCAGGATTTCGAGTGAACTGTGCTTTGGTGGGAGGGGGATGACCATCCCCCCACAGTAAATGTTGATTCATCCAAGGATGCACAATGTAACCGAGCAGGAGCCAATGCAGCATCCCTCAGTACAGCTGATGTTGAACACATAAGGGAGGGTCCCACGGATCTGAGAGGCTGAATTCTCGCTGTTCCACAGGCCTGTCCCACTCGGGGCTTGCACTCATTCAGGAAGAACATAGCAAGTAATCCACGCCTTTCTGTTTAGGGGAATGCTAACAGTACCTGTCCCTCGTGTTCTTGAGTCAGCTCAGCCTCAGCAAGGCCGTATCCTTATCCCTGGGAGCTAGTTCCCAGGAGTCCCTCAACCAAATCGGAGCTGCCTTCACTCCAGAATCCCAGAAAACTGATTCTTCCACATCTATACTTTGAATGTATTTATTCTCTATTGCTGTTGGACCAAATTACCACAGACTTACTGCTGAACCCAACACAAATTTATCTTACTGCTCTAGAAGTAGAAAGTCTCAAATCGGTCTTAGGGACCAAAATCAAGGTGTCATCAGAGCAGCGTTCCTCCTGGAGATTCTACGGGAATATCCGTTTCCTCACCTTTTCCAGCTTCTAGAGGCTGTCTGCATTTCTTGGCTAGGAGCCCCTTGAGCCACTCCATCATCACAGCCTGCAGTGTAGCATCTCCAGTCTCTCAGTCTCTCTCCTCTGCTTCTGTCACCATATCTCCTTTCCTGTCTTTGAGTCAGACTCTGCTGCCTCCCTTTTTCCCTTATAAAAACCCTAGTCATGATGTTGGCTCACCTGGATGCTCCTGGATAATCTTCCCATCTCAAGATTCTGAGTTTAATTATATCAGCAAAATCTGTTTTTCCATATAAAGTAACATATTTACAAATCCAGAGATGAGAATGTGAGCATCTTTGGTGGATCAGTTTCCTCTCTACCATACTTACTGTACAAGGTTTAGCTTACCTATTGTAGAGCCATCAAAATTTGGCTCATAGTATATATATTGGAACAAATATTTATCATCCTCTCATCCCACCAATTTCCCTCCTGCCCAGAGAAGGTATACACAGTGAATCAAAGAAACGTACACTTTCTGTGAGAGAAATACAGCAATGGCATCAGATAGCTAATGAAACCTTCTAAAATTCGAGTAATCTCATCACATATATCTACTATCTATGAGTAAAGAACCAAGAAGATTCATTGCCTAATGTAATTTTACCTTCTATGATCTCCTAAAATGTAGTGTCTCTGCTGTGTAAAGATGTAAAGGCATCTCCCTCTCGTTTGGCATCCCTTCCATGGCTTCCTGAAGTTTCATCCAAGGAAAACAAAATATTTTCTCTTGTTCTCAGGTCTGAGTAATTTCCTGAAGTACAGTATTTACAAAGTTTTTGAGTAAAGATAAGCAGGTGAAGTCGCCCACCTAAATTTCAGAAATTTTGCTTAGCTTCCTGTGCACGTAGGAACAAATAACTCACACTGGAGGTGGAAAGAAGAAGGGCGTGAAAGGAATTTAATGCCTTTTCCTTTCTATCTTAGGTGAATAACTGTAGGTAATCCTTCCCACATTTCACTCATTTCTCAGCTGCCGTCTTATGTGACTCCAGGCATTGAGCAACGTTTCTCAAACCCTGAAGCAGAGGGAACAGAAAACACATTTGAAACAGATGGATACTTTTTTGGAGCAGATTTAATTGCTGTTATCTTCTGTAACTTGGGGGTTAGGAAATGTAGGGAGATGGGATTTCTGAGAAAGACCAGGGTCCAGCAGAAGGCAATCTGATATGGCCTTTTGGTCTTGCCTTGACGAATCCGTCTGGCATAGAAATTTGTGATTACTTCTGAAATTTCTTATTTTTTTTTTCCAAAGCAAACTTTTAAGCTCTCTTTCTATGGTTTTATATATCATGTCTAAAACATTTTCTCTCCAGGTGAATTGAAAGATCTTTTGAACTATATCCTCTTCTCCCATGGGAAATCAGAACTGTTATTCTTTGAGCCACTAGGAGAGGAGAAGGATGACTTTGTGGTGTGTGTTTCAAGAAAGCCATCGTGTCAGCAATGTGGAAGAAGTCGTGGTGGACATGCTCACGCTCAATTCCTGTGAAATCTGGAACTTTTCTGTGCCCCACAGTATGTTCAGAAAGCACTCCACACAGAAAAGGCCAGTTGAGGGCCAGTTCTTTGGTCTCTTTGGGTTAAGCCCTTTCCTGAAACCTTTTCTTCCTACAAATGCTCTTCCACATGCTAAAATTCTATGAGCAGGAACACCAGCCTGAATGAATTTTCAAACCAACAACAGTCAAAAGATCAGGAATGTTCACACCATAGTCTGGATTTTCAAATTTCTTTGTTCTGTTTTCTATAGGTTTAATTATTCAGTCATTCAAAAATATTGATTACTCACTGTGTGCAAGGCAGAGATCAGGAGAGAACAGGCCCTCTTTCATGGACTTGACTCAGAGGCTGAAAGATTCCTATAAACCAAGTCCTACAGCTGCACAATTGAAGTATGAACTATTTCACAGACTCCATCTCCTTTCCTCCTCACATTGAGCTACATTGAAAGCTCAGATCATCATCTGTATGTTTTAGGCTTTGTGGGCCAGTGTAATAGTCAGGGTTCTCCAGAGAAATAGAACCAATAGGATACACAGACACACACACACACAAATATGAAATATGAAGATACTTGTTATGAGGTATTGACTCACATCATAATGGAGGCTGAGAAGTCCCACAGTCTGCCACCTGTCATCTGGGAACCCAGGAAAGCCGGTGGTGTAGTTTGAAGGCCTAACAGCCAGGGAGCCGTAGATTAACATCAGGGCCTGAAAGCCTGAGAGCCAGGAGCACCGAGGGCAGGAGACTGATGCCCCAGCTCCAGCACTCAGCCTGAGTCAATTCAACTTTCTCCATCTTTTATTCTATGCAGACCCTCAGTGGATCAGGTGATGCCCATCCTCACGGGACAGGGCCATCTGCTTCACACAGTCCACCAACTCAAATGCTAATCTCCTCTGGAAACACCTCACAGATACACCCTGAAATCACACCTCACCAGCCATCTGGGCGTCCTGTGCCCCAGTCAGGAGGACACAAAAATTAACCATCACAGCCAGATAGCTACAGCAACAACTCAACCCTGCCATTGTAGCATGAAAATGGCTATAGACACTCAAAATTGAATGCTAATGGCCATGTCTTCATAAATCTTTATCTATGGAGATATTAAGGGTGTTCTGGGGAGCTCCTCATCTGACACCAATTTATTCATTCACTCTTCAAATATTCGGTGAGCACTTACTCTTTGGAAAGACATCATGCTAAACTGAAAGAAACTAAAGTTAACAAGATAGACATCATCTCATTCTCTAGGAATAGTGAGGACCTGTGAATTGGTCAGCTCAGGCTGTCATAAAAAAACCACAGACTGGACAGCTTAACCAACAGAAATTACTTTCTCACAAGTCTGGAGACTGGGAAGGCCAAGAGCGAGGTTTGACAGGGTGGGTTCTGGTGAGAGCTCTCTTCCTGGCTTGCAGATGGCCACCTTCTCACTGTGTCCTCTCATGGCCTTTTCTTGCAGCTTGAGCATGGGCAGACAGAGAAACGAAACTCTTTGATGTCTTTTCTTTCAAGGGCACTAATCCTTCTATGAGGGGCCTGCTCTCATCTAAGCCTAATTATCTCCCAAAGACCCACCAGCAAACACCATCACATCAGGGGTTAGGGCTTCAACACATGAATTCACAGGGCAGCGCAAACATTCAGTCCACAACGGTCTGTAAGATGGAAAACCAGGAGAAAGAGAAAATGCAGTATAGGAGATACTGTGGTCTAGGGACACACAGCCCTGTGGGGACACGGCAGAAGTGGAACCAGCCATGGTTGGAGAGGGCAGATGGGAGAGAGCTCTCGGTCAACTGAGGGCAGCATTCCGAGATGTTTACGGCGTGGGAGGCAGATCTCAGCATTTGCCCTCATATCTTCACCTTTAAAAATCTATCAAATATATTATCCTTATTTATAATGGGAATAACAACAATAATTTCCTCATGGGTCATTTTTTAATGTTAACTGAGAAAGTAAAGATTAAGCTCTGGTAGGAAACCCAAAGACAGACAAGAATTAACCAGGACGAGTGAGCTTGGGGGTTCCCCAGCTCATTTATCCAGAACTCCGTCACTGAGTTAGAAACAGCCATGAGACAGGCTCTGAAGTGAGGTTCTACCTCTCATGACAGGCCTCCAGTACATGACCACGCCCATCAAAGAGAGCAGGTACGAAGGTTGAAGAGGTCTCTCCGTTAAGCTCTCCACTTTGGGGGTCTGCTGTGACAGCTCCCCTCACTGGCTGCCCCCTTTCTGGTTCTGATGGTCACCGTGTAGATGAGGAAACAGGGACTCATTGAGGATTTAGCCCCATGGTGGAGAACATAGAATCCAGACACAAGAAAGTATATAACCAGAAGCTGTCGGATGCCAGCAGTTAAGGAGCCCATGTTCACGGAACTGGAAGTGTCTAAGTCAGGGACCACAAAACTACAAATAGCAGGATCTGCAGACGTGGAGTCCTCAAATCTCAGAGATACCAAGAGGCTGGGCACTTGGGTCCTAAGATTGTGCATCCGAGAGTGAGGATCCCGGAAGTGGAAGTTCCTCAGGGTAGGAGGGGTGGCCTAAGAAGCGAAATGGAAGGAGGGGTATTGGGGAAGGAGTGGACAAAAGGAGTGAGTGGAGGGGCATTGGGGCTGCTCGGGACTGCAGTAACCTGGGAGGGACCCAGCTAGACCACTCAGTCTTCCTCTGGAGCATTCTTGGGTGGGAGTTTGAAAGACTGATAGTGAGATGAGGACAGGGCCCTGGGAATAAGTGGGTGGGAAATTGTGCGAATAAGGATGGGAAGGTTGGGGAGAAGGTGAGGGGACCTGATTGTAACTGGGTTGTGTTGGAAGAGACTGGTTTTGGGGGTTGAGGAGAAAGTGGGGGCAATGGGGAGCTGGAGAGAGACTGCATGCGGGGTAACTGCAGGCACAGAGAGGGTCAGGGGAGGATGGGAGACACCAGGAGAGGCAGAGGATGCAGGGAGATGTGCAGGAATGGGGAGCTCAGAGGGCTTGGGGCTGCGGGACGGGGGCTGCGTAGGTCTGAGGCGGTACAGCAACTGGAGGAACAGGAGGGGAGGGCGTGATAAATTGGGGAGGTCTGGGGGCCTGAGGGAAATGAGGAAAGCTGCCTGGACTGGTAGAACTCAGGATACGCTGAAGATTACGGACCCAGCAATCCGGGATGGACAGAGGTCCTATGGTTCTCAGGTGATTGGGACCACTGAGTACAAACAGGGTGGGTGACAGGGACAACTATGGGAAACTGGAATGCGTGGTTGACAAAGAAGGGAGTGAAGTATGAGGGTCCCAGAAGAATGAAAAGGAGTGAGGATTTAGAGAGGAATTAGAGTAACTTTGATATGGGGTTGAGCATGGGAGGGAGACAGGAAGGCTTGAGGGGTCTGGCTACCTGATAGGGCTCAGGGGGCCAGGTGAGGGGCAGAGAGGCTGCTGCTGGAGTGCGGATGAGGGAGAGCACGGAGAGAATGGGCAGGCTGGGCCAGCGAGACCAGGGAGAGAAGCAGCTGACGGGAATTTGAAGGAATCAGAGTGTGCCCAATGCTCTTTGGCTGCTGGGGGCAGGGGGGTTTCCGGGCTTCACGGAGGTGACTGAACTAGGGATCTTGGAACGGGAGAGAAAATGGGACAATTAGGGGACGGGCAAGGGGTTTGGATAGCGTGGGGGTGGCAGACATAGTTGGACTAGGGAGATAAAGGTAGGAGAATACAGTGGTGGTTGCAGGACAGAGCGGGAGGGAGGTGGAGAAAAGGACTGAGAAGTGGTGAGAAGAGGGGGAAGCCTGGAGGGGCGAGGTGAAGAGACCAGTCTGAGGAGTTTCTCCAAGAGAAGAGGAGGAAGGAGCAGCTGTGCCCACACCTCTCTCTCTGCCCCCTCATCCATGGGCAGATGTGCCGTGTAACGCCTTCGAGCAACTGTTGTTGGGATGATGAATCCAGCACTGACTCCTTCTTTGGAGAGAACACAGGATGGTTTTCTGATTTCAAAAGCAATGCAGGAAAAACAGAGAACATTGGAAATGTTTGAATAGCACAAAGACAAACTACATGCCAGGAATCTCACAGTGAAAATATCATGGTTGACTTGATGTGCATGTTTCTCTCTGTCTCTCGCTCTCGTCCTTTGACTTCCTGTCACCCCCACTGAAGTGGGTAACACCCGCTGGGGCACACTTGGTTCTCATCCCCTCCAGGTTGTTCTGGGGCCAAAGAGCCTGGCTTGGCGCTGGTCCAGGAGGCTTCTGCTCATGCCGACTACCACTCACTCAGAAGCCACCACTGGGAGGGTGGAACCCTATGAGTGAGGTCAGTGTTCGCCAGCTCCAGGCACTCCTCTGACGGCATCATGATTTCTGCTACACATGATGTCCTCTGTCAGTTACATTATCTTTACCCTGACTCTCAGGTTTTTTCACTTAGCATCATCCTAAGCAATCACCGATTTTCTTCTTCAATCCTTTAAATAAGTCCAAGTTTATAAATATTGAAAAAAGTTCCATCTATATATCAACTAACATCTCAAGGATTATATCTTGGACAGAAGATTTTAAGGGTGCTCGTTTCTTTCATAGCACTTGCCTCCGTTTGTGCTGAGCTCCACTCCTTTGTGCAATTGCTAACTCACACATGTCTCTCTCACCACATTTCTGCTCTAAGGTGTTAGAACAGTGTGTGTTTTGCCTTCCCATTGGGTATCGAAGGCCAAGCACATAGCACAGGGCCAGACTCATGGGAAGGGATCTATCACTGTTTGCTAAGTGACAAAATGGATTATTTACACATCAAACAACTCTGTAAGCAAAGTAGCTTTTACACCCACTTTAGGGTGAAGAAAGTGAGGCTTAAGGATGGGCACTAGTTTGTCCATGTTCATGCAGCCAGCAAGTAGCTGAGCCAGGATGTGACCCCATTGTAGAGAGACTGCAGATAAACACAAATGCTCAAAAATGCTGCTACCCAGAGATAATGCCTGAAAGGGGGTTGACAGGAAATGAACTTGGACAGTCTGTGTGGAGTGGTACTGGAAGCAATCTGCATGTTGGGAAAGGAGGAGTTTGGGGTTTATGCCATCTGCCTTACAAAGCGATCTGGAGCTTTCAGACAAGAAAATGATTTATCCTTCTGAGGATTGTTGTCTTTACGGAGAGAGACGAGTAAAATAAAGAGACTGGAAAATGGTAAAATGTGTTTCTGTCCCCACACCCAGAGATGACGCCATCCTCTAGGGTGAGAATCAGAAAAGTCAGGGTTTGAGCGTGACCAGCCATAGGCAGAACTAATTAGCCACCTACATGGCTTTCTTTCTTTCTTTTTAATAAATTAAGATTTAATGTTTTTACTCATCACTGCACATGATTTATATAAAACATTTCTTGTTGTAAATCATTTAAACACCCCAGAAATCTACAAATTGAAAGTTTCTCCTCACATCCCGTTTCTGACCCATCTCTCCCTCAAGACACACACAGTCATTCTTTCTACAGGCCTGTCCTGTTTACAGTTTATGTCTGTCCTTCCAGTCATGTTTCTCTACATATTTGTAAATCTCCGTGCATGCTATAGAAATGGGTTCATACTGCGTGTAGGATTGGGGAATTCCCTAGTATGGCTGTACCGTGTTTACCTATCTCCTATCAATGCACATTTGGGTTGCATCCCAGCCGTGAACATTCTGAATATAGAAGCTGCAAATCTGACATTTTGATGGACCTCTGGGTCAGGGACTAATGTTCAGGATGTGGTGCTCATAATAGAAGGGGATGAGGCCTGTCTCTGAGATCCTGCACCTGCTACACCAGAGGTCAGCAAGCCTTCTGTAAGGGCCCAGACAGGAAATATTTTCAGCTTTGTGAGCCATGCAGTCTCTGTCACAATGTCAACTCTGTGGTTGTAGCAAAAAAGCAGCCACGGACAGTAGACAAACAGCTGGGCGTGGCTGGGTGCCAGTAAAACTTTATTGACAAACATAGGCAGCCAGTCCATGAGCTGTAGTCAGTTGAGGAAAAGAATAATCTTTTCAATAAATGATGATAGGACAGCTGGATATCCATATGCACAAGAATGTGGACCTCATGCCTTATTAAAAATCTCACACCATTTAGAAAAATTAATTCCAGATGGATCATATAGCTGAGTGTAATGACTAAGATGATAAAGGTCTTGGAAGAAAACATATGTGTAAATCGTTGTGACCTTGGCTAGGCAATTCTTTTTTAGAGATGACACCCAATTAATCACGCCTTTCTGTCAGGAAATGCTGACGGTGCCTGGCCCTCCCCATTTTGACTCAGCTCGGCCTCAGCAAGGCCTTACCCTCATCCCCAGGAATATAAGCTTGGAGATGTCCCTTGCTTCCCCAGCTTTGCACAGAATCAATGGCCTCTATTCTAGACAAAGAATGCTTTGGGTCAGTCCATGGAGAAGGTGAGGATGGGAACACTACTGGGCGGACCTGGGCAGAAAAGTACCTCGCACTTCACAAGTGTTATAGATGACCATTTGTTTTTGTTCTTCCACTAGAGGGTAAGAGCTGAGAAAACATAAATCTTCTGTTTGTTGTTTTTAGTTCCCAAGGCCCAGCACAGAGCCAGGTGCACAGAATGTCCTCCGCACTGTTGGTTGAATGAAACTAGGGATCTTCATGAAACATCATGATCTTTTTGAAACCCACATTATGAAGTCACTACCATATTCAGTTCAAGTTCAAATACCATTCTGGACCCAAAGAGGATTTCTCTTTAGGGGCTCATGGACAGTAAGATCCAAGATGGTCACTATTCAGTCAGAAGCATCCATGGAGTGGAGATGAAAATGCTCCTGGTTTTCTTGCTCCAGGTGCATCAGGAGCCTCACTTTTACTCCTCTCCAGGATTCTGAAATTTAAAGCACAGCTCAGCTCTTCATCCTGGGATGCACGTGGTGTCTGGGAATCCTGCAGGTGGGACCAGCTGCCCACATCATGGCCTACCTCTTCACCATCATCAGCCTGCAGGGCGTCTTCATTTTCCTGGTGCACTGCCTCCTCAGCCAGGAGGTACCACTGTGTGACACCCACTCAGGACTCTTCCCATCTTACTCCTCCCAGTGAGCTAACCCAGAGTCTGCTTTGCCTCTGCAGGTCCAGGAGCAGTACAGGAAATGGTTCGCAAGGGTCAGGAAAACCAAAACTGAGTCTGAGAAGTACACACTCTCCAGCAGGGCCGTGTCTGATGCCTCCAAACACAGTGTGGTAAGGGCATGCATAGCTCCCAGAGCACTTCACTAACAGATCTGCTTGAGCAGCACATGCCTACCACACCGGGCAACCTGGGTATATAGGAGGTGATGCCCCAGAATGACTCACACTTAGTTTACTCCTGTACTCATTCAGGCACTTCCCTGTCATGAGAGGCGTTCTTCCTGTACTTGTGTCTACTGTCTTTCTATGCTCATCTTTACGCTTGCCCATGGAGGTCCCATTCCCCACATGTGTGGAGCACCTGTTTGGTGTCACATGGTCCATGTGCTTTTTAATTTTCCTTGGTGAGAAGATAGAAAACACTTACTCACAATCAAAGATGCTATAGTAAGCTCCATAAGCAGGAACTAATGCTCTGAAGCAGTGATGCACGAGGCACTCAGAGTCACAGCAGCATCCTTTATCCCAAGTCATTCCATGCCACCCTCTATATAAAATATAAATACATGGTATATACAGTCATAAGGGGAAAGTGAAATAAGCATTAACTTGGATTTGAGACTTTCCTTAAAAGTCTGCAATCGTACCTGGTATTTTCAAAACACACAGACAACGCAAAACCAGGGAGGAGAATCTCAGAAGCAGAGGAGAGATTCCAGCGTGGTGAATCACACCAAGCATTTGTGTTTTCAGTTACAAACCCTCTTCTCACATTTTTGTTCACATGTTCTTCACATCAGCACTTGGAGGTGAGTTTTACTATGCTCCCATATGATGGGTGAAGAAAGTGAGACTCATGGGGTCTGCATAAATTGTGGAAAGATTTGAGCCAATTTGTTCTTTCTCTCAACTTCTATGAGCCCCCACCCTGCCCGGCAAGGCCTCTATATTTCTCTCATCTACCTGCTGGTCCACCCTCTGCAACTGCCCCTTCCTGAATACTCCACTCCTCAAATTTCTCATCTTTCTAACTCTTCCCTCTTCCCAGCACATGTTCCTACCAACTTCTTCACAGGGAAAATCAACTCAGCAGGATGCAACAAGGTCAACTGTGTGCTCTCAAAAACACCAGGCATTTAAACTCTGGTTCATTCTCTCCTCATTCCTTCTTGTCCCCACAGATAGACAAAATGTGCTTCCTACTTTTTGAGGCTAATCCCTCTGCCTGTATTTGGTTGCTGACGCTTGATTTCTCAATAACTTTACATCATTGCTCATACATTATGTCTCGGGTCCTTGCACGGTCTCCTTTCTCAACAGCTTCCTTTTAACCTTGACTGCAACATTCTAATCTCTCTCTTATTAAAAATTATTGTTATACACTTGATCCCTCCCTCTTTTTCCTCTATACACTCAAAACTGCCGTTTGTCTCCTTTCTGGAACCAAAAAATCTCTCTCTTAAGCCTCCAATGAGCTTCATATCACTGGATGGAATAAATATCTTTTGGTCCTCTCAGCAGTACTGGATGCTGTGGTTACTGCCTCCATCATGAAACTTCTCTTTGTCTCTGGCTTCTATGTCTCAACACTCGCTGGGAATCTTCCTATCTCTCTAGCTGAGCTTTGTTCATCTTCTTTAGATTTCGTCTACTGTACCTGGCTTGGTTCTAGACACACTTCTATGCTCACATTATACCTGCCTCAAAGACAGTCTCGTGCACAGGGACCCACTGCAGAAGGAAATGATGGCCAAATATATTTCTCTAGCCCTGAAGGACCTACGAGCCCCAGACCACTACCTCCAGTTGCCTATTTGACATCCCTACCTAGATATCTCGGAAGCAGCCCAACATGGTCATAACAGAACTTATCCTCTTTTTCACCAATTCAGTCCTCTTCAGGGTTTCTCATCTCCTTGGACGGCATCTACATACATCTTGTCGCACCAGTCAGGACCTGGAACATCCTTCACATTATCCTCCTCCCTACCTTGTTCCACCCTAAACCAACCCATGGCTAAGTTGTCCTCCCGGCGTCGCGGGGCTCCCGGCGTCGCGCGCGCGCGCGCGCGCGGTCGCGGTCGGCGGGTCCGCCCTGCCCGGCTCGGCCGCGCCGCGCGCGCGCCCGTCGGGCCCGGCCCCACGCGCGCCCGGCCGCGCCGCCGCGCGGCGGTCGGGCGCGCCGGTCCCCCCCGCCGGGCCGCCCCGGGGCCCCGGTTCCGCGCGGCGCCTCGCCTCTGCCGGCGCCTAGCAGCCTACTTAGAACTGGTGCGGACCAGGGGAATCCGACTGTTTCATTAAAACAAAGCATCGCGAAGGCCCGCGGCGGGTGTTGACGCGATGTGATTTCTGCCCAGTGCTCTGAATGTCAAAGTGAAGAAATTCACTGAAGCGCGGGTAAACGGCGGGAGTAACTATGACTCTCTTAAGGTAGCCAAATGCCTCGTCATCTAATTAGTGACGCGCATGAATGGATGAACGAGATTCCCACTGTCCCTACCTACTATCCAGTGAAACCACAGCCAAGGGAACGGGCTTGGCGGAATCAGCGGGGAAAGACGACCCTGTTGAGCTTGACTCTAGTCTGGCACGGTGAAGAGACATGAGAGGTGTAGAATAAGTGGGAGGCCCCCGGCGGGGGCCCCCCCCCCCCCGTTTCCCCGCGAGGGGGGCGGGGCGGGGTCCGCCGGCCTTGCGGGCCGCCGGTGAAATACCACTATGCCACTAACTACTCTGATCCTTTTTTCACTGACCCGGTGAGGCGGGGGGGGGAGGGGGGGGCGCGTCGCCAAAACCTCCCCAAGGCCGCTTTCCGTGACCGAGTCGGCCTCCCCGCCTGTACTCGTCCCGGCCCGAGAAACGAGACGCGGGGTGGATCGGGACCAGGCCACGCACCAGGCCGGCCGGCACTGCATCCTCCCTCCCCCGACCTGACCTGACCTGACCTGGACGAACGCCTCCCCATCGCCCGCCCCCGCGAGGCTGATCCGTCCGGCTGGTGAGGAGGCCGCTTGTCGGGCGCCACCTGCTGCCCGGCATCCTCTTATATAGTGTTCGAGGAGGTCGACCAGGTGGCCCGGCTGGGATGGGGGTGGGGGGGGTGTGGGGGGGCGGGGGGGGGCGGTGTCCCGGGCGGCGGGGGGCGGGGGGGTAGGAGTGGAGAGGGGAAGGGTGGGCGGGGAGAATGCCGGGGGCGGGGGGCGGGGCGGGGCGGGGCGGGGCGGGAGTTGGGGATGGGGGAGGGGCGGGAGGCCGTCTGGACATGGAGGGTCGGAAGAGCGGTGGTGACAATGATTTTCATTATCATTTAGAAAGAAGAACGTGGACTTCTTTAGAGGAGTCCTTGGAATAGCTTCTCCATTTAGTTAACATACATCCAAATGGAGGTCGGGAAACTTGGGTCCTGTTAACATATGGATGGAAGTGGAAAGAACTATCGCGATGATGACCGTCCTTGTGTTTCTTTTATTTTTTCTTTCTTCCTTCTCCCCAAAGCCGCCCCCCCAACCCCCGCTCCGCCCCGCCCCGTCCCGTCCCGTCCCGTCCCGTCCATAGTTGTAGGTTCCAGTGGTAGGTCTTTCGGGTTTCTGCTATGTGGGGCGCCGCCTCGGCGTGGCTTGAAGGGCGATGCTGGGTCTGGGGCTGTGCCCAGGATCCGAACCGGTGAAAACCTGGGCCGTCGAAGCCGGGGGTCGGGGTGGGGGGCGCGTACTTGACCGCTCGTCCACGGGCTCGGCCCCCGGCCCTTGTTTTCTAGGGAGAGAGACAGAGAGACCCGATCCATTTTCTCTTGGCCTCTAAAGCGTGTGTGTGGTCGAAAGGCGACGGAGAGAGGGGTTCTGGTCCAGAAAGCCCCGACCGCGCCGCCGCGGGGATCGGTCTGTCCCACCCGAACCGTCCGAGTCGGAAAGGAATGGACAGCTTTCCTCCTTTGGGCCCCTGAGTTGGGACCGACAGGGGAAGAGGAACAGGCCTCTCTCCCTCACACCCTGGCCCCTTCCCCCAGGACGCCCTCCTTCTAGTCAGCCCGCCTCTGGCTTTTCCGCATGCCGACGACCACTCGTCGGCATGGACCCACCTTCCTTGGGGGACACCACCACACAACTCTCCCACTCGTCTGCCTGCCTTTCGTTGGCGTCGCTGCCAAAGGCGAGGGGTAGGGGTGGTGGTGGCAGGGACGGCAGGGGCCCAGCGGCTCTCTTGCGGGTGAGGAAGTCTTGCTGGTTCTCCTAGGTCGGTGATCTTTCTCGATCTCCACACACATTCTTCGTTTGGGGAGCCAAGAGACGCCCTCTGAGGAATCCCTATGGCCAGGGTCGATCACTTACTCGCTCACTGCCTCGGCCTCGGCCTTGGCCTTGGCCTCTGTCCGTCTTGTCTGTCTCCCTCCCTCCCTCCCTCCCTCGTCGGTCTCTGTGTGTGGACGTCTAGGTGGAGGCGAGGCAGGGAGGCCACCCACCCACCCACCCACCTCGTGGTTTACCACACGCTCTACACGGAGGTAGAATTCCCATCCCACCGAATCCATCCTTTCCACGGGGCACACGCCAGTGGCCTTCGGGAGTCTCTCTCCCCAAGGTGGCGCATCCGTCACGGCTATCTATTTCCAGAAGGTTTCCGTTTCCACCCCCTCCCTCCGAAAGAAAAAACGGCCCCACTCCCGGATCTGCCCCACCACGACCACCACCACCGCCGCCGCCGCCGCCGCCATCTGCTGTCGCCCTCTAGGGTTGGACCGTTCTAGCTCTCTCCTCTGCGTGGAATCGCAACGTAGGTCGCCTTGGATGTCTGGCACCTCTCACTTAGCAGAAGGTTTTGGAGGCTCAGGCTGGGCCACGCTTTGGCCCGGGTCAGTGTTCCGTTCCTCTGGACGGCTTCCTCGTTTTCCACGAGAAGGAGCCGTGAAGACGGAAAGGAAGGGCGGATGGATGGCTTCTCCCGTGCTACCGAGTCCCTCTCCCCTTTTCCCCAAAGCGTGAGGGGCGGTCGAGAGGATCGTCTCTGATGACAAAAGTCAGAGGCACCCCGGGTCAGACACCGTGCGAGGCGTTGGTGTGTTCTCGAGACGAGAACACGTCCCCGTCAGCGTTTCCTGTCGTTCTCGTTCCGAAAGGATTCATGCGCCACCCCGTCTCCCTCAAGGTCTTAGGGCTGTCGTGCTCCGCAGCCGTCCCGTGTCGTGGATCCTGGGCACCACCACGCCACCGCCCCCCCCCCCGCCATAGCTGTCGATCGCTATGTGGCACGCCTACGTTTGCCCAAAAGAGCAGTCCGATGGACAGCGGGGTGCTTTTCCCAGCAGGCAGGCAGGTGAGAGTCACCGCTCTAGAAGGTTTCCAAGCCCCGTTCCATTCTCAGAGGCAGCTCCTTTGGCCATCAAGGAGGCAGGCGATGGGGGTGGGGGTGGGGATGGGGATGGGGCCGGGGCCTCTTTCCCTCTGTCGCGGTAGAAATGATTGGGAAAGGAGGGACGATGGGCGTAGGTCGACCATCCTGGGCGGTGGTGCTTTGGAAGCTTTTTCTAGAAGAAGGAGCCAACGGCCTTCCCTGGGAAGGGAGGAAACCAGAGGAGGTCCCCCTCAGACTGACCTGGCACGAGAAGGACATTCTCTCTCTCTCTCCCTTTTCTTCCTGACTTGAAATCAGGAGACAAAACTCCCCTGCCAAAGGGGCCCTCCCGAAACGGGGAGTGAGGAAGACCTCCTTCTCTTCACGGCTGAAGTTCTCCCTGCCTTTCCTGGACGGGAAGGATAGCACCTACGCCCGCTGCCGTCGGCGACTTTTAGTCCCCCTGGAGAGGAAGAAATTCTTTCCCGTGGCCGAACCCTGGCGGTTCGTTCGTGCTGCAGAGGACGTGGCCCTCTCTGACACACCCAGGAACCTCCTCGCTCCGGGTCGAGGAGAGGGAGTTCTGTTCTGTGGTTTAGAATGGTGCTTAAAAAGGGATGTCGCTTACAAAGGGTCCTCGTCCCCCTTCCTAAACCTAAACGGACGGCTCGGCTCGGAGGCGTGAGATACGTTTCACATCCTCCTCGTCGTCTTCACTCAAAGTTTTATTGGAGTTTTGAAGATTTTATTTTTTGTCTTTCCTTTTTCTCCCCAAAGCCCCCCGGTACATAGTTGTGTGTTCTTCGTTGTGGGTCCTTCTAGCGGTGGTATGTGGGACGCCGCCTCAGCGTGGTTTGATGAGCAGTGCCGTGTCCGCGCCCGGGATCCGAACCGACGAAACACTGGGCCGCCTGCAGCAGAGCGCGCGAACTTAACCACTCGGCCACGGGGCCAGCCCCTTACTGGATTTTTAAAACAACTCCGGGGGCCGGCCCGGTGGCGCGGCGGTGAAGTTCGCACGTTCTGCTCCGCCGGCCCCGGGTTCGCCGGTCCGGATCCCGGGCGCAGGACCCGGCACCGCTTGGCGAGCCATGGTGTGGCAGGCATCCCACCTGGAAAGTAGAGGGGGTTGGGCATGCATGTTCGCATCCATTTCTCTTTTCCTATTTATTTAGTTATTCATTTTTTCCTATTGAATTTTTTGGAGTTTTAAGAGGCTTGTTCTTTATACCAACCCTTTTTCCATCACATATGTTGTCCATATTTTCTTCCAATATGTCTTTTGTGTTTTGACTTTGAATATGTTGTCTTAGTTGTTATTGCTGCTGATTGCAATAATTATGTTAATATGCATTTAAATATTGAGGGAAAACCTCCTCGTCTTCAGCTCTCTGCCAGCACCATGAAGCCCATCATAAACATCACTCGGCCTACCTGGGACAGACACCATGACCTGAAAAAGAGATGGTGGTGGGGAGGGGGTGAGACGGGAAATGGAGTCCAATTGTGTTACTAAGCCCCGACTTCTGAGCCAGTCTTCTCTGTAGGGATTTTAATTCAACTTAGCAGTTTGGGCTCATTCATGCCCCTCTTCTCACTGGTCACACTCTGGCATACTGCCTTATGAGGTTCACTCTGGGGTGGAAGTTCCTTCTTTAGGTTTAGAATGACAATTCTTCCATCCTGGGAAAAAATGAAAACTATTAAAGGAAAATGCCACAGATGAAATTATTTTTGTGGCAAAAAGAGGGGAGATCATGCATGCATGTGTGAATACCTGCTAATGTACTCCATTCACGTGTGGAGATTCTGCCCAAATCTGAGCCCTTTTGTTGAACTAAGTGCTATGGACTGGATATCTGTATCCCCTCAAATGAATATGCTGAAATCCTAGCTGCCAATATAACGCTATTGGGAGACACTAGGCACTTTTGTAGATGATTATGTCATAAGGAGGCAACTCTTAAAAGGGATTAATGTTGTTGTAAACGAGACCCCAGAAAGCTCCCTTACCCCTTCCACCATGTGAGGACACAAGAAGACTATGGTCATCGATGAACCCTCATCAGACATCAGATCTGCAAGACCTGATCTTGTAGTTTTAGCACCCAAAACCGTGAGAAGTAAATTTTTGTTTTTTAAGCCACCCAGTATGCGAATTCTTGTTATACCAGCTGAGTGGACTTACACCAAGGAAGGTATCCTTTGAGAGGATGGAAAACATCACAGCCCCCAGTACAAGGTAGACGTGCAGACAGGGAAACTGTGGAATGCAGAAATTCTGCAATGTCAACAATTTGCTGCTTTGGGGCCTACTGTAGAAACAGTTCAGAGCTGGGAATGTCTGGGTCATAAGGAGAAGGTCTCTCTGATCGCTCACCAGGGGAAGCTGGTGATTACGGCCCCAAATATGCCGGGACACTCGACAAGTTCTTTCCCATGCTAAGGAAGGAGAACTCACCACAAACCTGGAATCTATTCAGTGTATACTCCAGCACAGCTCAAAATCCAAATCTTGTCTATTGTCTTGTTTCACTCTTCCTCAAAGCTTCTCTGAAGAACCAAAGGTTCCCTCAAGTTTTGAGGGGAGGGTGAATGCAGGGAGGTAAGCATCTTATATAAGCTTCTCTCCCACAATCAACTTAAAAACTAGTCTCAGAAACACACCCAAACAGAGACAGTGGAGAAGGCAGACCCTAACCCCCCACACAGGCTCTCTGACCTCACGTAGCAGCTTAACATCTGGTTGTCCTGGCCTCTCTCACATCACAGGACAAAGATAGTATGATAACAAGCAGGAGACACTGCTTCAAAGTCCATTCTTCAGACTGCAACTCTGTCTTCCTTATAATCTGGCTACGAAATCAACTAAGGCATAATGGGAAGTGGGAGAGAAAGGTGATATATAGGTGGGGGGATTTTCCTGTTGTTGGATCTTTGCAAGCCAACTGTTCCAGTCTGGTTCAAGCTCGCTATAAGCAGAGCATTCAGTCGGCAACCATATCCACCTGCACAATCTTCTGGGCCACCCCTTGCCAGACCCCTTCCCTCCCATCCCCCAGGGACTTACGTGGCCCTCATGGCTCAAGAAGTCATTGACTGTGCCCCTCTTCCATGAAAGAATGAATTGTACACAGCAACTGCTCAGCCTTCTCTTGAAGGGTGTGAAAACACCACAGAGGACAAGTGGAGGAAACAGAGGGAGGTGTGAACTGTATGGGACTCCTTATGACAGGCCTGCTTCCCCTTGGCTGGCGAACTCTCCTATATGTTCTCCATTTAAAAATGATGTGATATTAAACATGGCAAACCATAGAGAATCAATGTTGAAACTAAGGCCAACAGTTCCAACATCCAATGAGGTAGCAGAATGTCAAACTAACGTGCAAAAGTCAGCAGCATTCATGTAACAAACAGTAGCCACAGCATATAATAGATGAGTAGACCTTATTTACAATAGAAATAAGGAAAGATAAACTAAAAAAGATTACCAAGAAATGACCTGGACCTCTATGCACAAAAGTACAAAATAACCTATAAATGCATAACAAACACAGAGACAAGATGGTCCTCTCTGCTAAGTTCAACCATAAAACCTGGATAACCATAAAAGAAGAAATTTAGTGAGAACTCTGAAAGGTGGTAAGAAGGCAAACTGACTTGGGACTTCAGGACTGGAGGAACAACACAGTGACAGGGTGTTTTACCCCCCAACTTTAGAAGGAGACCCAGATTCAGTAATCTCAGATCCTGATCTGACAAAAGAACTCAGCCCAGGTAGGCTTGTCCTCCTCCAGATGTAATGAGTCTTAGGAACTGTTCCAAATTAGCACAGCAACACTCCCAAGGGGGTTTTTGGAAAGTGTCACTAACAAAGGAAACAAAGAGAAGATTCTCCTTCCCTGTCACCCATGAGACTTTCCTCCTTCCCCTGGAGGTACCAACCCTGCTGGGCAGCAGCAAGAGGGACTTTGCCCACTGGAGGGGACAAAATGACTTCCTCCTAGGTTTTTCGGTTCTGTGGCTGCTATGAAGATTAAGTTTGTGTGAGACAAATTAACAAAAGAAAATAAATTGATTACGCAGTAATTTAACTATGGCTTGAATTTCATAAAATATAAGACTCAAAAAGGTAGACAGATGATTCAGATTTTTTTCAATTTTTACCAATTTATTAAATTAATGTTTCTCTAATAAACACTAACCGCCACTTGAGTGAGGTTCATAATCATTCGTGTGATTGTGTTCACAAATTAGAGACAGTTTACTTACCCCAACTGCTGTGAATAAAATCAATTTTGTCAGTGCTGTTGGCACGTCATAACTGAAAATTCTATAAAGTTGAGATTTGGGCCTACAAAACGCTGTTTAAGAGAGCAGGTAGGTCTTGACAGTAAAGACAGCATCAAAAGCTTCATCCAGGCAGTTTGCTGTGACAAAACTTCAATGCTATCGTACGTCACCTGGGATTTTTTCAAGGTCTTTTGCATTCCTCTGAGAAATGATGATTCACTTCTATCCTGCTCTGTGTGCTGCCAGCACTTTTTCTTTAATTCACTGGAAGATCAAGACCCCTCTGAAATTTCTCCAGTCATAACTACATTTGAATGTAAAAGCAGCCCACTAAAAGGTGAAGCAAGACAAGTCACTGTGATAACTCCAGCATGGGGTCTATCTTTTGTGACAGCTCCAGCTGGAAAGTGCACATGGATGTCTGTGTTGTTAAGATCAAAACTTCCAGAAGCACAGGGCAGATGGTATTTCTTGGCATTGCTGCAGAGCCTGCTAATAGCAAGATGGGCAGACTCTTCTCATGATATCCCCTAGCTGAGCAGTTAGAGTTAAATGACCTTCACCATCCATTCAACTTGCCTCCACAAATATGATTTCTCCATCTAAGGGAGTCCAAGCCAAACTTATTGCCAGTCCTGGTTGACTCAAATGCCCATTTTATATATCTGGAGCCCAAAGATGTCTTTTGGAACATAGAAATCAATCAAAATTGGCGTTTCAGGTGGTAGGGCCAAGTAACTGCTGTCATTGATAGATTCAGATTTTGCGTGTTCTAAGATGTTTTCTCTGTAAATTTCTTTCTCATTCACATCAAAATGGTCCAACTTGACTTCCTTATATTGTTCTTTTCCCACCTTCACAGCAACAGCTGGGCAAATGGCCCCAAACCAGCTATCCAGAGAATGACCCCCTGCTTCTCTGGTACACCTGGTGAAGATGTGAAGAGGAGTAACCTGAGAGATCTGAATCTGCTGAGGACTCAGCCCATGTTGTTCCAGTTGCTTTGGGATCAAGTGCTTGCTGGCAATCTATCTTCTCTTGTGTATACCCTGGCACCTGAATGTCCTCATTCTGTCCAAGAGGACAGGTGAAGTAGTAGCAGTCGTATTGGCGATAGTTATTAAAATAACTTGGGAGAGGTTAAAGCCCACATTTAGAGAATGATTTGTGAAGCTATGGTTTTGTTCATGATCCAACACCTCAAGCAGAACTGCTGCAGGATCACCTGGACACAATTTTTTCTAATTTGTAGACCTCATCTAATAGAAACACCAGATTGTTAACCTCAATGGTCTTCAAGTCATTGATTGTATGACCAGGTATACTGCCAACATAGGTGTGCCTGTGTCCTCAAATGTCAGACTATTCACGTTCTCATCCAAATACAATCTTGTGGAAATCTCGATCTAGAGTCTTGGCCACAGACTTTCCCACATTGTTTTGCCAACTCTAGGAGGGTCAGCAAAGCAAAGAATGGGCCCTTCAGATTGGTTTTCAGCTGTTTGACAGCCTAATATTCCAAAATTCTGTCCTTCAATTTTTCAAGGCAAAATGCTTATTATTCAGAAGAATTTAGGCTTCTTGAATGTCTGGATGGTCAGTTGTACTTTTGTTCCAGAAAGTTCCACCATAAATTCTAAATAATTTCTAATCTGAACATATTCTGGCATTGCTTGCAGCATCTTTTTCTCTTTTTGACACAGACCTAATGGGCTTCTTCTGACATATTGGATGCTCACTTTTTTTTCTAGCATGACAATATCATGATTATCTTCTTCCTCATGTTCATCTTTTAAAGTACCTAGGATGCGGGCCAGCCCAGTGGTGTAGCAGTTAAGTGCCCACGTTCCACTTCAGCAGCACAGGGTTTGCAGGTTCGGATCCCGGGCATCGCTTGGCAAGCCGTGTTGTGGTAGGCATCCCACATATAAAGAGGAGGAAGATGGGCACGAAGGTTAGCTCAGGGCCAGTCTTCCTCAGCAAAAAGAGGACGATTGGCAGCAGATGTTAGCTCAGGACTAATCTTCCTCAAAAAATAATAAAAAAAATAAAGTACCTAGGATGTGTGAAATCATATTGAGGCATAGTCATATAATGCATTTATTATCATCCTTCTCGTTTTTTCTGTTTTATTATTATTATTATTATTATATTTTTAGGAAGATTAGCCCTCATTAACATCTGCCACCAATCCTCCTCTTTTCGCTGAGGATGACTGGCCTTGTGCTAACATCTATGCCCATCTTCCTCTACTTTATATGTGGGACTCCTGCCACAGCATGGCTTGATGAGTGGTGCGTAGGTTTGCACCCAGGATCTGAACTGGCGAACCTTGGGCCACTGAAGGAGAACATGCAAACCTAACCACTGTGCCACCAGGCTGGCCCCAAGTTTTCTGTTTTTTCAAAGCAATTTCAATTCTTGCTTTTGTTTCACCAGCAGTGGTATCATCATCTTGGACAGTTCCTCCAGAGTCACAGTATCTAGAATTTGGAGCATCTTTGTTGCTTGTTTGGATAAGTGATGTCAGAATGTCTAGTAAATCTTCCCTAGGAGAACTGTCTAAAAGACATCTCAATTTAGCAACTGCAGGGACATGTATATTCAACATTTCAATCAATAGTAGTTCATTTTTGTAGAACTCTTCTGATAATTCTCCTAGCTTCTCTTTAGTTTTACAGGTGTTGAAAAATTCCTCAAGGCAGCCCAACAGTTCCACTTTAACGACAGGATATGACTTCTCTTTTAAATCCGTACCATCTGCAAACAGCACAGGTGTGTGGTCAACAAAAGTGAGTGGGAATTGGGCTGGGTACTGCCCACAATCTGAACCATCAGTGCAGATGCCCCAATCCTGTACAGTGGTGGCAGATCCTGAGTATTGCTGGCCAGGTAGGTCATGCTGGGGATGAGACTTAGGATGGTGCTCTGCAACCCTCGAGCAGGCAGCTCCACACCAGCTGCCAGTTGCAAGTCCAGTCCACACTGGGTGCACATGGGGGAGCTTGGAAGCAGGAAGCCATCTGGGTGAACAGCAGCAGGAAGTGGCTGAAGAAAAATTATGGGAAGATGAGGGGAGAAAATGTATAATAAATAAAGCTTGCCTTGTTGTGCAGATAAATCTCTCAGTTAAAAAAATTCTCTAGGGGTTGGCCTGGTGGTTCATGGTTAAGTGGGCACGTTCCGCTTTGGTGTCCTGGGGTTCCCCAGTTCTGATCCCAGGTGCAGACATGGCACTACTCGGCATGCCATGCTGTGGCAGGTGTCCCACATATAAAGCAGAGGAAGATGGGCGTGGATGCTAGCTCAGGGCCAGTCTTCCTCAGCAAAAAGAAGAGGATTGGCAGCAGTTAGCTCAGGGCTAATCTTCCTCAAAAAAAATTCTCTAGGGGCTGGCCTGGTGGCACACAGGTTAAATTCACACATTCTGCTTTGATGGCCTGGGGTTCACCAGTTCAGATCCCAGGTGCGGACCTACACAACACTTATCGAGCCATGCTGTGGCAGGCATCCCACGTATAAAGTAGAGGAGGATGAGCATGGATGTTAGCTCAGGGCCAATCTTTTTAAGCAAAAAGAGGAGGGTTGGTGGGGAATGTTAGCTCAGGGCTAATCTTCCTCAAAAAAAAAATTCTCTAAGAGTCATTCTCTTTCTGGTGCAGATTCTTTTACTAATGGAAATTTCCTTTATAAACATACATTTCCTTTCCAAAGAGGAAGTCTATCCTTCATTTAAAGCAGTCAAGGTGGAGATCAAGAGTTTTTCCTGCATCTGCTGGCTCTCGATTGCTTTTGGCTCAAAATAATTTGTATGTCAAAGTACCATACTTTGGGCATCTTCAGCATTCCTTCAAGAAGAACCAACTTGTTCTTGGAAGTCTCTGTCTCCTCCCCAACCCAGATGCACTCAAGCTGTTAGGGGACAACAGCAAACAAGGTTCTGCCACAAGAAGCTTTGGGGAAGCCTCTTCACCCTCAAAGGCCTGAGACACACTAGAGAGATAGATCACTGCAGGTTCTTCAGCCATTGAAAATAATATAAACAGCTCCATTCTCATAAATTTAACAACTTGAAAACAAGGAACAATTTCCCAAAAATTTCAAACTAGCAAAACTCAACCAAGATGATAGTATTTTCCTCGATCGGGCGCTGCTACAAAACTCAAGACTTGGATTCATGTGACACAACTGAAGAAAGCACAAACCCTGGGGGGAACTGCACATCATTTGGTGACTTAAAAATAAAGATTTCTCCAAATGGAAGCAGACAGTATCTGATGCGAAGGTTTCCAAGGTGTCTGGACCAGGTCTCTTGAAAGTTTGTCTGCCAAACCTTTGAGGATGACATGACACTTCAGATCATCTCCAATGCCTATGATCTTGATAACAAGCAAACTTCAGGTAAAAAGTGCCAGAGAGTTCTCCCTCCTCTCACTCCGTGTTCCTCAAATGTGGCCACAATGGGTTTCCAATCTGTGTGTTTTTCCTCCAACCTGGGACATGACTCCCAGAGAAGGTCCTTCCTGGCATCGAGGGATGAGAGGCTACTGAAAGTGGAAAAATCTGACTGCAGATCAACAGTGCTTTCAGAGAAAGATGGCAATCAAAATGGGGACATGTGAAAGTTAATAAACGGAAATGTAGTTGAAATAGTGTTGGAAGGCTAATAGACGGAGTTCTCATGCCCTATGTCAAAAGCGCAGTGCAACAGGAAGAATAAAGACTTTCTCTTCCTGACCAGTCAGAAACTAAGCCAAGGAGAGACTGTCACAACTCTGCCGATGAAAAGCCACTGCCCTCAAGACTGTGTCCAATAGCCCCCACAGTTTTCCCCACTCTGAGATAAAAGAGCTTCTCCTCTCTTCCTTGCTGGGTGCTCCTGCATGGCTTGCCATGGTTGCACACTCCAAATGGCTATTCTTTGCTAATCCCAGAGAAACCAATTTTTGCCAGAGAAATAACTGGCTGTCTATTTGTTTAAGGGCAAGACTTGATAATAAGCAAGAGATGTAGAGAAAACATTTGATAAAATCCAACTCCTGTTTGTCATAAAATTTTCTAGCAAGTTTGAAATAGATGGATACTACTTTCACTTGTTGAAGGTCATCTACAGAAAATGCACAGTTGACTTCATGCTTAACAGGGAAAGACTAAATGATTCTCCCCATAATAAGGAACAAGGAAAGGAAGACCACTTTCACTATTCTTATTCAACAGAATACTGAAGCTTCTGGCAATAACAGAAGTAAAGGAAATAAAAGCCATAGAGTTTAGAAAGGAAAAAATATAACCATTCCTAGTTTCATTGTTGTCTGTGTAAAAAAACTCTGGGAATCTACAAAAAAAAAAAATCAGAACTAATACATGAGTACAAAAAGTTCACCAAGTACAAGATCAACACACAAAAGACAATTTTATTTCTACAACTAATGATGAACCTGCAGATGATAAACTTGAAAATGTTGTATTATTTAAAACCACTCCGAAGAACATGAAATATTCAGGCATATATTCAAGAACATGTGTACAGGATCTGATGCTGAAAATTATAAAATACCGATTATGGTAATTAAAGAAGATGCAAATAAATTGAGAGACTTACTATTGTCAAAGACAAATGCAGCAGAAATTAGTTAAAGTGGTGAAAGCAGATTTTATTCAGTAACGGCTGACAGAAGCTGAGCTGCGCTCAAATTTGTACGGAGGTGAATTTAGAATTTTAATGAGGGAAGGAAGGAGGAGGGTTCAGGGGCTCAGTAGAGTCAAAGAAGTAAAAAAGTACAAAGGTTGGTCAGTGTAACTGTGATTAGACCCACCGTGTTCGTTACTTTGCAGTTATCAAAGTTAGGATTCTATCCTCACTCAGAAGTTGAGAGAAGGAGTCTCTATCTGTCTTAATGATCGTATTTCAAAGGAGTGGCCCTTAGGTCCTTTAGAGAATTGTGAGAGATACATATAGACAGTTGTAAGCCCCCTTTAGTAAATACTCTAAGAAGGGGGATCAGAGGCCTATAATTGGGTGTTGACTAAAATAAATAGCAAATTTTTCTGTCAGCTTTGAGCTCTCAGGGAGGCATTTTAATGGTGGGCTGGAGTCATTCCGGTTACACAGACTTATGCTGCTAGAAGCCATGCCAGAGTTTGGTTGAGTCTCCTCCTGGTGTGGGGGTTTGGAAGGAGTTGTTATGTGCTGAGAATTCTGCAGTCCTCACCATGTTACTGGATAGAATAATGAGTACAGGTCTCAATTATCCCCAAATTGATCTATAGGTCTAATATTATTCTAATAAAAATTCCACCACAGTTTGTAGACAGAGACACCTTTTTCTAAAATTTATATAGAAAGGCACATAGCTGAGAGTAGCTAAAACAATCATGACAGGAAGAATAATGCGGCAGTAAACACTTTAACGATATTTAGTATTGCCTTGTAGATACTGTAATCACAGCATCATCATTTTCATTGTAGGACAGCTACATAAATCAATGGAACAGAGTAGAGAATCCAGAAATGGACCACAGAGTTATACCCTAGTGATCTCTGACACCAAGAGTGAACCTTAATGTAAATTATGGACTTTGAGTGATAATGGTGTGCCTATGTATGTTCATCAATTGTGAAAAGTATACTACTCTGATGAGGGATATTGACAACAGAAAGGTTATGCATATGTGGGGGCAGGGACTATATGAGAACACTGTATATTTCATTAAATTTTGCTGTAAACATAAAACTGCTCTAAAAAATAACATCCATTTATTTTTTAATAGGCAATACAAGAATACCTTGTGGTGATAAAACTAGTCATTATTTTAGCTGTGATGGATACACAGACTTGCGCATCTGATAAAATTGTACAGAACTAAATACACAGGAGCAAATTAGTACAAGTAAAACTGGAGAAATCTGAATAAGAGTGGATTATATCAATGCCAACAAGCTGGCTGTGGTATCGTCCTATAGTTTTGCAGAATGTTATCATTGTAAGGAACCGGGTAAAGTGTACACTGGAACTTTTGGAGTTATTCCTTACAGCAGTGTGGAATCTACAATGATCACACTATAAATTTCAATTAAAAATAGTTGGCAAATGGAAAGTCAGTCTATGTTCTAAGTTACGAAGTTTCATTAAATGGTCAGTCCCATTACTTTATAAATTGAATATAATGCCAATAAAAATTTAACGAGCTTTTCTGTTGAGTTAGATAAATGATCCTACATGAAAAAATAAACGCATAAGCTAAGCTAGGAAAATATGGACCAGGAAGAACTCTGAGGGAGGAACTGCTCTATCACACGTTAAAAATATTGCAGAGACTGTAATGCAACAGGAGAGTATTGTTGCATGTACAAGAAGAGGAGAGAAGGGAAAGGGAGGGGAGAGGGTGGCAGAGGTCAGGGAAGTGGGGAGGGGTGGCCTGATTGGAAGTTGTTGACATGGGGAAGCTGGAGTTCACTAAGTAGAAGGCAGGCATCCTATGTGATGGTTTAGGGAGCATATGTGACTTTCTCTGGCGGTCCTGTGCTGAAAGCAGAACGAGAGTTTTGGAAACTGGCAGTTACTGACCAAGTGCTGACTGTTCTGTGCTGAATGCTGCAGGGGCTGTGATGTGGCTTCTTGGGACGTTTGCTTCCCACGTTGGGGGTCAGAGTTATACTGTCATATATGATCTGGCCTTTGTCCATTTGTATATTCAGTCTCAAAAAAACAGTCGGTGCACAAATTCACCAGTTAGCTCGTCATTAAAAAATCATCTCTTGGAAAGTTAAACCTTCAAAAGTTAAAAAGATGAAAACGTTAAAAATATGAAAGAGGCCAAATAAGTTTTATAGATGAATATGAAGAAATTGAATAAGAATCTCAAAACTATCCTTCAACAGATTAGGGTGTCATGAAACAGGTTTCTCAAACTTAAAGTCCTATATTAACATTATTTTCTAAAAAAGAAATTTGGCAAAATGAATTAAAGAACTTAAAACGTCCTTAGCGTTGACTTCATGTTTACACTTCTAGTAATTTACAATCAGGAAGTAATTCTAAATAGCAATACGTTTTATCTCCTAAATTGATTTTTTTGTGTAAATTATTGATTAAAAAAAGAAATCAAATGTCCAGCAGTTAAGCATATTTACTTGAGAATATATCATACAAACTATGTTTAAGTAGAGTGTCATTTTTATTATCAGCATAGGAGAAAAGATGAGTTATGGAAGGGATTCTGCTCATGCTCAGTTATTTCCTTTACTTAACATTAAATCTTGAATAAAGTATAATGTCAAGCTGACTCATTTACTCCTTCATTTTAAAAGCTGAAGACTATTTCCTTGGTTTTTAAATAATGAAGTGTAAAGAAGGGGGTGAGGTGTTGAAAATAACTTCCACTGAGATTGACAGTAGCAACTGCTCTTGATTTTTTTGAGAGCTGTGGGGTCACCCATCAAAGCAGGAATGCTATTTATGTTCAGAAATTAACAATCTGAATTTTATTAGAGATTTTGACTTTTATACACCCTCAAAAAGTAAACTTAGGAATTTATTTTAATTTTTAGCTCTGTTGAGGTATGAGTAATAGACAAAAAATGCACACGTTTTCTATATGTGTATTGATTAGTTTGGACATATGCATACACTCATCATATCATCACCACAACCAAGTGCTGAACACATCCATGACCTCCAAAACTTTCCTTGTGATTTTTGTGTGTTTTTTAAGCTTAGGAATTTCATGGATTTTAACCTTATGCTCAGATAAAAGAGGGAGAAGATGAGGTGTACATTGTTTCATTGTGGTACCTTAAGACATAGACTTTCAACGTACACATGACTTCTGAAAAGCAACATTTATTACTCTCACAATGAAATATTTTCTCCTATTTCCTTCAAATATATGGCCTTCTTATTCTACCCCCTACCCACTTCCTTTTTGAGTAGGGACTCAGGAGAAATTTCCAAAGGTACTAACAAACAGGGTCCAAGGGGTGGCTGCCCCTCAGCCCTGCAGGCTTTTCCCCTGTAAGAAGTGCCCACTTTGCACGTGTGTGAGTCAGTGTGGAACGGGACAGAGTATGTCTGCAGACTGGTTCAGCCTGCTGAGCCCCTTTGCTGCTTCTAACCTATGGCCACAAAAAAGGCTAAATGAAGGGAAATTAAACTTTGATGTGCTGATGATTGAAAAGGAAAGTGCCTTGCTCTCTAAGGGATAAAGTCATTTGGAGGAAAATCAAATAACTATCATAGTTATTTTTTTCCTGTCTTATTTTTCCACTGAAGGCACTAGATATTTCAATCTTTCTGACTTCCTAACAGAATCCAGTAGTACTTTCCTTTTTTAAGGCCAATGAACTGTTATGTAAGGGGCTTCTATTGCTTTTTCCAAACCGTCCTGGGATTCTGTTTATCTACTGTTCATTTTTCACCCCCTGCTTTTCAAATTGCTTTGTTCACTGTCCTTGTAAAATAAATGTGGTTCATTAAAATAACCAGCATTAATATGTATCTCTTTCACTGCATTTTATCTAATAAATATGCTGAAGATTTTCTGCATTCTGCATGTGAATCCTTTGTTGAATATTGGAACTGGGACAATCTCTTCGCATCCTGTGACTTGCAAATTCCCTCTTGTAATGTGTCTTATGATGAACCGAAAGCCTAAATTTTAATGAATCCCAGTTTACCGATATTTCTTTTATGGAGAGTGTGTGTGTGTGTGTGTGTGTGTGTGTGTGTGTGTGTGTCTTCTTTGAGAAGTTTTTTCTACCCTGTGGTCCCGAGGATGTTTTCTTGTTGTCTTCTAGAAGTTTCATTATTTTACCTTTCCCCTTTAGGTCAAAGTGTCCAGGAATTGAGTTTTGTGTGTTGTGAGGGTAGGGCTCAAGGTTTCTTTTACATCCATATGCTCATCTCTACGAGTAATAACAGGTAGCATTGGGACAGGTGGACACAAGCCTGGGAGTTAGGGGTCCTGTATTCTCAGCCTTAACCTCCCTTTAAAGCACCCTGTGAACTTGGGCAGGTGATTTTCCCAGTTCTCCCTCCTCTCAGACTCCTTCCTTCCTCTCTTCCTCCTATCCTTCATTCCCCCCTCCCTCCCTCCCTCCATTCTTTCCTTCCTTCCTTCCATCTATCCACCCGAGCATCTGTCCAGGTATCAATCTGTCCAACTGTCCTCCTGCCTGTTCGCCTGTTTCTCCTTCTTCTCTCCTTCCATCCTCTTTCCTCCCATCTCTCAACTTCTCTTCCTTGTCTTTGTTCTTCCTGCTTTCCCTGTGACCCTCCATTTGTCCGCTCTTCCTCTGTCCATCCAGGTATCCCCTCTATCTGTGCCTCTACCTATCTCTTTGTTGCGTCTCTCTCTTCTTCAAGCACACTGTCTCTCTTGGGTTCAACTCCCTCACAGGCTCGAACATCCCTCTACTCACACAATCCCTCCTTCTGTCACTCACATTTATGGCTCATCTGTGAGTGGTTGTCCTGGGACAGCCACTGTTGGAGTGCAGATGAGCCTGTGGGGCTTCACCCACTTTGTGGGGTCTCTGTCTCTCCCAGACGACAGCCCTTTCCACAGCTCCTGAGCCAGGCAGCATGTTCCTGCCTACTTCCTCATTGCTTGAGCAACCAGAAGACACCACAGGCCTAGGGGGCCAATCTTCCTTCCTCAGAGGAGCTCTCCAGCCCCACACCTCAACTGACCAATTCTTACTGGGCAGCTGGGAAGCCGAGGTGTGCAATTCTTCTTTGAGGGCAAGCATGCTGATCACAAGGATTATACCAATATTTCAATCTGATGCAGCCCTCAGAGAGCCCCTGGTCTTGTGAAAGTCACAGAAAATTCTAATACAAGGTGGGATGTTTTGAGGAGAAGCACCTGGCATCCTTTGGGTGGGAAGGGCTCTCTGGAGGAAGTTTTGCCCAATTGGGGTCTTTAAGAAGGAGTAGGAGTTATATAGGGAAATAAGGTGTGGAGCGTGTTCCTGGCAGAGGATATTGCATGAGCAATGGCCCTGTAGGCAAAAACAGCATAGTGTACGGGAGAAGTGACAGGAATTTGGTTTGCCTGAAGCACAAAGCCTAACTCAGAGTGAATGCATCAATGAGGCTGAAGAGTCAGCAGGAGCCAGATGTGCAAGGGCTTTGAGTGTCAGGTCAAGAAGTGTGAACTTAACCCTGAAGGGCTTAGGGAGCCATGGGTGATGCTAGAGCAGGAGTGTTCTAGTGAGATCTTCATTTCAGAAAAATGCTTCTAATGTTCAAGGCAGAGAACATCCTTTAGACAATGCATCCAGTGAGCATGTTAGGGTGTTGGTTCCAGTGAGAAAAGATAAGACCTACCTGGGACGTGAATGAACAGAAGGAATGCATTGAGGAGCAATCTGTAAGTGCAATTGGTGTTACTGGCAGGTGAGGGAGGAGGAGCTGAGAGATATGCTGGCTTCAACTTGGATAAGCACAGCATTGGGTGGTGGTTCCACTGGGAGCAAAGGCAACAGATGATACTGAGTTCAGGACTCTGATCTGGTCTCAGCCCAGCTCTCAGTGATGGCCATCTCTCTCCCTCTCTTCTTGCAGCCAAGGGGCACGACCTGAAGGCCCTCACACTCAACTCCACCATCTCCAACATCCAGTATTTGACAGACATGAGCAAGGGCTCAGCCACATTGAACTCCACTGAGAGAGTCCTGCAGCACCTGATGAAACCCTGGTGCCAGCAGCTCCTGGCAGGGTGAGTCCCAGCCAGCCGCACCCCACCTGCTGTCTCTCCTGCTCGTCCTCCTCCTGCCTCCTCCCCAGCTTGGATCCTTGTTCAAGAAGAGCAGCCTGGGCCCCTTGTCTTGGGCTGTAGACTGATCTCCCTCAGGGAAGTCCCTTTTCTGAGCATCTAAGAGTCATGAACACTTTCGGTGACCACCCCAGTTTTCACTCTTCCCACTGACTGCCAATTTGCTCCTCCCTCCCTCTGGCCCCCATTATCAGAGGATTCAGGACATCTCTCTAGAGTCCCCACATTCCTCTCTCCCCGGGCCTGCGGAGGAAGGGGCAGCCTCCAGCATGGAAGCTGTCTGCACCTACCACCCTGACCCCATGGCTCATGATGGAGAGTGTGACAGAGACCCCATGTGACAGAGAGCAGCATTCCTGGGTGCTGAACCAGCTGATCCACCATGTCACCCCAAGGGGCCTCTACTCCCTGGTCAGGGACAGCCTTTTTGTCAGTTGTGAGTGTTCATGCTGAGTTGGATTGACAGTGATCGTTACTTATGCCTATTCTGCTTTATTTCCTCTCTAACAAGTCAGCCCAGGTTCTGAGTGGGGGACACAGAAACCACATATGTAAAAAGTTTCAACTTACAAACGGAGACTATGTAAATGGATTTGTTGATCCCAATAAAAAAAAATGTGAACTATCTCACTATTAATTTTTATATAGATTGCCTGGACAAATGGTAATATCTTGGTTATAATGGGTTTAAATATACCATTAAAATTAGTTTCACTTGCTTATTTTTACTTTTTTAAATGTGAGTATTTTAAAAAAGTTTAAATTTCATAAGATAGAGTGTGAAATTCTACTGTTGGACAGCACTGTTCAAGACATGAAAATAAAGCCCAGAGAAAGTGGTTAGGGACAATTTTTCCAAGGAAAGGAGTCAATCTGACCCACGTGGCAAGATGCAGAAAACAGTCTCATACACACATACACACACACACACTTAGAAAGCAAGACCAACATCATCATAGAGTTGAACCACTACTTCTCAAGTGGCAAGAGGTTGCAGTCCTACATTGTTCTAAGTGGACGAACCTCAGGAAAGGAGCCAGGAGTCAAGAAAATTTACCAATCAGGAAGATCTAAAACCAGAGAGTAAAGGTCAGGATCTTTTGTGAAGTTCCCAGCGGTGGATTCTGTTAGACACTCAATATGTTAGTGAGAACTTTGCAAGAAGGGTTGTTACAGAACTCACCTATCGTTTCCTATGTAAAAATACACAAGTTTTGTAAAGAATACTAGCTCCTGCCAATCAACGAAAAGATGGTAGAACACGAATATCGCCCTTGTAAATCACTCCTGGATTAGTGAGCCAGTCAGGGAACAGATAACAGTGGATTGAGTTGGACCTCATTAGGCTGATTCTGACTTCATGACCATCCTGTGGATTGTCTCATGCCAGGACCTCTAAAACATGCTGCCCCCACCACTCTTTTGCCACCAAGGTCCACCAACCAGACCTTGCTGACAAATGCCCTGGCTGGGCCCCTTCTGACCACACCTGGAGGACTCTCCCCAAATCCTACTCCATCACGGCGCTCTTCCACCAGCCACTGGCCCAGGAGGCATTTCCTCCAAGGCTGACACTCTGTGTGCCCAGCTCTTGGAATGACACTTCTCCCTCAAGTGAAGAAGAGGATCTGAGTTCAGAGCCTGTGGGCTTCAGCCATTAGGACAAGGCCTGGGGTTTGCTGCCAGAGAGAAGAGAACCTGTGGTGGGTGTGGGTCCCAGGGTTCAAGAAGCCCCCGTGATTCCTGGATAGAATCCCAGAAGATGATGCAGGACAGAGGAGGAATGGTTGGGTGTGATTGTACTTGGGAATGTCCATAGGGAGGCGGATCTGCCATTGGTAATGCCTTCAACAGTGTTGTTCATTCATCGATTCATCCTGTCTCAGGGAGTGCTGTCTACATCCTACCAGCCCCTAGTCTCCTGTCTGGAGCAAACAGATAGCGTCAGAAGAACATTTACATTTCATTTATAATGTATGTGTACAGGGCATGCAATGTGCGAGATGTTGCAAGTGTTTTGAAACATTAACTCCTTTAGCACTCTCCATCTCCTCACAAATTAGGTACGCTTATCCTTCTTGCCAACAACAGATGAAGAAACTGAGGCACCAATGAGGTAAGTACTTTGCCCTCTACCAGTATCTAGGAAGTGATTGAGGTGGAATTTGAACATAAGATGTTGGCTCCATATTCTCTGCTTTTAACCATGTTCTTTGCTCTCTAAGACTTCACACCATGAAGACAATGGCTCAGCGTATCCATTTTCTTGTTACACCCGGTAGCCCCACATTTTGATCTCTGTCTGAAAAAGATGCTATTCGCATCAAAACTGTTGCACATACACAACGAAAATGACTTCTCCCCATATCCCATGTCCTGGAAAATACATAGAGAAGATTTCAAAACATTTCTTGCCCAGGCTGGGAGTGCTTCTGGGAAATCCCACTGTTCCTGTAAGAAGCCAAGGGCAGGCTGGGAGCTGTGTCTCAGGGGAAAGGTGAGCTCAGGAATTACCATGGGGTTAAAAAATGGATGGGGGGCCTCAGCAGGCACTGACTTCAGGATCTTGTAGTGTTTCAAGCTGGGTGCTAATTTTCAGGCTTTGGGTGTAGGGGCTGGTGCTGCATTCCAGGGAGAGGGGAGTCTCCCTGTGTTCTTGGGGAAACTAGACCCTTGAAAGCAAGGGAATGAGAGTTTCCTTTCACAATGGACTTGGGAGGGGAAACATTCAGCCCAGAAGAGACAGTCATGATCCTGAGGAAACCGGAAGAAGCTGCCTCCTCGTCCACCAAGCAGAAAGCCTTCCTTCATGGACTCATTTTATCCAGATGAGACCAAGAATGAGGACATAATGAGATGCCCTTGCAGGTGGGAGACCTGTGACAGTGGAGCCTGTGCCTGGGAGGCTCTGAATGGCATCATAGGGGTGACATTTGCTGTGAGCAGGGTGCCAGATGAGAGGCACGCTGGCCTGTGTCTGGGAACAGTTTGAGTGTAAGGGAGAAGGCACCGCTGGTGCAGAGGCTCACAGGAAGAAGTGGGTCTGACCAGACAATGTCCGAAAGATGGAGGAGTAGCTGGAAGGAGCCTGAGAAGAGAGAGGAGGGCAGATGGGGACAGGCAGGGCCAGAGGGCAGGAACTGGCAGACTGTGCTTTTCCTGTCGCTCTCTGATGACACTGGTCTAAGACAATTCACCTAGAAAATACAAATCCTTAACATCTCACAAAGTGTGTGTGCCAGGAATGGGGCACAGCTTAGCTGGGTGCCTCTGCCTCAAGGTCTCTGTGAAGCAGGGGCTGCGGCTCTATTGCGGCTTGACTCGTGGAGGGTTTGCTCCCAAGTTCACTCACATGCATGTTGACGGGGTTTGTTTGGACTGAAAGTCTGAGTTCCTGCCTGTCTGTTGGCCGATCATTCCTTCCGTTCTCTCCTATGGAGCATCTTCATAGGACAACTGAAACCATGCACACTTGCTCCCCCAGTTCCTGAGATATAAGATGCAGAGAGAGAGAGATGGAAACAGAAGGAGGGAAAGAGGGAGGGGACTAAAGCCAATGAGTAAGAAGGAAGGGCCAGGTTTTTTGTTCTTAACCCTGGGTTGCAGGCCATCCCATCACCTTGGCTGCATTCTCTTCAGAAGGCAGTTCCTGACCACTTGTGGTTCCACAAGGACGTGCACAGCAGAAGGCAGTGAGCACTGGGAGCCATGGTGGAGGCTGCCCACCACATAGGCCGACACGAGGCACTTGGGTCTGATTCTAAGTCAAACAGGAGACAGTGCAAGGTTCATGCCAGTGAATGGAAATATCTGAATTTCCCCTAATTTCCACCTCTTAAAGGTGCAGACCTGGAAATAAGGCCCAGAGGGGCAGTGACTTTCTCAAGGTCACAGAGCTGGAACCCAGGCCTGTTTTGAGGGGTACTCCACACTACATCCCACCCTTTCTTGTCATTCTTTCATCTCTAAGTGTGTGCATCAGACACATGCAAACCAGACCACAGGTGTTGTCGCTATTGTCTCTTCTACACCTGAGGATGCCCCGAGGGAGATATTTCTGGCCTCATCCCCATCGTGCAGGTTGGGTGATTGAGGAGGCCTTGGGAGGGCCATTGGCATTTCCAGGACACAGAGCTTGTAGGAAAAAAGAGGTCGGAACTCAGCTACATGTCCTCAAGCTGGAACCCTGGTTCCATCTCAAGGTCCTGTGTTGGGATCTGTGCTGGCTATTTGTGTACAGTTCTGGAGGTGACATGGGCAAGGAGGGTGAGCAGCCAAGATCCCAGAGAGGTTTTCGGTGGGTGTGATTGAAGGAAGGGGCCCAGGTAAGGGAACCTTGAGGAAGTGACCTTACTTCCTTGGAGACAGACCCCAACAGAACTTAGCACACTGGTCTCCAGGCGCCCACATTCTAGACATAGCATCCTATCGAGCACACTTGAGTGGCGACACTGAAGACAAGAGGATGTTCTCCTGCTGTCTCCCGAGTTGTGGAGGCTCTGGCTTCAGGAAAGCCAAGAAAAAGAGCCTTTTCAGTCACTATAGACACTGGCTTGGCCCTCACCTGCACCACCTCTGTCCAATTGGCAGGAGGAGCACTCAGGTAACACAGGGAAAGCCAACCGGGTTAGGCCACAACTGGATGCCACCCCCACACCCCTTTGAGCCTACTTGTGTGCCGGAGGGGAGTGAGTGAGGGATGGCGGGGAAGAGCGGGGACCCACCCTGGGTAGGAGCCGTTTGCTCGGTGTTGGAAGCCTGGCAGTGTGTCATGTTCCCAGCCTAGGTGGTGGCTAACAGGATGGGAGAGTGGGTGCTGGGAACCAAGCTCCTCTACCCATAGGTTAGTCCCGAGCCATCCGGTTGTCATCTCATTCCCTCCCTGGCTGGAGGTCTATGCAAATGCTGCTCGGTACCTGATCTGTGCTGGGGTTTCCTCCTTGTGGCCAAGTCGAGGCAGGCCCCTGAGACCTCCTGGCCCACCTCTCGGGCACTGTCTTTGCAGAGCTGCACGCAGGAGGTGGTGGAAGAACTGGCAGATGGCTTCGGGTACTCCATCTCCCTGGACAGGGGCCAGCTGCACCGCACCACCATCAATAAGCAGGGCTGCTCTGAGGTGAAAGTGGGCACGGAGGGGTCTTCCCACCCAGGCCCCTGAGATGACCAGGGCCGGCCCAGAATCCAACCTCAAACTGCCGTTCTCCTGGGACTCTAACAGGGCTGTCCCGCATGAGTGTCCCACAGTCCCATTCCCAAAGGAATCTGGACTTCTGCTTCTCCCAACCAGCTGCATAGGAGGGTAGGAGGGCACTCTTTGCATTTCCCTAGGAAGATTAGAGAAAACGTTGATGTCATTGTCACTTCCCAATAGGCCCTGAGTATCTTTGAATTTTGCCTTTTTTGGAAAATGGAACCTCGATAATGAGGGTCTCCAAACTCCCTTTAATGTAAGAGAGATAACCATCAGCGTGTTTTGGAAGTCGAAGGGATTCTCAGAACGTGTCACTGCCCTGTACACTGTTTCCAGACCTGGGAGGGTTGAGGTGGCCACATAACATTTCCCTCCGGGTCAGGGTCCGATGAAGCCTCAGGCAGTTAGAGGGGATGTCCCTCAGCCCCCAGTTTGGGCGGTTCTCATTTCTGACCCACAGGACCTAGAGAAGCCACTTGGCATGCCTAAGCCTCTGTTCTCCTCTCTAGAGAGGGCGTGTCTGTTGAGGATTCACTGGGCTGGTGCTCTTCACAGAGGGAGGTCTGTTGTCCCTCAGTGGAGCAAATGGCCTCGAGGGAGCTCAATGTGGAATCCTTTGCAGGCCCAAAGTCTGATTGTACTTTGAAAGCCCAGAGCCTTGCTGAGTGTGGGAGCCCCTGTCTCTCCTGTTGCACACGTCTGGGAGGGGCTAGGAGTTCCTGAGTCAGCTGCAGACCTTGATAATCCTTGTGGTTTGCAGTGATGGCCCTGACCCTGTGTCCTCCTCATCCCACCCAGAGTGAAGATGAGTCCACTCTGTCTGTAACTGAGGCCTGCAGGATGTGTGCCCTCCAGGCAGGCATGATGCAGAGGCTCTCAGAGTCTGTGGTGCCAGCCTTCCCCAGCAGAGTCCTCTGCAGTGTCATCACCTCCCTCTGCAGCTACTCAGGCTCCAGCACAGCCCCCAGGTACTGGACCAGCTGTTTCCCAGGTGACTGCCCACCTCCTCCTCAGCACAGTGGTGACTCTGCCCACTGCCAGCTGTGTGTCTTGTCTTGGGAATGTCACCACATCTCTCTGAGCCTGAGTTGGCTCCTCTGAAATGTGGAGTGGCAGAGGATGAACTTGCTAGGCTTCTCCCAGGGATGAATGGGATCAGCCATCCAGGTGCTTCCCTGGTGCCCGGCTCTGCAGAGAGGGTGGTGGGCCATGCTGTGGTTGCTGGTGGTGATTATTTCTCTGTCCCCCCATGAAAAGTAGTCTTCCTCTCCCTTCACTGGCTTGTGGGTTTTGAGTTTGGAAAAGCACCTGGAGAGCACCCTGTCAAGGAGTTTGAGATGCCATCCAGCTGGTCCTGGTGCTTGTCCTTGGTGTAGCCACTTAGGGATCTCTAGGGTCACAGAGGGGCCACAGGCCTACTCAGACACCTGGGGTGGTTCTGGTTGGAGTTCATTTAACAATGTCGATGAAGGACGTACTGTGTGCAGGGCATCTGGACACACTAAGTGTCCCTCAATAAATGAAGCAGACAGCCTCACTGGGCCTCCTCTCTAATCTGAGAGTCAGTCACGCTTGACATCATTCCTAGGTCCCATCTACCCTCCATCCCGGCCGATGCCCTCATCCCCTTTGGGACACATGGAGGCAGCTTGGCCCATTGTGTGCAGGATGCTGGAGGACAGCACCACCTCCCAAAGTGAGTGGTCTTTGGGTGCAGACGGAGGGCCTCCTGTCTCTAGAAAACAGGGTGCGGGGAGAGGATGGAGGCTGTGGCTGGTGCAGGCCTGGGAGAGCCCTGCATCTCACCCATCTTGTGATTCCCATGGGAGGGCTGAGTTCTGGTGGCTTCCACTCCAGCAGGACTGGACTCAAAGAGAGCTATGCATGGGTCCCAGGCCCCCTGAGAACCGGAAGGGAGGCTGGGCTGAGTTGCCTCCTAGGGACCCAATCCCAGCAGAGTCCCAGCTCCTTCTGCCTCCCTTTCTCCACATCCACCCCTTGTGAGCACCACCACCAGGTCCATAGTAGGAGGTGCGTGAGAAAGCTGCTCACAGATCTGCTGGAGTCTTCATTCCAGTGGCCCATTTGCATGGAGGGCTGGGGTGGGCTGTGTCCAGACCCTTGGGGAGGAGAGTGTAGGTGGGAACAAGAGACTCTCACAGACTCTGTGTTCAGCCTGCTGGATGAGCAGGCCTGCCACTGCCAGGACAGCCAGCCGGGGCTAAGGGCTGGGATGGGCCCCTCCTCTGGAGGGGGAGGGGATGGCACAGGGGCCCAGATGCTAACAAGAGTGCCTTGGGAGGGTGGTGTTTAAGGAAAGGCTGGGCCACTGACTCTCTGGCCCATCTGCCTCCCCGCAGTGCTATTTCCTGCTGGGAACCTGGCTGGGCCAAGGGCAGGATTGCAGGGAGCCCCTACAGTTTCCATGCTGGACCCTGCAGCTGGCCACTCTGCACGTCAGCTTTGGTGGCTTACATGTGGAGGGCCATGCCTACCTTCTGCCAGGCCACCTGGAGCACCTCAAGGCCATTGAGGCCAAACAGAAAGGTGAGGGGACTGGAGTCTGAGAAGACTGTCTGTGTTGAGGTTCATGGGCTAGAGTTCCCTTAAAGGCAGTGGAGTCCTTCCTGTCTTTGGAAAGGCACAGAAACTGTCAGGTGTGTGGGTGAAACTTTCTCCTTATCCTGCTGCAGAGCCAGCTCCAAAGCTCCTGCCACATCCAGAGCCAGAGCCAGAGCCAGAACCAGCCCCTGTGCTAGAGTCATCTCCAGCTCCAGCCCCACCACCCGTGGCAGAGCTGGAGCCAGCGTCACCTGCATCGGACCCTACAGGGCTGGAGGAAGGGCCACCATTAACTTCAGCCCCAGTGCCAGCTCCTGAACTAAATCCCACTGGACCCTGGGCCGTGACCGCTGAAAACCAGCTGAGGGAGGAGAAGCTGAACATCTTGGACTTCCCTCCCCGGCTCGTGGCAGAGCAGCTGACAAGGATGGAGGCGGTGAGCAGCGGGGCTTGCAGGGCAGGGGGGCCCTACCTTCGTGTGCCATGAGCTGCCCCACACCTGCCATTACCTGATCCAAAGTCTGATGATCTGTGTCCACATTCCTGCTCCCCGTTACCAACACTGCGACTTGGGCACTTTCTTTACCCCAAGCGCTCGCTGTCCCCACGTGCACAGCAGAGCCAGACACTAAGGTCACCTGCTGCATGGGGTGGCTGTGCCGATGAATGAGGTGGAACAGAGAGGAAGTTGGGCAGGGTCTGGCCCTTTGGTGCAGGAGGGAGCTCACTGAAATGCTGCCAGGTCCTTGGGCCAATCACGCGTGTGCCCAGGGGGCCTTCAAATCCTCAGCACACATCAGGCATGTGATGTGTACTGACTCCAGCAGAGACAATCACATAAAGCCGGTGCTTCTCCCTGCCTCGGGGTAATGTGCATGGGAATGGGGAGTGGGACCCGAGGGGGACTGCGATGGGTGGAAGATGTCCCTTGGGGTGGGCCGGTGAGAGCTGTTTTCCGGAGCTTGGAGGAAGTGAGATGGGGCTGGGAGCAAATGCCCTCCCTTTTGCACAGCACTGTGTCCCGGGTCATCTTGTGCTGACACCTTCAGTGGACACAGACAAAACTCAGGGAATCCCACACACCTCAGAGATCACATCCTCTGCTTCCTGAGCTCCCGCTCTGTCCTCAACCAGCCTGGGACTGTGGAGGACCATGGATGCCGAGCTGGTGTGAGGCAGTGCTGGCAACACTCTGAATCTTCTCCAGGAGCTGTTCAAGAAATTGGTGCCTGCCCACTGCCTGGGCTCCATCTGGTCCCAGCGAGGCAGCAGGGACCACAAGTACCTGGCACCCACCATCTGTGACACTGTGGCACACACGAACACCTTGGCCAACAGTGTCATCGCTATGTGCCTCGGGGCCCTGGGCATGACAGCGCAGGACAGGGCCAGGATGGTGGAGCTGTGGATTCATGTGGCCAAGGTAAGTCATGGGAGGCCCATGGAGACCCTGTTTGGAGTCATGGGAATTGCCTCTTGTTTCTCAGCTGTCGATATTGAAGTCTGTGGTCTGAGTCCCTGCACTGGCCCTAGACACTCCTGCCAGGGCCACACTGACCTTGACTTGAGGTCCTGGTGGTGGCAAGCTCACTTCCTTCCTGTGCTCCTTCCTTGTGTTCAGCTAAAAATCCTTGTGCCTGACAGTGTTACTCCTCAGGTCCCAGGTGTGTCCTCCCTGGGTTTCCTGGGCATCTGTCTCATCCAGGACAGGAGAAGTCCATGAGGGGACAGAATCCAGAGCTGGAGAGCTCCAGCCCCCACTCACAGCTCAATCTCTTCCCTTCCCTAGGGGTGCCTAGGCCTCAGAAATTTCACATCCTTCCAAACGATCCTTTCTGCTCTGCAGAGCCCTGCCATTAAGCATCTCAAAGACACCTGGGGATGAGTGTCCAATTGGGTAGGCTGCTCTCCATCCAAGCACCACAGGGGGAGGTGGACCTTGCACCCGGCATTGGGTGGCCATGGCCCCCGCAGTCAGCTGAGACCACCTGGGAGACAGTGAATGCCTGGGACACGGACTGATCTGGTTCCTGGGTCCCTGAGCCTCTCAGGGCCCTTAGGCCAGCGGTTCTGCCCAGGAACTCATTTCCTTCAATATCAGATCCTGACTTGAGCCCAGTTGGAGATTCTCAAGTGTTTCCTTTGCAGCAACAGAAATCTCCATCCAACTGAAACCAAGAGTGTTCAAAACAGATCTGTGTGGTAGATATGGGAATGGAGGCCCCAGGTGACAACAGGAGAGGCCCCTCCCCAGTCCCATGGGGACCTTGGGGCTCAGAGAAACCCAGTGAAATCCCTCATCCAGGCCCCAGGCTGTTTAGGTCTTCTGGGATCTCAAACAAACGGGATTTGCCCTTCAACCACCCCATAATCTTTCTTTCTTTCTTTCTTTCCCCACTCCCCCAGGGAGAGATCCTACACCTTTAAGAAGTGGTGCAGGGGACAGCAGCATGTGAGCAAGAGACTGTTCCTGAAGGTAACCTGGGGCTGGAGATCTGGGAGAAGGGGTGTGAGAGGGGGCCGGGAACATCCTGAGGGCATCCTAGGAAGTGAGGCTATGGTAAGGCCATCCTGGGGTTCAGAGACCCCTGTCGGTGGGGCAGGGAGGAGATGCCGCATGGCCACCACCAACACCCTCTGCCCTCTCCCTCCATGTCTCAGTTTGTCTATTGTTGGAACACACTCTGGGAGTGCAGAGGTCAGGACGGTGGTCAGTGGTGGGGCAGGGCGAGGGGTGAAGGCAGTGGGGACAGGGACTCTGGCTGGGAGGGAGAGTGGCCTCTCCTCAGTGGGTCCTTGAGCAAGTCTCTGCCCCTCTGTGGGCCTCGGTCTCCTCCTCTGGGAAATGGGGGGAGATGACGTGGTGCAGGCCTTACGGCAGGGTGATACCGTCCAAGGGAGGACAGGAATGGGAGGAGATTCGTGCTGGCTCCTCCTCAAGAGCTGAGGGGAGAGCAGTGATGACAGTCAGATGACAGGGAGTCCTCAGGAGAGCCCTGGAGGCAGGTGGAGTTCTCCCCACTCTTTCCTGATGAGGAAAGAGTCTCAGGGAGGCCTGAGCAGGCCCAAGGTCAGACAAGAGTGAGTCCTGGAGCCAGGACTGGTCTAGAATCAGAGCACCCTGGAGGTGGGAACAGCATAGGCAGCAGGGGACTGGAGCCAGATGGCCAGGGTCTGAGGTCAGGGGCCTTGAGGGACATGTGAAAGGGAGCAGGGCCTCTCTGACCCTGTCCTCGGCACTGACAGGAGGCGACCTCCGTGTTGGTCAGTGCATAGAGGGGCCGCCATAGAGCCCGGGAGAGGCGGCGGCAGCAGGTGAGGGTGCCTGGGGGGAGGTGCCCAGGAGTCAGAGGAGAGGGGGCGCCCCCTCCCAGCTAGAGGCCTCCCTCAGGAGAGGGGCCTTCCTCCTCCAGCGCATCTGCTGTGGCTGCCGAGCCTGAAGTGCCTGCATTGGCAGTGAGCAGGAGGAGGCCTGGAAGGGCTGGGAGCAAGATGGTTTTGGGGTGGGGAGGGGCAGGGGCCACACCCCCTGGGATTGGCCCACACCCAGCCCTGGGACGTTACTGGGGGAGTTTGGTGTTCCTGGAGGGGAGGGGAGGAGGGCATTGTGTGTGGTGGGGGCTCCTGAGGGTCCTAGGCTACTGTACGTGGGAGCCAGGGGTGGGCAGGTGGCTGGGGTAAGGGGTTTCAGGGGAGGGTTCATGGGGGCACCTGAGTGCTAGAACTCATCACCATACCCACCTTGATGGAGCAGGGTGTCATCCCCTCCCTCAAGATGATCTTCAGTTACCTGGAGCTGCTGCATGATGAGACAGATTATTATGTGGAGGTGAGTGAGCCTGGAGGTGGGGCCCTGGGATCAGGCTTCTGAGGGTTTGGGAGGAGAGAGTCCTGCCTGAGCCCTGAGCTCTCACACTTGGAAAGGTCCTCTGCAGAGCCTCCCAGCCTCCTGTGGAAGCCAGGGCATCAGGCCCATCTCAGCAACGAGTGATGGGAGGCTCTGCCTAGGCCACCATCCAGGCTCCCTGGGCTGCTGAGGCTCAGAGCTGCCTGGCTGTGTGGCCGCAGGAGGTGGTGTCTGAGCTGGACTCAGCATCTCCCTCTGGCCCTACCAGTGAGGGAAGAGAAGTCGGGCCCCTCCCAGTCAGGAGGCACATCAGTGGCTGAGCTGTCCCTTCCTGCCTGAGGCCTCAGTCTCCCCATGTGTCATCAGAGAGGGTTAGGTCTGGAGCCCAGAGCCTGGCCCAGGTCCAAGTCCGGTCTCTGGAAGGGCCTGCCCACTGGCAGCAGTGCAACACTGGAAGAGGTGGGATGGGGGCTAGTTCTGGGCTAAGGGGGCTGTTTCTGATGGACTTTGGCTGTCTGCCTTCCAGGGGAATGTGCTCAGCTGTCGGAATGAGGTAAGGAGCTGCGGCCTCACTGTGGTGAGTGTGGGTGTGTGGGAATCAGAGAGCCCCCCTTTCATAACAAGCCCTCTAGCTCAATCCCTGGGGTCGGACATTTATTTGCAGAGTTTGATATACAGAGCTTGGGATCCTATGGCGTTGGCAGGTAGGGGAAGGGCTGGCATCAATGACCCCTTCCTGGTAGAGGATCTATTTCGGGCCAACTGTGAGAACAGGCACGTCCTGACTGGAATTGCAGGGAAGCAGAGTTCCCAAGTTGGCAAAGGCCCCATACTGGCTCCTTGTCCCCCTCCTCACCCCCTCCAAGAGCCCTGCAGGGTCCCCCACCCAGGCCATGTCTCCATCCTGTCCTTCCTCTGTCCCAGGAATTCAAATTCATCAAGGACATCGAGATGGTCCAGAAGGCTGCAAATCTGTACACCGTGCAGCCCAATGAGCATTTTGGTGCCTGGTTCCAGGCTGTGGAGCCCCTGAGTGAGGAGGCGAGGTGAGGCGGGGCAGGAGTTGGGTGAGGGGAGGGCGGACTCTCTCTGCAGACCAGCTCCAGTGTCCATGGCCGTGGCTCCATGGTCAGCCTCAGATCTGGCTGCATGGTGACCCCTGGGGCCCTGGGACTCCAGCTGCTGGGAGGCTCTGGGAGGCACAGCTCAGGCGTGGCTCCTGGGAGCCAACAACTCCACTCTGTCCTGTAGCTACAGCCTGTCCTGTCAGCTGGAGCCACGATACCAGTGGGCCAGAAAGATTCGACTCTTCTTCAAAGACAAGAAGAGCCACTCATCTTCCGGCCCAGGGCTGAGTGAGTGTCTGGACTGGCAGTGGCTAAATCCAGGGGCTCAGTACAGATTCAGGCCAAGTCTGGGCCAGGGGAGTCAGACAGCTGTGGTGCTGGGGCCCCAGCTCCTCCGCTGAGCAGTCCTGTCACGGGCGATTCCCCTTGCATTTCTGGGACTGGTTTGTTCCTCTGTGAAGTGGGTGACACTAAATATCAGCCCCTGTGTCAGGGACATGGGGTGCTGTTGGCTGACTGAGCACTCAGCACCGGGGCTGGGGCACAGGGTACAGTGGGTGCGGGGAGGGGGGAGAGTATGCTGTGTTTCTGGGGGAGGCCCCCTAGGAAAGTCCTCTCTCTATCCAGACACCAGGCCCCCAAAATAGAGCCCAGCGGTGGTGGCAGATGACGCTCCTGAGACCAGCTGAACTGCAGCAGGGACACAGCGGGGACACTCAGTTGCACAGGGCCACCTCTCAGAGGCTGATGTGAGTGAAAACTTTGTGATCCATTTCCTGGGGTCCCTGAAGGCAACAAGGGAGTGGAGGGAGTGGACGATCCCCCCATCTCCCTCACACATTTTCCCCAGCGCCTATTTCCCTCTTTGGAGGGGCCATGTTTTTGTTGTCAATGATAAATGCTAAGTTTGGGTATTCTATTAAATTTCTGATTTTTCTCAGCCTGGGAGTGGACATGTGATTCTTTCACTCTCTGTGCTCATGAAAATGAGATCCAGAATCTCACATTCCTCCTTGAATTCAGAAACCTCGCAGAGTCCTCAGCTCAGGGCATGTGGTGAAGGGAGAAGTGCCAGTGCCATCCCTGGCTGCTGAAGGACAGTCCCGTGTCCCCCTCACTCAGAGGACAGGATCATTGCAGTGTGGTTCACCTGGTCCTGGAGCAGAAGCGGCCCCTCCGATCTCCCGGGGCTGAGACGTTGGAGGGACTTTCTCTGGCAGAACAACAGCCATGGAAACGGGGGTGTCTTTAAAAGTAGCACTTGCTTGGGGCCAGCCCAGTGGTGCAGCGGTTCAGTTCCCATGATCCCCTTTGGCCGCCTGAGGTACGCTGGTACAGATCCTGAGTGCGGACCTAAGCATCCCTTGTCCAGCCACGCTGTGGCAGGTATCCTGCATATAAAGTAGAGGAAGATGGGCACGGATGTTAGCTCAGGGCCAGTCTTCCTCAGCAAAAATAGGAGGATTGGCTGCAGATGTTAGCTCAGACCTAACCTTCCTCAATAGCCAAAAAGCTGGCCCTGGCCTGTGCCTAACACAATTCCTGCCCAGGACCGTGGCTGCCTTTCTGCAGTTGGAGGACGAGGGAACATTTTCCCAGTTCCTCTTGCCCAAATGAGGAACTTGTTTTCTGATGCAGCCCCTGGAATTGCATCCACTGTAAGTGGGGAAAATCCTGTAAAACCTCAAAATGTGCACGTGGAGAGGGCGAGGCTGGAGGAAGGCCCTGTGCAAAGGGACTAAGGGCAGGCAGGACCCTCCCTCTCTGGGCCCCTCTAGGGTCTCCCTGTTCACCTTTGACCTGGGCTTGGTCCTCCTGGGATTCGGGTCCATGACTCTGATTCCCGCTTCCTGCTTATTTTCTCTCCAAGGGGAAAGATTGGGGAGGCAGATTTTAGCGCCACAGCCGGGTCTCCCTCCACGAACCTGGTGCTCCCTGTGAACTAGGATTTTCAGCATCCCTGCACTTCCGCATGCAATTCTCTCTTAGGGCAGAAATTCCCTAGATGCCCCTAGCCTTTCTGTCAGGTCCATCATGGCCACTCCTTCCAGGCTGGATCTGATGGATCCCAGGTGAGCTCTGGTTTTCCACACTAACAGACCATCATCCTGACCAGGAATGACCCCACAGTGTTCCTTGCTGCCCAGGGTGACCTCTGGGCCCGTGTGGTTCTCAGGTCCATGGACTTGGACAATCACCAGTTTACACACTCTGGTGTAATTTGACTGGCTTTTCCGAAAGTGGTAGCTGGGCCCGAGCCCATGAAGCATGTAGCCCCTGGGGTGACTGGGGTCTTTTCCACAGTCTTGTGCGGCGGTTCTGTCATCGAGGTGTGAACCTTTCCTGTTGGGAAGTTGGAAAGATGAGGCCTAAGAAAGGTGTGAGTTGGGGATCCTGCGGGCAATGCCACCAAACATGTTCTGTGGATGTGCATGGACACAGCCTCACCAAGTATAATCCGGAAATGCTCCCCATGTGGGTGTCCAACAGACACTGGTCTGGCTCAACCAGAGAACCCGCCTGAGAACCAACAGCTAAAGGGTGACCTCCCGGCCTTTCGAGCTTCATCCCCAGGAAACACCATGTAAGCAAGGAGCAGATGAATTGCTTGTCACTTCTGAGTTATCCCCTCCTTCCTGATCGCTGCAAGTGTCACTCAGACACTTGGCAGGCTGGACTCTGCCAGGGAGGCCGTCTCAGGACAGCCAGAAGCTGAGGATCAATCCTGGTTCCCGGCAGCCCAGGCCCTTGCTGATGCGGCACAGCCACCCAGGAAAGAGACTTGCCAGAGGAAGGTGGGGAAGGCTGTGCTGTCCCTCCAGGGAGAAAGAGTCACGGCAGGTCCCAGGGCTAGTCCAGGGCCAGGATGAAGGCATGGGTGTCCCACGAGTGTCTCCTCCAGGACTGGGGTGCTCCTGAGAGCCGACCCGGCAGGTAGCAACATTCAGTAAGTCACGTGGGTACAGCTGTGGCAGAGGAGGGACAATTTATCCCATCTTTGGGTTTCCAAATTGGAAATTGGTTGCTGAAGTCCATGAGTAAAGCAGTTAGAAAATCTGGATGACATGTTAATTTTTGAAGGAAAGTATGAGTTACCAAAACTGGCTTCCCAAGAGCTAACTAAAGGGAAGAGAAAATAACAATGTGAATCTCTTGAAATCCCTCAGGTGCATATAGTGTCAGAGAGAAATCATCAGAATATTTGAGGAACTGGAAAGCAGGGTTCTGTTTAAACTGTTGCAGGTGTAAGGTGGGGATGGGTGCTTGCATCTCGTCTTCCAGTGTAAGTGAAAACAAGATCACATTAGGAGTGAACTCAGTCTTTCCAAAGTGGTGTAAGACATGGGATTGTACTCCTCACTCACGTCCCTCAAGAATATCTTGCCACGTGGTCCATTCATTGATGCATCTTCCATTTACAGGAGCTAACAAAAAAATCTGTCCCATTGACAGCCATACCATCCAGCTAAATTCCACCTCACCCAACTCACAGTGTCCCGCAAGCCTCTCTTGGTGATCTGTCTCATCACAGTGAGGGATTCATGCCAGAGTATTCCAGAACCTTGGGAACCATATTCATACCACCTCCAATTGCCAAGACAGGAGGGTCTCTGAATGGGAAACCTGACTCTCAAACACTGCCTTTCCCTTGGCTCGCCTTAGGATTTCTCCCTGAATGACATGATTGGCCCATTCACCTGACTGCTGCCCCCTCGGTTTTGGTGGCTCTGGAAGAGGTACCAAGATGTACTGGCCTTTCCTTCACCATTGAGGAGACCAATGAGAACCCTTCTTGACTCCTCAACCTGCCCTTAGGTTTTGATGTGTACACTGCCTGTCCCAGTGACCACAAGACCTTGGAGACCACTCTGACTCTCCTTAGGGAATTGAACTCTAACTACAACCACCAGACTAGAGCAAAACTGGGGCCACTGTTTTAGGAACAACTTCAGCATTTGCAGCTAAGGTTGGAACACTTCTGGAGATCTACCAAAGCCCCTGGGTAAGGGGTCTGGATTCTGGAGAGAGAGATTCTGGTCTTCACCAATGGGTTCTCTCATCCAATCATAGGGAAAGGCAGAAGCTCTACGTATGTCATCCCAAGGACTTCTCAGTTTGTGAGATTATTAACTGGGTTGGGAAGGAAGATGATGGTGAAGAAGAAGTGCCATGGAAACATTGAGACTCAGCCCAGGGTCATGCTCAAGGCCAATGCATCCACCACACTGCTCCTGGGAACATTGGCTGAGGACAGCTCACAGCTCTTTCCCTCACAGGACATGCCCACAGCATAGGGAACCACCTAACCTTAGGACACAGCCCTCTCGAGGGACAGCCAGAGGCCCATGTCTGGCTGATAAGGGAATAAGAAGCCTGGTCTCAATTTGGGACAACACCAAAGGGCTGTCCCAGCTCCAGAGATCCTTGAGAGTTGGCAGAGACTCAGTGGCAACTGTCTTGGCCTTCAGCTTCTCCTTCAACTATCCCTGCCTTGCTAACTTCCCATAGGGATATCTCCCCAGAACGCTTCCCTAAACCTTCCACATGGAATCCTCCCCCTCACAGTCTCTTTTCAGGGTCCCATCTGTGACAGGCAGTAATCAGGAGACATTAATGCAGAACACAGCAGCATGAGATTCGGCAAATGCTGTTCTGGAAGAATGATCTGTTAGACAATCTGAGAGGGTAGGTCATTGTAATCTCCAGGATAACTTAGGTAATGCTCTGGTAATAAATGCAACAATTGAGAAATTCATGACTAAAGATGTATTTCTCCTCAGATTTACATCATATATTGATAGTCGAGGTGAAGGGACCCCTGCTTCCTAAGTGGGGCAAGGCTGATGGAGGCCCCACGATCTTGTTGGTACACCATCTGAAACTGATACCTTCTTCAGTTGCCACCAAAGGACAGAAAGAGCACCTAGGGTCTTACACCTCCTCTTTTATTCTTTGGCTTAAAAATGATGCCATTGGTTGGAAGGTGCCACATATCCTTTCCAAAACCAAGAGGTCTAGGAAACATAGTCTTCTGTGTGCCAGAGTGAAAGCAGAAGTGGATGCTGGCACCACACTCTCTTTTCACCAAATGATATGATTGCTTTCCCTCTCACATAGAGAATTCACTCACCCTCTTTCCCAAGGAGGACATCTGAAGACCCGGTAGACTCAGAAACCCTAGCCGACCCTTGGGCTAATGGGACAAAGACTTCAGGGGCCACACATGACAAAGAATACAGAACTCGCAGGAAATTTCAGAAATATCAGAAAATTCACTAAAGAAATGAACAAGGACTATTATAATAAGCAGAAACAAGAAACGCTGGGGATGGGGAGAACCTGACATCCTCAATTGTTACATCATCCTATTCCAAATACTCAGTCTCCTGCAAGAAGTTGCAGGGCATACAAAGGGACAAAGAAAGATGGCTCATACAGAGGAAAACTTCATGATTAGAAGGGGCCCTTGAGGAAGCACTGAGGGGTTACCGCAGAAACTTTTGTCTGCTTGTTGCTATTCACATTCCTGTGCTGAGCCTATGTCTTCATAAGCTTGTCGCGGGGATGCTTAACAGCTCTGTTTCAGGGTAAGACAGAGTCAGAGGTCATGGATACCAGCACCTGATTTGTCTATTCTCTTCTGTCTTTCTCCATGACTATATCTACTGTCTCATCTTGCTTTACAAGCAAAACCTGGAAAACCTACCAAAGCAATTGTTTTTGGGTTTTTCTACCAATAGTACAGAAAATATGGCTGTTACTTTTGGTGCTGAAACTCAATTTTGTGGAGCAAATTTCAACCTGAATTTGAAGTTTGTTTAAAATAGTTAAACATAGAATAACCTGATGACCTGGCACTTCCACTCCTAGATATTTACCCCCTAAAGTCGAACACAGGTATACAACCAACAATTTGTCTAGGAATATTCACATCAACCCTGTGCATAATAGTCCAAGGTGCAAGGTCCATCAACTGATGAAGGGAGAAACAAAAATGGGGACATCCATGCAATGGGATATGAATCAGCCATGGAAAGAAGTGAACTGCTGATGTGTGTATAATCTTTAAAAACACTATGCTAGTGAAAGAAGGCAGACACAAAAGGAGAAATCTTTATGTTTCTATAGATACGAAAAGTCCAGAAAAGGCAGATCAATAGATAGAATGTCCCTTCCTGGTTGCCAGAGGTTGGGCATAGGGTGGAGTGGGGAGCGACTGCTTAATTTATATGCGGTTTCCTTTAGGATGATGAAATCTTGTGGTCCAGACAGCAGTGATGATTGCACAGCACTGGGAATGTCCTAAACCCCACTGAATTGGGGGGTGATTCACCTTTTCACAGTGAATTTTACGTGACGTGAATTTTACCTTAATTTAAGAAAACAATACAGAGTTCATTAGCTCCCACAACAGAGTGTCAAGAGCCCCTGTGGCTCAAGGATGAAAGGGCTCTATCAACAACCTCATGACTACTCCAGGAGTGGTAGATTTTCATTTTCTCTCATAGTGAGAGTGTTCTGTCCATTGTCACAAGACTATTCGATTCTTGGCCCCAAATGTCCAAAGACAGTGAGAGAAAATATGCCCTGTCATACCCCTTTTCACTAGACAGGGCTTTCCTTCCAGAAGCCCCAAGGGAACTTTCTGGGTCAGGGTTGCAATCCAGCCCATCACTAAGCTACACTTTGAGCAGTGACAGGATTGCATTCAATTCCTTCCCCACTGTTCTCAGGTGAGAAGAAAAGGTCATGTCGCCTGAGTCCATGAGATGGGAAACACCCAAACCAAACTTAGGTTCTAGCAAGGAGAAAGCCATCAGTACACAAATAACTCCCTGTTCTAGGATTTAATTTTCTTATTAATAGACTTTACTTTTTAGAATAATTTTAAGTTTACAGAAAAATTCAGCATGGGGCTGGCTCAGTGGCATAGTCGTTAAGTTTGTATGTTCCAGTTTGGTGGCCCGGGTGTCCCAGGCTCGATCCCGGGTGCAGACCTATGTACCACTGATGAAGCCATGCTGTGGTGGTGTCCCACATACAAAATATAGGAAGATTGGCACAGATGTTAGCTCAGCAGCAGTCTTCCTCAAGCAAAAAGAGGAAGATTAGCAATACATGTTAGCCCAGGGCCAATCTTCCCCAGCAAAAAAAAAATATATATATATATATACAGCAGACAGCACAAGTTCCAATATCCTCCCTCATACCCCAGTTCACACACACTTTCCCTTGTCATCAATATCTTGCATTTGTGAGATACATTGGTTATATTTGATGAGCCAACACTGGTACAATATAAAGTAAACAGCTTATATTAGGGTTCACTCTGTGTGTTTTATCTTTAATGGGCTTTGAAGAATGTATAAGGACATCTATCCACTGTTACAGTATCATACACCATAATTTCTCTGCTATAAAATTCCTCTGTGCTCCTCCTATTCATTCCTCCCTCCCTCTGCCCAAGTCCTGGTGACTACTGAAGTTTTTACCATCTCCTTGGTTTTGTCTTCTCCAAAATGGCACATAATTGGAATCATACTGTGTGCAGCCTTTTCCAATTGGCTTCTTTTACTAAGAAATGTGCATTTAAGATTCCTCCATGTTTTTTTCTTGGCTTGATAATTCATTTCTTTTCTATTGTTGAATAATATTCCATTGTTTGAATAGACAACAGTTTGTTTATCCATTTACCTCTTGGAGGGCATCTTGTTTACTTGCCATCTTCTCCAATAATGAATAAAGCTGACATAAACATTCAACTGTAGGTTTTCTGTGGATATATGTTTTCAATTCATTCAAGTATATACCAAGGAGTGAAATTGCTGGATCTTAGGGCAAGAATGTCTAGCTTTGTAAGACACTTCCAAACTCTCCTCCAAAGTGGCCGCACTGTCTTGCATTCCCAACAGCGATGGATGAAGTTTCCTGTTGCCCCATGTCCGCCTCAGCGTTTGCGGTTGTTAGTGTTCTGGGTTTTGGCCGTTCTAATAGGCCTGTAGTTGTATCTGATTGTTATTTCTAATTTTCAGTTCCCTGATGGCAAGGATGTTGAGCATCTTTCTGTGTGCTCATTTGCCATCTGTGTATGAAAGGGCAGAAACAGAATGGACTGCAGGAAAAGAGATGGCTGGGATGACAGGAAAGTGGAGGCAGAGATGATCTTCAGGGCTAACTAGGCACTGACTATGCCCTCTGTCAGATAAATTGTGGTCTACCTAACATTGAGTTTTGAGTGAAAACTCCATAGTATCTGGTTGTGCACACATATATCTTATTGAGGCTTGAGTTTTTATATATGTTTTACTGAAAGATGCTGTAAGCCCTATGTATAAACAGGTTGCTGTACAGCAGGTGATGACAGTGTCAGAGATGATGAGAGTCTATCTTGAGTGGATGGTGTCTGCTATGCAAGCAGCATGTGTTGCCTATCACCAGAGGCAGAAACCCAAACACTTCTGCCACTGCGTCTTAGTATTGGAGTCTCCAAGGAAAACACAATGCAGCCAAGCACTGGGTGGGACAATGCTTTACTCACACAGAGGAGACAGAGCAAGATCAGTTTCAGTGGTAGGCAGTGGTCCCCCATGGCCAGTGGGTTCCTCCTGGCAGCTGAAGCAGCACAGCTGGCCTGCACACACCCTTCTCATGCTGTAGAAGAAAGAACCTGACCCTCTCTGAAAGGGACAAGTATAGCAGTGGAGTTGGCCAGCTGCCATGTGACGTCCAAGCTTAAGCAGAACGAAGGAGAACACATTGAGTCTGGAATGGGAAAAGATAGTCCCACAAGAGGTGACAAGTCCAGCACAGGCTGTGCAGACTCCTTACCTCTTGGTGAGGAAGTGTTCCCCGCCCAAGACTCCTTCCTAAGTGGCCCAGTGAGGGTCCACAGACCACATGAGCTGGATTGCCTCTCCCGGCAGTGTCAGTGGCAGCCAATGCCTCTCCCATTACACATTCTCATTTTGCATTTGCCACCAGAGAGAGCCCTGAGAGGAGCTACATCTCTTTTATCTCTTGGAGGACACTTCATTCCTGAGAAGTTTCCGTATTCTTGGCTAATTGGGTTCATAATCTAATCATTTTTATATTTGTGTATGTAGCATGCGCAGTATCCCCTCTCTAATGTTCAGTTCACTTGCAACACTGGAGGTGCTTACTATTATATTTCTATTTTAGAGCTGAAGATTCTGAGGTCAGAAGAGATTACATAACATCTACAAAGTTATTACGTTTACTAAGTGCTGAAGCCATGTTACCAGGTCAGACAAGCTTCCTTCAGAGCTGACCTTTTTAACCTCTAATGACTTCTTGTAGAAAAGAGAAGAGTAAATGCAAGTGCTTTCTCAAGATCATTGATTGAGGGAGTTCTTTGAAAAGAAAACAAAAAGCAACGCCTTCGTGTTAGGAAAAAAGCTTACAGTTCTCCTTTACCTGGTGTCTCATCTTAATTTTCACAAGGAACACCTCACTTCACCAAATCTATGTGGGTTTTCCCCACACCAAGCAATTCCGTGGACACCAGCTGGGCGTTCTACAATTTAACCTAATTCTGATGCTCTGTAGCTGGAGATAGCATCAGATCCCACTGGTTGAGGGCTCAGTCCCATGACACTGCCCCCCATTTCAGATGCCAATGGCAAGTGGTAGGTCCCCAGGTTACCCACATTTTCTGTCCAATTTAGCTACAAATCAGAGGTTACCACGACTTCCTCCTCAGGTTCGATTAATTTTCTAGAGCAGTTCACAGAACTCAGGGAAACATTTATATATGTTTACCAGTTTATTGAAGGATATGATGAACGATACAGATGAACAGCCTAATGAAGAGACACACAGGGTGAGGTTGGGGAGGGTCCCGAACATGAGAGCATTTGTCCCTGTGGAGTCGGGATGGATCACCCCCACTGTAGACAGATGTGTTCACCAACCTGGAGGCACCCCAAAGCCCACAGTATTGGGATTTCATGGAGGCTCCCTCACATAAGCATGACCGATTATTAACTCCACTTCCAGCCCCTCCTCTCTCTCTAGAGAAGTTGGAGGAGAAAGGGGGGATGGAAATCCCAAGCTTCTAATCACAGCCTGGTCTTTCTGGTGTCCAGCCTGCATCCAAAAGCCACACAGGAGCTCACCCAGAGTCGCCTAGTTAGAACAAAAGAAGCTTCTATTGCTCTTGGCACTTAGGAATTTACCAGTGTTCCAGGAGCGCTGTGTCAGGAACTGTGGGCAGAGACCTATCTATATTTCCTATTATCTCACAATGTTTTTTCCATTTCACATTACTGTCTCCAAATACTGACTGTCGATACAGCACATGTTTGCACCCTTCTCTGCTGTATTAAGCCTGGGTGGGCTTGACTGCTCCCAGAGGCCACAGACGGGGAAGCGTCCGTAATCTGTAACGCCTGTTCATGAGTATCTGACTACAAATACTCTGCTCCTCAGGCATATGCAGACATGGATAAACTGCAGCCAGAGGCTCAAAATCCGGAAAGAAGGGGCTATTAGAAGCTGAATCCCTATAGAGGATAGAGGGGGGAAGAATTTTCCCTCTATTCTTCTAGGTTCTTCTGGCTGTTCTAAGAGTTAAATTGACATAAGACAGAAAAAAGGAGAAAAAGAAAGCAAAGTTTAATAACATGTATGCATGGGAGAAACCTAGGAAAACTGAGTAACTCACCAAAACGGCTGAAGCCACCACCTTAATTACCAACTCAAGCTGAAGACACAGGGGATGTTGGCGGTGGGGGTTTGGGACTTCCAGGGGCAATTCATGTGGAGATGGAAAAGTAAATGTTTGGTAAATAATTGTTTGCCGTACCTGGCAGAGACTTTGGATACAGAGAGGACTGTGATCCACTGGGCCTTTCTGGGTTCCTCGCTGTCTGTCACACCTCGTTCATATCACACTGTAGTTTCCATGGTAAGAGTTCCCTCCTGGAACAGGCCTTCCATCTAAAATTCTTTTAGGCAGTTATGGGGAAGGTCAAAGTCTTTTGCTCTTAAAATTGATCAAGCCAAAGAGACACATTTTGGGGTAGCAAATTCTGCTCCCCTACAGTAGTAGTTAGATTCATGAGGAACTGGAGCAAATGGGAAATGTAAAGTTCTCCTCAAAGGAGGCCCACATTTTAGTTATCAGCATTATTACATATTTAAGTATGTAATGCATACATAGCACAACCGTTCAAAAGGCAAAAGGGGTCAGCAAACTTTCCTTCCAAGTGCTCAGACACACAGTAGTTCACTTCAGAGAGAACAGTGCTTTAATTTTGGTGTGTATCCTTGCAGAGAAGTTACTTTCATATACAAATAGGCAGATGCTGAAAATACACACACCTACCTATATGCATATATAAATATATAGGTCTATACTATGCTAATATGCAATCTCAAATACATATATGCATTTCTAAGTATTTATCTTTTTCTTCACACACATGTGGTTCCAAGTCAGTACATTAGACGTGTCGTCATTTCCCACAGCTTCAAGTTAGGTCACAGTATGTGTGGCTGCACCCTAGGCTAAATAACCCGTCTTCTACTAACATGCATTAAGGATTTCTCTGTATTCTTACAAGCAGCGCTCCAATTATTAAAACTGCATAAACTACAGTTTGCATCTATGTAGGCTTACACATAAGTTAAATTTTCAAAAGTGTATTTTCTGTGTGCATTTTCACTTGTGATGAGTTTTCACTTGAGTGTCTTTTCACTTGAAAAATTTCTCATGGTGACTGTACCATTTTACGTTTTCACAGCAATGTGTGAGTGTCTGTTTCCCCAGCCCACAGTTCCTACTCTGACTCTCCATTCTTCTTGCGCTAATGCTCTACTTTCTCCTCACCTCAAATATCATTCAAAGAGACATTTTCCCTCTGTGTCAAGGCTCAGCGAGGATTCCACACTTGTCACTTTAGCCACATCTGTACTACAAACAGGAGAACACTGCAATATTATTCCTTTTGTAGGTTCAGCAAAATAAAATCTCATTCACACACATATTTCTAAGATTACTTAGGGTATTTCAATCTCCGACAATGGATAAAAACTAGGCTGAGAACATGATCCAGTACCTCTATAAAGAGTTTAACTGTTTAAAAAAATGTTACGTTTTGTGGACACTGAAAGCTCATGGAATAGGAGTAAACATGAGTTGGGAACTGTGAAATAATAAGAAATATATATATTGATGTCAGCCCCTGGTTCCTGACACAGAGCTCCTAAAACCCTTGTAAAAACCTAAGTGGTGAGAGCAGTAGCAGCATCTTTTGTCCCAACAGGTGACTCTGGTGGGCCCCTGGATGACTCCAGGATGGGGGCTGGTTACCAGAAAGACCAAGTCTTGACTAGAAGTTTGGAATTTTGAGCCCCATCCTTCATCCTCCAGAGAGGGAGAGGGGCTGGAAACGGAGTTAATGATTGATCATGCCCACGAGAGAAAGCCTCCAGAAAACCCCAACAGTACAGCGTCTGGGGAGTTTCTGGGTGAACACGTGGAGGTGCTGGGAGAGTAGCACACCTGGAGAGTGCATGGATCTGTGCCGGTTCCCCATGCCTTGCCCTAGGCATCTCTTCCATTTCGTTGTTTCAGAGTTATATTCTTCTATGATAAACTGGTAATCTTAAAAGTAAAACATATCTCTGAGTTCTTTGAGCTGCTGTAGCAAATTAAATTGAGCCCAAGGAGGAGGTCGTGGGAACGTCTGATCTATAGCCTGTCGGTCAGAAGTGCAAGTGACAACCGGGGCTTGGGATTGGCATCTGAAGTTGTGGGGGGGAACAGTCTGGTAGGACTGAACCCTCAAACTGTGGAATCTGATGCTGTCTCCAGGTAAACAGTGTCAGAATTTGGGTGAATTGAGTTGCATTGTAGGACAGCCAGCTGGTCCAGGGTCCTGGGTCCAGGAACCTCAAAGAGGAACAGAGAAGGAAGTGACATGAAATAGCTGTTCTTTAATAATTCTAAGAATTAATAATATTATCTGAGGAAATGTGGAAATCACACAAGCCAGGAAAGGAGAGACAAATGGCCATAAGATGCTTGTACAATAAAAAGAAATGTGAAAATTTGTTTGTGTGCTATAGAATTTTGCTTGTGTGTGTGCATTTTAAAGTATTATAACTTAATATACAATTATAACCCAGTTTCAGCTATCAGTATCGTAACAAAATAATTTCCCCATACAAAAAAATAAACACATTTTAACGGCTACAAAATTATATTGAGGGTGTTTCGTTACTTAAACATCTCAATCTTTGGGAAATTTAGTTGTTTTCCATAATATGCGATTATAAACGATGCTGGTATTAACATATATTTATACTAAAACATTCTGTATATTTTTTATTTTCTTACGCTAGGCATATAAGAGAGCATGAACTGAGAAAAATTTTAATTGCCCCTAATTTATATTTCCACCAGCACTACATAAAGCTTCTTACCTCAACAGCGTTACCATAAGGGATTAGTATTTCTTTAAACAATAATTTTGGAAAGGGAGCCTTGGAATGCAATCACAAAGGTAACCATTGCAGGACAGGAATTCTGAGTTTCCTTCCTATATAGATTTTAAGAACTCTGCCTAAAGCCAAAGAGAAGCCTGATCTTCTTTTCTTTATTTTTTTATTTTTCCCAAGGATTGGCACCTGGGCTAACAACTGTTGCCAATCTTTTTTTCTCCTGCTTTTATCTCCCAAACCCCCCCTGTATAGTTGTATATCTTAGTTTCACGTCCTTCTAGTTGTGGGATGTGGGACACCGCCTCAACGTGGCCTGATGAGCAGTGCCATGTCTGCGCCCAGGATCCGAACCCTGGGCCGCCACAGCAGAGTGCATGAACTTAACCATTCGACCACGGAGCCGGTCCCTGGATCTTCTTTTATTTTATATGAATTTTTTTTTCTTTTTTACCCCTTTTACAAAAGAAAGATCCAACATCAAGTGATGGAGCCATTGGCCTCCCCAAAGATGTTCACAGATCGCTGCATCCTTTGTCTCTCTTTTCTGGGAGGGGTGCATGTGATCAGGCTGTGTTAAACAACTTGATCACGAATATCATGTTGAGCTAGCTGATTTAATTACTCCTTCCCTGAGACTTCAGTGCCACAGGGACTGCTGGATTTGGAAAAAATGACCCGAGACCAAAAGGGGATATTGGATAGGTTCCAGAACTTTTTAAAAATCTCTACTGCAGCGGAATGAATAAGACAACAGAGAGAAACTTTATTAAGCTGGATTTCAGGGTTTCTCAGCCTAGGCTTCCACTATAGGGATAATGTCCCGAGCAGAGAAATTTTTCTGTTAATCCTAGATCACTTAGAAGAACTATTACTTACTTTTGGAGTGCCAGAACTGACATGTTGAACTAGGACATTGGAAGCAGGAAGAGTTAACAGTGGATGTCTGTGGAGTCTGCTGAGGAAAAGTTTGTCTTGCCATGTCTCCTTAATGGACACAAGAAGGTTCATACGTATGAGGGAACTCCATTTTCCTATGAATATGTCCTTGCCTCATTGAAATACAGGAATTTTCTATAATTCAAAGGATGGAATATATCTTCAAGAAAATTCTGAATGAGAATCAAAGCAAACAATGCTTTATTTTGATAAAAAACAACAATAATAACAAAAACACTGAAGCAGTTATGCAGGTGCCATATCCCTCTGGTGTGCTGGGTTCCCTGCCCTGGTCTGAAGAGGAGAGTCCTCGCTACGACCTCACACAGCATTCCCTTCTGTATGTCTATGACATCTTCCATGTGTTTACTCCTGGAACACAAGGAGAGATCTCCAACTCAGTGACACCATGCCAGTTGATGCACGCGGGCCATCTGGCCACTGAGGGCTCTGACAGTCTTCACTGATGGTCATGAGCTCATGATGCATGGCACAGAACAATCTTCTCCACTTTGCCAAGTTTTAATATCCTCCACGATTACAGTGTTTAGACAATGAGTTACATGCTTATACTTTACAGTAGCTGGGAGGGGTTTCCTTCCAACTTCTGGTATTGGAGGGAAATAAAGGACAACTTTGCGAGTCAGTCAAGCCATAGGAGACACACAAAGGCTGTTCACATTGTAGGAAATAATCAGATCTATTTTTTTAAAAAAATCAGTCTGTTGATTGTTGAAGTCATTCTCTCCAACGTTTTGTCACTTGCAGAAATTCTTGTATGAATTCATTATAGGAGAAACCGAGTTTCTTCTGACTTTCTTATTATAATTAGAAACAGTGAGATGAAGGTGCTTAATAGGATTACTCCAGGGCAAGAGGGGTCCCTCTCTGAAGGGTCCTGTAGATGTGGATTTCCTACATAAAATAAGTAGAATGATGGGATTTCATCTTTAGTTTGAGAAGAGGTCTTTTCATTAAACGTTCTTGGAAACAAGAGGGCGAGATGTTCACAGTAGCAGGGATAATGAAACTATTTTGAAATAAGCAGAACTTCAAACTGAGGAAACCTAGGGGATTTTTCCAGTGGCAATGAGGAAAGCGGGAACTGGAGAGACTATGCCACCAGCTTGGGGTAACAGGAACCTCACAGCTCCAACGGTGATCTGTCAGCATGAAGGAGGGTTAAGTGGTCTGAATCATCAGAATATGAAGAAAAGGACAAAAAGAAGACACCACAAGTCAACTCAGACCTAGGAAGAGACCCAGAGGCTTCACTTTGGGATCCTCCATGGTTAATAAACCTGTGTTCTTTCATAATTGTGAAAGGAGGCTTGCCTCCCCCAACAGTCACATTCAATTTCTATTATTAAGTTGACAAAATTAAGAATTTTCTTCTTTCTCCTCCAAAGCATACTGACAAATAAATACTAGATTTGCTGAGGCAGGATTCCTGTTTTGAGATCCACAGAAAAAAGAGCCTGAGTGAATTGTAGCTCTGTGAAAATAATCTTTGAAAATGTCCAGTTAAGCTTATTTTAAGTACTGAGGCAATCAGATTGTAACCTACGGACTCAGAGGTCACTGTGAGCTGGTCATTGACGTGAAATACATTTACAAAGAACAGTTACACTTGTCCTGAAAACAGTGTTTGTGCTTTCAGTTTTTTAGAATCTGAATTTGGAGAAGAACCTGATTGACCAAAATTATAACTTTAAGAACTTCATGAATAGAGAAATTTCTTTCTTTTCACCTTCCTTTCTTCTATTTCATTTTCATTGTGAAATATACAAACACAAAAAATGGATACATATTAGACAAGGAGAACTGATCGGTGGTTACCAGGGGAAAGGGGGGGTGGGGGGAGGGCACAAAGGGTGAAGTGGTGTACCCACAACATGACCAACAATAATGTACAACTGAAATCTCACAAGGTTGTAAACTATCATAATCTTAACAAAAAAATGGATACATATAGATGGTTATTAAATAAACAACTGTGTGACATCAACCCAGGTCAAGAAATAGAGTACTACTACCACCAGTAGGTCTCCTGCATGCCCCCTAGTGTTGCTAGACTCCTCTTGCCCCCAGGGTATCGAATATCCAAATTAGCATAATAACCCTCCCTTGCATTTCTTTATACTCATGTCTATTTCTATGCCAAAATCATAGTCTGATTTTTGCCTGTTTTTTTTCCCTTGTGTAATTAGGGTAACATATATATACTGTTGCATCTGATTTCTTTCATTCAATATTAAGTATTTAAGATTCATACTCAGTGTTGCAAGTTAATCCTATTAATACACCATTTTGTTTATTCCTTCGATTGTTGATGGAGGTCTGGATTGTGTTCACTTTTGGCAGTTACAAATGATGCTTTTGAGACGATTCTTCTGTGTGTGTGTATATATATATACACATATATATATATCTGGTTACCATTCACATGGATTTACTTATGGTATTAAGCAGGGATCATAGGGTAACCATATCTTCAGCTTTACTGGGGATATTGTCATTTTTTTTCTTCAAAGTCAACAAACCAATTGATAGTCCCACACTGTAATTCCCGTATCTTCACATTCTTGCTGACACGTAATACTGTCCAGATTTTAATTTGAGGCTTCTGGCGGGTGTGTGGTGATGATTGTGGTGTAAATTTACTCAGCCTTTTCTTTTCTGTAACTCTGTCCCTGGTCAAGATTTGTGTGTGGGGGACAGGGTAGGAGGGAACCCGGGATTCCTACATCATCCTACGTGAAAATGTTTGTGGGGCACTGATATCATTTCTTTTACTTTACTTGGTATTTCAAGTGCACTGTCCAGTAGTGTGGCCAGGACACAGAGTCATTTCTCAAGGACCCCACGGAGTCTAAATATTAGACTCTAAATATTAGGTCTTCTTGTTTCCCTTTGAAATAGCTTCTTTTGTCCATCTGATAAAACAACCTCGAGTACTCTTTTTAAAAACAATAATTAAGATATAATTGACATATTATATTAGTTTCAGGTGTACAACATAGCGATTCAATATCTGTGTATATTGTGAAATGGTCACCACAATAAGTCTAGTTAACATCCATCACTATGCATAATTACATATTTTTTCTTCTGATGAGAAATTTTAGGATCTACTCAGCCACTTTCAAATACACAATATAGCGTTATTAACTATGGTTAATATAAATATAAATAGAGTCAACAAGTGCGTTACATCCCCAAGACATTTATTTATAGCTGGAAGTTTGTTATTCAACCCTCTTCATCCCTTTCACCCCCCACCTCAATTACTCTTGAGGGAGCATAAAATCCTCATACTGACTAATCGTGGGTACTTCCAAATTATTTGTCAGCTTCCACCCAGATCTTGCATTGAAAATCTCAAAGAGAGAGTTTAGATTTTCTTTCCTTCTCACTGCCTGACCTGACCAAAACGTCATGCATCGCTACTGGCCTATTGCTACATCCAGGAGAGTCACTTGAGGAATAGACAAAACTGGAGGAAAAAACACATGGATAATTTATCACTACATTGTCATCACAAGCATGGAATTCACCAATGATGCCTAGGAAGAAATTGGGATCATTTATGGAATAGTGTAAAGAGAATATAGGAGATATCTCAGCTGAAGAGAAAGAAGCTACAAAAAATAATTATGCAAAAGATGGAGCAATAAAATGCATCAGGAGATTCAGGAGCATAAACAGAGTTAAGGGAAAAAAATGACCCATATTTTCTTAGTTACTCATTATGGAGAGCAGGATCAATTCCTAAAAGGTCAAGTAATTCTGATTCTGATGTATTTGATGATAATGTTTATTACTAATGGTAATTTGTATTTTCAACTATCATCATGTAATGCTGATAATTTGCATATATAATTTATATTTCTATAGTTATTGCTACTCTCCTCTTAGACTAGTGACCATTATTTTGAGCGACAAAAACACAGTGCCTTGAGATTATCTGTCTGTTCACTATATGTGTTAAGTTATTGAATTTTTGTCTTGCATCAATTTTTATTTCATTAATTGATTGTCATTTAGATGATTCAGATGTTTACACATAATTATCAAGTCAAATCTCAGTATTCCTTTAGCATTTCTCTCTTCAGTTATGGTTGGAAAATCTGTCCCTAACTTAATATTACAAAAACATATGCAGATGTATCTCCAGATCGCTTTTACATTTAATTATTCATTCCATTTTGACTATTATAGCTTAGCCTAGAGAATTACGTAAATATGCATTACTTCACTCCTTCACACCTTTTAAACGCAGCTAACAGACACTGAATAAACCAGCTCATCCCAGGCGGTATCAGGAGTTACTTGCCCCACGTGCTGTCCCCAGGCTGCAGCCGCCTGAGGGGACTCGCCCGGGGCCCCGCCCTCAGAGCTCACACCCGCCGTGCGCTCTCGCCCCGGGGCCGCCCCGCCGACCCTCCCGCGCGGCTCTGCGCGCACAGGCCGGACGCTCGGAGCCGGCGCCAGGCCACCCTGCTCTGCCTCCCCGGCGCAGCGGCGCCTCTGGGCCGAGCACGCGCACCAGCGGCCTCCGCGCAGGCTCCGTGCCCGCGCACGCGCCCTCGCGTCGCGCTCCTGGCGGAGACACCTGCGCTCGGGCCCGGCTCCGGGCGGTTCTCCCGGTGCCGTTCCACCGGGACTTCCGCGCTTCGGCGGCCTTTCTGACGAGCCGCGGCGCCCGGAGATGTTCAGGTTGGAGCGACACTTCCCAGAGGGCAGCGGTCACGCCAGATCTTCGGCTTCCATTCCGTTTTCGCGCGGTTCTCCCTCTTCGCAAGGTGAGTGGAGCTCATTTGTGGATGTGTTAGCACAGGATGCGGGAATCCTGTGAAGCGAGTCAATTCGGAGCCCGACGTGAACCAGGAGGGGTGGCAGTGGAAGCGCTCACAGCGTGGAGGCCGGTAGTAGGGACGCCAGTCCTCACGGGACTCTCGGGCCTGAACGGCAGAGGACGGTGTGTGTGTGTCTGTGGGGACAGACAGGCAGCGTGTGGCGGGGTGTGTGTGAGAGACGCGAGTGAGCGGTGGGATGCGCCTCCGTGCCGTGGGTGTGGCTGCGAGGCTGTGACAGGTGCGTGGCTGTGCTGGGGTGACGGGGATTTGGTGCATGTCCTTCACCTGTGCGGGTGTGATGGCTGTGGCTCTGTGGCGTCACTGTCTGGTGGCTCTGGGCTCCCTGGCGCTTCCTCCTCTTCTCTTCTCACAGCTACTTGGCTGCAAGAGGGAAGTAGGATATTGAGCCCTAAAGAAGATTTCCAGCCAGGGGGCACCGAGGTTAGTTTGGGAAAGCCTGGGGAGTTCTCTACTTGGGAGCTCTGAGGGGCGGCTACTGTCTCAGAGCCTCGGGGTTCCCAGAGCTGGGACCCCAGGAACGTGCTGTAGACCTATTCCCGTAGTCCAGGCTCTGTCCTCCTGCCATCTGTTTATGAGCAGGGCGGGTGTGGACCTGGATAGTGTCCTACATGTAAGGGAGTCATTCTGTGCCCCAAGAACAGCCTCGTGCCTCCTGACTTCCTCCTCAGTCCTGCCATCCCCAAAAGAAGAACCTTGATGAGGGAAAAGAATTGGTTTACACACAAAAGTCAACATTGAGGATGGTTGATTTTCTTTCATAAAATCATTGATTTTAAATTATTGATAGAAGAAAAGTTTAACAAAACTTTGCATTAACATCTGATTTTTAGTTGTCTTCCCAAAAACATGTCCAAATACTAATTGAAATAGAAGAAAATAAGGAATCATTTTATTTACCCACATGCCTTTTGTTGCTGCTTAAGGGCACTGTCAGTCTTACTAATGTTCTCACTGTATGAGACGCTCGATCACATCGGATTTTTTGGGCAGGTTATAATTCACAAATGTCTCTTTGTTTCTGCTCCGTTTCGGTGGGAGGGAAATTTCCTCTTTCCTAGAAGCTCTTGATTTATAAATTAAAAATGCATTCTCAAGTAAAAGTCCTGATTTCCCCCCCCCTTTTTTTTTTGTGAGCATTATCAGAGCAGGGCTGATAAGCACAATTTTATCCTAAAAAGGCAAATTCTTTCTTTTATAATACCCAGTTAGGGGACATGCAATGTTCTTCAATAAAAATAGCTAACATATTTATACAGGATTACAACATATTATTAAGTTTTTATGTAGATGATATTTCTCTAAGATATTCATGCTTAAGAAGTGATCTTCATACTCTTGCCTCTACTGATGAAAACCCCAAGACGCTAATATGTCATGAACTCTAAGAGCAGTTACATTTAGAAAATCTGAGAACAGAATCTATGTCTTAAGTTTCAACTGGATACCTTTCCCCAGTTATGAGTGCGTACTTTACACTGGGACCAGTATCATCCTGATTAATAATCCTGTACATGCCATCACATAGCAGGACCAAATTAATTAACCTGTTCCCTCTTAGATTTTTGTGTTTCTAGTTTTGGCTGTCAAAAACTGCGTATTGAAGATACTCATATCTCTTCTAGCCCAGTCTCTTCTAGCCAGTGTTTACGTATTCACTGACCAGATTATTCTCTCCTATGTGCTCAACTTAGTAATATTAAGAGCTATAATGGAGGAAGGAAGAAATTAAGTCCTGTAAAGAAATGATTTGAGCTTCCCGTGTCAGGACTGTAGTTGCATGAGAGATGGAGATCCCATTTGGCCAAGCAGGGAAAGACTGACATTCTCACAGACATGAGTTTTCTGGATAAATGTGATAAAGCCCAGCAATGAACGGTCTCTGGAGGCGGAGATCCAATGCTCTGTGAGGTTTTTGGAATTGAATAGCAATATGAATTAGTGATTGTAATATATGGATCATGGTTCTTGGTAAGGAATTTCTGAATGATGAGTACAATGAATATTTTATTGCTGACTAGGAGGTGCTGAAATTGAATGACCTTAGTATAACTCTGCATCATCATATATCGAGTATTCTCTAAATCAGGAACCGCAAAAGTGTTCAGTGAGGGATTGTTAATGGCCATAAAAGAGAATAAAAACATAAGCTGTTTAAGTTATCAGAGATGAAGAACAGAAAAGACCTTAGATATGTTGTCCAACCTAGTGTACAGAAACCTAGTCAGCTGGAGATGATTAAATCTATTATAACTGTAAGTTTGAGTGCTATGCAGCCATTCAAAATATTTGTTAAAATAAGAAAACTATGTGGCATAGGATTTAACATAAAGAACTTCAGGATTGAAGACATCCCTTAGTTTATCAAACCCTCTTATTTTTCTATCCCTTGTGACAATGTCTTTATTTCATTTGGAGTGTTTAGTCCATTTACATTTAATGTAATTATTGATACATTTAGATTAAGATCATCCATTTTATTATTTTCTGTCTTTTCCATCTGGCTTTTGTTCCCATATTTCTCTGTTTTGTCTTCTTGGGTTAATTAAGTATTTATTTAAAATTCCATGTTAATTTGCTTCTTTGCTATACTTTGTGATCATTTTTAGTGGTCACGGTCTGTATTATAATATATATTCTTAACTATTCAGAATCTACTTAGAGTTAATATTGAACTCTGCTCTTACTCGTCAAGTGTAAGAACCTTGCAATTTATAGCCCCATCTTCTATATTGCAGCTGCCATATATATTGCATCTATCTTTATATAAAACTATAATACCATGTTTTTAATAACATCTGTATTGATATAGAACACAGCACATATTTAAAGTATACACTTGGATTCATTTATTTAAAATTTTGATATAATAGACCTATAACATTCTATTAGTTTCAGGTGTACAACATAATGATTCAATATTTGTATATATTGAGAACTGATCACACTAAGTCTAATAAATATCCATCGCCACATATAGTTACAAATGGATTCATTTTGAAATGTGTATACATCCATGAAACCATGACTACAGTCAAGATCATGAACAAATCCATCACTCCCAAAGCCTTTGTAATCCCTCCCACCTCCCAGCCTCCTCCCCCTCTGCCTCCAGACAACCACTGATCTGCTTTCTGTGACCATAAATTAGTTTGCAATTTCTAGAAATGTATATAAATGTAATCAAACAGTATGTTTTCTTTTTTGTCTTGTTTCTTCCACTCAGCATAATTACTTTGAGATTCATCCATGTTGTTTCATGTATCAGTTCAATCCAATATATAGCTGAGTAGTATTCCATTATATGGATATATTATAATTCATTTATCCTTTCTCCTGTCAACAGACATTTGAGTTGTTCCAGTTTGGGGCTATTATGAATAAAGCTGCTATAAACATTTCTGTGAGAGTATCTGAATGAGTCTAAGTTTTTATTTCTCTTAGGTAAATACCTAGGTGTAAAATTGTTAGGAAGTAAGGTAGTTGTATGTTTGACTTTAGGAGGAATTGACAAGCTGTTTTCCAATTTTTAAAACTGTTTTATATTCCCACTATTAATTTATGACTGCTCCATTGACTCCACATCTTTATCATCCTTCTTATTATCAGACTTTTGAATTTTAGCCATTCCCTCTAAACTCATTTTTAACCTGAATGTCACAAATTTTGACATGTTCTATCTTCATTATTATTCAGGTCAACATATTTTAAGTTCCATTTGAAATTTCTTCTTGGACTCATGGGTTATATAAATATGTATTGCCTAATTTCCAAACATTTCCCAGATATTTCTGTTACTGATTTTAATAATTCCATTTTGGTCTAAGAATACACTCTGTGTGATTGGATATTTCTAATTTATGAGACTAGAGTTTTGTTTCCCAACATATGGTCTAACCTGGTGACTGTTCCTCATGCACTTAAGAGAACAGGTGTTCTATTGTTGGGTGGAGTTTTCTATAATTGATAATTAAGTCTGTTTGGTAGGGTTTTCTTCTTTGCTATTACTGATTTGCTATCTATTTACTGAGAGAAGTGTGTTGAAGCATCTTTACCATTTTATTTTTTTCCTATTACTTTTCACTTCTGTTTGTTTCCTATGTTTTGAAGCTATTATTATGTACATTCACACTTGTGAATGTGGGCTTGAGGAATTGGATACTTTTTCATTATGAAATGGCTTTCTGACTCTGGTAATATTCCTTGTTCTGAAGTCTCCTTTGTCTGGTATTATCACAGCCACTACAGCTTTCTTTGGATTAGTGTTTCCATGATATTCTCTGTCTATCCTTTTACTTTTGACCTATTTTTCTTTAAAATGTATATATTGTGTAAATGTGTATATATATATTAAAATGTGTAGTATTGTCCTTTCTTTCTTAAACCCAGTCTGACAATCTCTAAATGTAATCATTAGACAATTTACAATTGATGTAATTATCTATATCAGCAGTTCTAAAACTTTAACTTGTAGAAGAGTCAGCCGGAGAGCTTGTTAAGCCATACTTTTCTGGACCCATCACCAGTATGTTCGGTGGAGCCCATGAATCTGCAATGCTATCAAGTTCATAGCTCGTTCTAATGCTGGTCCAATAACCACATATCTATGCATTTATGTCTCTCTGTACCACTGGTGCCTTTTTTCCTGTCTGCCTATCCGCTGCTTATTTCCTTTTCCCACTTTCTTGCCTTGTCTTAAATTGAATTTTTTCTTTTGTATTTCCACTTCGACTTATCAGATATACCCCTTTATTTTATTTTTTGAGATTATTCTATGGTTTCCAGTATTTACCCCAGTCCATCCTCAAATACTGTTATACTGCCTAGCATATAAGGTAATGTTCAACAGTATATTTACCTTTCACCTGCCTATCCTCTGGATTATTTTTATCATACAGCTCACTTCTGCCTATAATGTACATCATACAATGCATCATTATTATTTTTGCTTTATGCATTTAGTCCTTTTTTAAAGAAATTTTAAAAATTCATTCTTCCCCTCCAAAATTCTTACACCTGGCAGACACAAACTAAGGAGATCTCTCAGAGCTTCTTTTTATCTATTAATTTAAACCAAGTGGTAACATAATTTGATTGGAATACAGCCACACCCATTCGTTTATATATTGTCAATGGCGGCTTTCCAGCTACAACAGCAGAGCTGAGTAACTACAAAAATATTTATTATCTGGCCCTTTATGAAAAAAACTGCTGATCCTCAGTTAACGGCTCTAGAGGAACTACCAGAATGAGTGTCACTCAGGGGGATGCACTGCGGTGGTGCTCGAGGTGCTCTGCCCTGGGCTTCTTCCCTCCCCCTTGGCTTTCACTCACCAAGTGGACACAAAGTAGAGAGCAGCTTTGGTCTTCCTAAATATACGTTAGTGACAAGGTAGCTGGCATATTTAGGGGATTAAGAATTCCTTAATAACCAGACACCGAATAGCCAGACAGCTGAGGAGGACAGTGCAATAAAACCACATATAACAATGAATAAAACTGCATATAACACTTGAGGCAGAATATAACATGCTTGGCCATGGCATATTATTCTCTTGAAAAACTGCTCAGTTTTTCTTGTGAATATTTTAATCAGAAGTTTTGTACAAATATTCAAAATTGGTATTAATATTGATTTTATACATTAATACTCAAAATTAAGAATTTAATAGTCTTAAATTTTTATCGCCATTACATGTTCATTAAAAGTTAGAGGTGCAGGCCTGGTGGTTAAGCTCGCATGCTCCACTTTTGTGGCCCAGAATTCACAGGTTCAGATCCTGGGTATGGACCTCTACACTGCTCATCACAGCATGCTGTGGTGAGCATCCCACATACAAAATAGAGGAAGATTGGCACAGGTATTCGCTCAGCGACAAACTTCCTCAAGCAGAAAGAGGAAGATTGGCAACAGATGATAGCTCAGGGCCAATCTTCCTCACCAAAAAAATAAAAAAAAATATATACATACAACTTGATTGCTAACCCATAGGGCTGTTTTTTTCATTTCATTTCCTTTCTTGTGATTTTAATATTAGAGTGTTAACCACTTTCCCAAATTCATCTGACAGACTAGTGTTTCCATTTATACTTTGTTTGAAGCCAACAGATTACCTGGGTACCTGCCCCAGCCCAATTCCTTTGAGCACTTCTCATCCTGGTAGTACTGCTGAGTCCCACATAAAGGGAGCATCTCTAAATGAGCCCCTCAGTGAAAATCAGGTATCATGTGTTCTTGGCCAATAGTATGCTGGAGCTCAGGGCCATTCTACAAGAGTATAAAATGCCATGTGGCTGCTTAGCCGTGTTTCAATACTTACCAGCAAACTTAACAATAGTGCAGATTCTTTAATGTGTGAAGGTTTTAAAGCAGGGTGAGAAATATCCACTAATAGTTTTATTTGTTTAATGTACCATGCCTAAAGTTATAATTGTCAAATAATTGTCATTTCATTAAACTATCAACATCCCCTAGATTTGCACTGTCAGATACAATAGCCACTAGCTACTTGTGGCTATTTAAATTTAATTGATTAAAATTAAATAAAATTAAAAATTGAATCCTTCACGGGTACTAGCCATAACCAAGTGTTCACTAGCCACGTGTATTGGACTTTACAGATAAAGAAGTTTTCTATCATCATAAAACTTTCTATCAGATAGGAATATTCTGAATACCTACATTTGACATAAATAAAGAGAATTTTATGGATTTAACTAATTAAATACTGCCACACATTTAATCATTTGCAAAATTAATTGAGTACTGTAAAGCATATGGTTAAAATCATAAATCTTTGTCAGATATTTGAAAGCATCTTAATTCTTGTCTAGTAGAAACAATACGCAAAAATATTGTTTAAAAATAGTAAATTGGAAAAAAGTTGACTTACATTTTGTTATTACCATTTTTATGTTTATACATACTCATATTCTCATTTCTTACCATATTTCCCCTATGATTATGATAACTGGACGATTTTAGATAATTCCTGCAGTTTCCATGTTTTTGCCTCACACACACACAAAGTGTAATCACAAAAAGTGAATGTTTTGGATCTAGCTTATCAACCAAATATTTCTCAGTCAGGGCCTAGGTCTTGGTGACCTTGCGATGGAGGCCCCTAAATATCTCTCCTTTATTTCCTTCTTACAAACACGTGATTGAGATGGGTTAAGTTATAGTTTCAGACCCTTCCTCCCCTATGATGGAGTAACAAGGATAGCAGGCACTCTTTCACCTCAAACAATTTAAAAATATAAAAAATATGTGTGAAATGACAGTGTTCAGACATTAGTCAACTGCTCAAGACTAAGATCCCTGACTGCATAAACAGTCAAGGTGAACCCTAGTATTTCTCCAAAAGTAATGAACCAATAGCCACTGTGGAAAACCTCCATAATATATGGAATATTGGGTAAAGTATGCAAAAGGAGACTGGCTTAATAGAGAGGAAAAATTAGACCTATGACATAAAAAAGCCCTTAACCTTTTATAAGCTACTCCGGTCTTGCCTAACAAAGCTTAAAAATGCACCTTGAAAGGATCAAACACTTTCCAAGTTATACCACCTGCAAAGAAGCAGGAAAATGTGATACATGATCAGGAGAAAAATCAATATTTAAAACTGACTCAGATATAGAATTAGTAGACAGGTTATTAAAATAGTTATACCTATGTTTCATATGGTGACAAAGATAGAGCAAAATATGAGCATGTTAAGAGAGTCATGGGAGATTTTTAAAAACCCAAATTAAACATATGGAAATGAAAACTACAATGCCTGAAATGTAAAATACATTGGGGAAATTAACAACTGATTAGGTACTGCAGAGAAAAGATTATTGAGGTTGAAGGTATACTAATCAAAAAGAAACAGAATGAAAAGACTGTAAACTTATCAGTGAGCTGTGAGACAACTTTCAGTGACCTAATATTATCATTAAAGCTCCCAAAGAATGAAGAAAGAGGAGGGGACTGAAAAATTATTTGAAGAATATGGTAAACAATTTTCCAAAATTGATGAAAATTATAGACCTAAAATTAAAACTCAGTGAACTGTAATCATATGAATGTAGAAATATAAACCAAGGCTGATCATAACCCATGATTTTAAAACAGTGATGAAGTAAAGAGGAAGTCAGCAGAGAAAGGAGACTCATTATGTAAAGAACAAAAACAAGAATAAAATCAGATTTCCTTTGGGAAAACAAAGGTAGAAGGCAATTGAGCAAAATCCTCATGCAGTGCTGAAAAGAAAAATATTTCCTTGAATTCTATGCAAAGTAAAATATTTTCGTAAAAAAGTAAAAATTTGTGTATGTCCAATTTTCTCACAGACATAAGAAATGAAAGAATTGATTTAACAGCATACCTGCACTATAAAAATGTTAAAGTCCTCCAGACAGATAGAAAATAAAGTCAGATGAAAACTTAGATCTACACAAGACATGATAAAAATGTGTGTAAGTATATTTCTTTCTTATTTTTTAAATTAGTAAAAAGATAACTGAGTGGGACCCTCAGAATGGTGTCATGAGGAGCTTGGCAATTTTCCCCAAAAAGCAATGATGCAACTGCATAACATTATTAAAACAATTACTTTCACTCTATGGAAATTGAGCAAACACATAAACGAATCAAGACGCATTTATTCAAGCAAAACTACTGAAGTCCAGGAAGGGACATTGGGAGTGTCCAGAGTTTTAGCATAGGGATGCTCCCATCTCCCTCTGGCTGTTTTACCAGAGCTGAACAAGCTATGAAAACCAGCAGCTTTGAGCTCTGGGATACTGACATGAGTTGGAATGGAGTATGGAAAAACCCCATGCCTGGAGGTGTTGTGCAAAAGGAATATGAACCTCAGTGCAAACAACTGGGGATGGATAGCTAACACAGACGGTCTGAGGGTGCAATATCATGAGACTAACCAGAGGTTAATCAAGGCAATTCTGGAAATGAGAAAGCCAGAGAAGTTCTTAATAAGATTTGACATAGTGGTGGGGGTCCGGAAGGTTGGTTTATGCATAAAAGTTGTGAGAACCCTAGCCATCTGTCCATCTCTGGCTGAATACGAGGCCTTGAGTATGCAAAGAGGTGACAGGAGAAGGCCCTGCAGAAAGTAAAAAGCCAAGGATTTGGTTTTTTTTTATTTTTATTGAGGTCATAATAATTTATATCACTGTGAAATGTCAGTTGTACATTATCGTTTGTCAGTCACTATATAAATGTGCCCCTTCACGCCTTGTCCCTACCCCCCAACACCCTTCGCCTCTGGTAACACTAAACTGTTTGTGTGTTAGTTTATCTTCCACTTATGAGTGAAATCATATGGTGTTTGTCTTTCTCTGTCTGGTAAAAGCCAGGGATTTTAATGTGTTTCCCAACCAACACTCAGAGCCATTGCCAAGGGGTAGAAGGCTCACCTAATCAAGGGGCTTATGGACAACATCTGAGCATTCATTGGCTGACCACTAAGATATGCTGACCCAGAAGTGACTCTGTGAAGCCAAGCTTAAAGGAAAAAAAGAATTTAAAAAATAACAATAAACTGGTCAGAGACATCAGCATCTCCACGTTGCAAAGGAGACAGATTCCAGAATTAGTCAAGTCAGTACACAAAAGCAACAATATCAATTCCTGGGGGAGTAGTAGATCTAAATCCAGAGTTGGTGCAATATATTATCTAAAATATCCAGGTGTCAACAATAAAAAATGGGAACTGCAAAGAAATGGGAAAGTGTGAACCATACATGGGGAAAAGTGAACAGAAACTGTTTCTGGGGGAGGTGAAGATATTGGACTCAGGAAAAAAATACTTAAAAGGAGCTATTATAAATATATTCAAAGATCTAAATGAAACCATATTTGATGAACTAAAATAATGTGTACAATGGCTCATCAAATAGAGAATCAATAAAGAGAGATTACTTTTTAAAAAGAAGATAATAGAAATTCAAGACATAAAGTGTTGAATATCTGAAATGAAAAGTTACACAGACAAGCTCAACAGCAAATTGAGTTGTTAGAAGGAAGATTTTGTGAACCTGCTCATAGGTCAATGGAGATTATCCAGTCTGAAGAAACAAAGATAAAAGGAATAAAAATTAACAGAATGTCACAACCTGCTGGGAAAACAATCAAGCATAGCAAGCATACACATGACAGAAGTTCCAGGAGTATAGTAGTTACTTTGAAGGAGAGTAGAGAAAAGGACAGAAAAGTTCTTTGAAGAAATAATGGCCCAACATTTCCCCAAATGAGGAGAAACCAATCTACAAATCCAAGAAGGTCAACAAACTTCAAGTAGGATAAACAAAAGGAAATTCACATATAAACACATCATAGTCAAGCTACTGAATGCCAAAGACAAGTAGAAAATCTTGCAAGAAGCAAGAGAAAGAGGGCTCATTACGTACAAGGGAACCACAAGCAACTGACAGCTGACCTCTCTTCAGAAACAATGCAGGCCAGATGACATTGAAAATGCATTTTTCTCTTTTTTTTAACTGATTGTAAAGATGATTGCACAAAACAATGAAAAAACTGTAATGTTGGACCTATATAAATATGTAGTATGTGAAAATTGCACAAAGACAGGGAGGAATGGAGCTATATCGAAACAGTTTCTAAACCTTACTGGAAGTAAATATTAATCTGAATAGTATTATGTTAAGATGTATATTGTCTTCCCTTGAGTAACTACTAAGAAAATAATTCAGGCTATTAAGAGAACCAGTAAAATGTTTCTCTAGAAAAAAATATATTTGATATGAAAAAGCAGTAAAAAAGGCACAAAAGCACATAAGACATAGGAAACAGCAGAATGGGAGATAAAAAGTTAACAATATCGATAGTTGAATTAAATTTGAAATGTATGAAGTACTCCAATTGAAAGCTGAGATGGTTGGGGCCAACTCTGTGGCACAGTGGTTAAGTTCATGTGCTCTGCTTCGGTCACCCAAGGTTTGCAGGTTCTGATCTCAGGTGGGATCTATCAGCTCTCATCAGGCCACACTGCAGTGGCATCCCACTAAAGCAGAGCAAGATTGGCACAGATGTTAGCTCAGCAACAATCTTCTTCAAGCAAAAAGAGGAAGATTGGCAACAGCTGTTAGCTCAGGGCCAATCGTCCTGGGTGGGGGGGGGGGGGAGCAAAGATTGTCCGTCTCAAAACAAAACAATATACAACTGGATGCTGTTTACAAGAGACAAACTTTAAATTCAAATAGACAAATAGGTTCAAAGTAAAATTATAGGAAAGTACACCATGCAAATAGTAACAAAATAGCTGGAGTGGCTATATCAATATCAGGCAAAATACTGTTTGACGCAAAAAATGCCACTAGAGACAAAAAGGAATATTTTATAAGGAGGAAACTGGCAACTTACATAATTATTTAACAGTTATAAACATAAACATATTTGAGAGCTGAACAACAAAATATATGAAGCAAGTCTGGCAGAATTAAGATATAAACAAATTGTCAACAATAGCTGGGGTCTTTAATATGCCATTCTCAGTCTGCGTCCAATGAAGGAAGAGAAACCTCACAGTAATTTGAACAGGAAACTGTTAATATAAATGACTAACATAAGGGGATTAGAATAATGAGAGATTAGCAAGTAAGTAAACAGAATGCTACAGAATGTAAGACTAGAGATATAAGGAACACCAAACAGGGCTGAGATTGAGAGCCCATGGGAGATCCACTTGACAGGACTGAAATCCAGACCTTGTGGGAGAGGGCAAGGCCTTTACTTACTGAAAGGACTCTGCGAGTAAGCCATGGTAATGGATCTTCAAGAAGCCCACCCCCTAGTGTGCTGCGTAAAGCTGTCCGTGGGGAATCTCACCAGAGATACTTAAGTGCGAAACTGTGCAATGGAGGACACACATGGAAACTGCTGATTACTGAGAGCTGCTGGCATCAGGCACTGGAGAAGCTCTGAGTGACGCAGGAGCCAAGCAGATACTCTGCCATAAAATAATCCAAGGATAGGTGTGTGATTAAAGAGCACAGATGTATTTACAGAGCAGCCAGAATGAATGATATTATACCTGAGTCAATAATTTTTTAACTGTCAAACAGCATTCCCAATAATGGAGAGAAAAACTAGATTAAAAAATGAATATGAACAATCTTATCTGCCAATTTGAATGACGTCACATGTGTAGAATAGAGGCAGAGACCATATGCTAGGCTATAAAATGACTCAATATATTTAAAAGAACTGAAATAATGTAAAGTTCTCCTATCACAACATAATTGAATTAAAAAGCAACAGAAAGAAATGTGGGAAAATCTCAAAGTTTGGAAATTAAACTACATGCTTCTAAACCGCCCACATGTCAAAGAAGAAATCACAATGGAAACTAAAAATAATTTGAATGAATGAAACAAAAACAACATCTCACAACTGATAAGAAGTAAACGAGGATGCAGAGGAAAATTTATAGCTTTAACACCTATATTAGAAAAAATTATTTTAAATAAATACCTAATTGTTCACCTTAAGAAGGTAGAAAAGAGGAACAAACAAAACCAAAAGCAAGCAGAAGGAAGGAAATGATCAAGAATAGAGCAGAATTGGAAGTCTATTAGAAATAATCAAAAATTACAGCAAAGATGCAGGGTACAAAACAAACTTACAAAGATCAGTTGCATTTCTATACTCTAATAATGAACTAAGAGAATTCAAGAATACAATCCCATTTACAACTGCAACAAAATGAATAAAATATCTAGGAGTAAATTTAATCAAGGAGGTAAAACACCTATACAATGAAAACTATATGACATTACTGGAAGAAATTGATGATGACATAAAGAAATGGAAAGATATTCCATGAACTTGGATTGGAAGGATAAACATAGTTAAAATGTCCATACTACCTAAAGTGAGCTACAGATTCAATGCAATCCCAATCAGAATCCCAACGACATTCTTCATGGAAATAGAACAAAGAATCCTAAAATTCATATGGGGGAACAAAAGAACTCAAATAGCTAAAGCAATTCTGAGGAAAAAAACAAAGATGGAGGCATCACAATCCCTGACTTCAAAATATACTACAAAGATATAGTAATCAAAACAGCATGGTACTGGTAAGAAAACAGGCACACAGATCAGTGGAACAGAAGAGAAAGCCCAGAAATAAAACCACACATCTACAGACAGCTAATCTTTGACAAGGGGGCTAAGAACATACAATGTAGAAAGGAAAGACTCTTCAATAAATGACATTGGGAAAACTGGACAACCACATGCAGAAGAATGAAAGTAGACCATTATCTTTCACCATAAACAAAAATTAACTCAAAATGGATCAACTACTTGAAGGTAAGACATGAAACTATAAAACTGTTAGAAGAAAATATAGGCAGTAGACTCTTTGACATGGGTCTTACAAAGATATTTTTGAATACCATGTCTCTTCAGGCAAGGGAAAAAAAGAAATAACTGGGACTTCGTCAGACTAAAGAGCTTCTGGAAGGAAAAGGGAACAAGGATCAAAATGAAAAGACAACCAGGGCTGGCCCGGTGGTGCAGTGGTTAAGTTCGCACGTTCCACTTTGGCGGCCCAGGTTTCGCTGGTTTGGATTCAAGGTGTGGATCTGGCACCACTTGGCAAGCCATGCTGTGGCAGGCGTCCCACATATAAAGTAGAGGAAGATGGGCACGGATGTTAGCTCAGGGCAAGTCTTCCTCATCAAAAAGAGGAGGATTGGCAGTAGTTAGCTCAGGGCTAGTCTTCCTCAAAAAAAAAAAAAAGAAGAAAATAAAATATACTAAGGCAGCAGGGCAGAAGAAAATAACTTGCAAAGGAACCACATCAGGCTTTCAGTGGATTTCTCCGCAGAAACCTGACAGTCTAGGAGAGAGTGGAATGATCGATTCAAAATCCTGAATGACAAAACTTTCAGCCAAGAATACTCTATCCAATGAAAATCTCCTTCAGATATGACAGAGAAATAAAAACTTTCCCAGATAAACAAAAGCTAAGGGAGTTCATTCCCACAAGTGCCCCCCTACAAGAAATCCTCAAGAAGGCCCTCATATCTGAAAAAAGAAATAGGAAAGGTGCTACAAAACCCTGAGCAAGGAGATGAATAGGTAGGCAATGATCAAGAAGTGGCATATCTCTATCAGATCAGGTTAGTAAACAATTCTAACGTCAAGGATAATATAAACAGAAAATACCAAAACAAAAATGACCTCATCTTTTTATCCATAGACTCACAACACAAGTTGGAAAATGATATGACAAAATAACTAGAAGGGAAATAGTAAAGGGATGGAATCAGTATAGTCTAAGGAAGTAGGAGGCTGTCAGAAAATGGACTATCTCAACTATGAGATTGTTTATATGAACTTAAGGGTAACCAATAACAAATAATCAGAACAGACATCTTTACAATAAACGAGGAGGAAAAGAAGAAAACCAACAGAGAAAACTACCTAATCAAATTGGTAGTCCAAAATACACAGGAAGGAAACAAAGGAAATGCAGAAGAACCAGGAAATGTGTGAGAAGATGGTAGTGTTAAGCCCTGTATATCAATAATCTCTCCAAATGTAAATGGATTGAATTCTCCAATCAAAAGACACAGAGTGACAAGATGGATTAAAGAACAAAACCCAACAATATGCTGCCTCCAGGAAACATATCTCAGCTCTAGAGACAAACATAGGCTCAGAGTGAAGAGATAGAAGACAATACTCCAAGTCGATGGCAAACCAAAGAAAGCAGGTGATGCCATACTTATATCAGACAAAGTAGACTTCAAGATAAAACTGATAAAGAGAGACAAAGGGGCAGTGTATAATAATAAAAGGGACTCACCACCAAGAAGACATAACACTTATAAACATGTCTACACCCAACACAGGAGCACCAAAGTACATAAAGCGACTATTAACAAAGCTAAAAGGAGATATTACCAACAACACAATAATAGTAGGGGACCTCAACACTCCACTTACATCAATGGATAGATCATCCAGAGAAAAAGCCAACAAACAGATACTGGACTTAAATGAAAAACTAGATGAGATGAATGTAGTAGACATATATAGAGCCTTCCATCCCAAAACAGCAGAATACACATTCTTCTCAAGAACACATAGAACATTCTCAGGGATAGAGCAAATATTGGGAAACAAGGCAAACCTTAATAAATTTAGGTAGATTGAAATCATATCTACTATCTTTTATGACCATAATGCCATGAAACTAAAAATCAACTACAAGAAAAAAGCTTGGAGAAGAACCAAAAATGTGGAGACTAGACAACATGCTACTGAACAACCACAGGGTCGTCAGAAAAATGAAGAAATCAAAAGATATTTGGAGGCAAACATGAATGCAAACAGCATGTTGACTCTTATGAGATGCAGTAAAAGCAGTCCTAAGAGGGAAATTTATAGCAATACAGCACCACGTTAACAAACAAGAAAAAGCTCAAATAAACTATCTTAATCTACACCTAACAGAATTAGAAAAAGAAGAAGAAACAAAGCCCAAACTCAGGAGAAGCAGGAAAATTATAAAAATTAAGTGCAGAAATAAATGAAATAGAAACAAAAAACACTGTGAAAAGGATCAATGAAACAAGGAGCTGGTTCTTTGAGAGGATGAAGGAAATTGACAAACCCTTAGTGAGACTAAGAAAAAAAGAAAGAAGTCTCAAACAAAATTAGAAATGAAAGAGCAGAAATTTCCATGGATAGCACAGAAATACCAAAGATTATGAGAATACTATGAAAAACTATATGCTAACACACTGGACAATCTAGAAGAAATGGGTAAATTCTTAGACTCTTACAACCTCCCAAAACTGAATCAAGAATAAACAGAGAATCTGAATAGAGCAATCACAAGTAAAAAGAGTGAAACAGTAATCAAAAACCTCTCCAAAAATAAAATCCAGGACCAGATGGCTTCTCAGGAGAATCCTGCCAAACATTCAAAGACAATTTATTACCTATTCTTCTCAAACTATTCCAAAAAGTTGAGGAAGATGGAAGTACCCCTAACACATTCTATGAGGCCAACATCACCCTGATCCCACCACCAGACAAGAACAATACAAAGAAGGAAAATTACAGGTCAATATCGCTGATGAACATAGATGCAAAAATCCTCACCAAAATATTGGCAAACTGAATACAGTAATACATTAAGAAGATCATACACCATGATCAAGTGGGATTCATACCAGGGACACAGGAATGTTTCAACACCCACAAATCAGTAAATGTGATACACCATATAAACACAAAAGGAGGAACAAAAACCACATGATCATCTCTATAGAAGCAGAGAAAGCATTTGACAAGATCCAGCATCCATTCATGATAAAAATTCTCAATCAAATGGGTATAGAAGGAAAATATCCCAACATAGTAAAGGTCATATATGACAAACCCACAGCCAACATCATACTCAATGGGGGAAACTGAAAGCCATCCCACTGATAACAGGAACAAGACAAGGATGCCCACTCTCTCCACTCTTATTCAACATAGTACAGAGGTTTTGGTCAGAGCAATTAGGCAGGAAAAAGAAATAAAAAGAATCCAAATAGGCACTGAAGAAGTGAAACTTTCACTCTTTGCAGTCGACATCATTTCTATATATAAAATGTTTAGAAAACTCTAAAGAATCCATCGGAAAACTCTTAGAAATAATCAACAACTACAGCAAAGTTGTAGCATACAAAGTCAATGTACAAAAATCAGTGGCATTTCTATACTCTAATAACGAACTAATAGAGCAAGAACTCAAGAATACAACCCAATTTACAATTTCAACAAAAAGATTAAAATATCTAGGAATAAACTTAACCAAAGATGTGTAAAACCTATACAAGGAAAACTATAGGACATTACTGAAAGAAATCGATAATGACAAAGAAATGGAAAGATAGTCCATGTACACGGATTGGAAAAATAAACATAGTTAAAATGGCCATACTACCTAAAGCAATCCACAGATTCAATGCAATCACAATCAGAATCCCAATGACAATCTTCACAGAAATAGAACAAAGAATCTTAAAATTCGTATGGGGCAACAAAAAAACCAGAATAGCCAAAGCAGTCCTGAGAAACAAGAAGAAAACTGATGGCATTGAAGTCCCTGATTTCAGAACATATTACAAAACTGTAGTAATCAGAACAGCATGGTACCAGTACAAAAACAGGCACACAGGTCAGTGAAACAGAACTGAAAGCCCTGAAATAAAACCACACATACATGGACAGCAAATCTTCAATAAAGAAAGCAAGAGGGGCTGGCCTGGTGGTGCCGTGGTTAAGTTTGCACGTTCCTCTTTGGTGGCCCGGGGTTGGCCAGTTTGGATCCTGGGTGTGCACATGGCACCACTTGGCAAGCCATGCTGTGGTAGGCATCCCACATATAAAGTAGAGGAGGATGGGCACAGACGTTAGGTCAGGGCCAGTCTTCCTCAGCAAAAAGAGGAGAATTGGCAACAGACGTTAGCTCAGGGCTAATTTTCCTCAAAAACAAATAAGTAAATAAAAAATAAAGGAACCAAGAACATAGAATGGAGTAAGGAAAGCCTCTTCAATAAGTGGTGCTGAGAAAACTAAAGAGCCACGTCTAAAATATGAAAGTAGACCATTATCTTTCTCCATAGACAAAAATAGACCCAAAATGGATCAAAGACTTGAATGTTAGACCAGAAACTATAAAACTTATGGAAGCAAATATAGGCAGTATACTCTTTGTCATCAGCCTTAAAAGGATCTTCACAAACATAGTGTCCACTCAGACAAGGGAAACAAAAGAAACAATAAACAAGTGGGACTTCATCAGACTAAAGAGCTTCTGGAAGGCAAAAGAAACCAAGATCTAAATGAGAAAACAACCCAGGAACTGAGAGAAAATATTTGCAAATCATATATATGATAAGGGATTAATCTCTGCAATATATAAAGAGCTCACACAACTGAACTATGAAAGAATAAATGACCCAATCAATAAGTGGGCAGAGGATATGAAGAGACATTTTTCCAAAGAAGATATACAGATGGTCAATAGGCAGATGACAAGGTGCTAAACATCATTAATCATCAAGGAGATACAAATCAATGCTACAGTTAGATATCATCTTATGCCTGTTAGAACAGTTACAATGACCAAGACAAAAACATAACAAATGTTGGAAAGGTTGTGGAGAAAAGGGAACCCTCATCTACTGCTGGTGGGAACGCAAACTTGTGCAGCCACTTTGGAAAACAGTATGGAGATTTCTCAAAAAGTTAAAAATAGAATTACCATATGACCAGGCTATCCCACTACTGGGTATTTATCCAAAGATCTTGAAATCAACACTAAGAGACGTATGCACCTCTATGTTCATTGCAGCATTATTCACAATAGCCAAGATGTGGAAGCAACCCAAGTGCCCAACGACTGATGATTGGATAAAGATGATGTAGTATATATATACAATGGAATACTACTCCACCATAAAAAGCACATAATTGTCCCATTCACAACCACATTGGTGGAACTTGAGGGCATCATGTTGAGAGAAATAAGCCACACAGAGAGAGAAAAGAACATATGATTTCACTCATATGTGGAATATAAACAAACTTATGGACAAAGAGAACAATTTAGTGGTTACTGTGGCAGCAGGAGAGTGGGTACAAGGGGTGCGGTGGCACATCGATATGGTGTTTGATAAATACTGATGTACAACTGAAATTTCACAATGTTATAAACTAGTTAGACCACAATAATTTTTTTAAACTGGTTTTTTGGAAAGTTCAGAAAAGGTGAGACAACATGAGTGACATCAGCCTCATGGTGGAATTTTCCCCCTTGTCACTCCCCTCTAAGTTACAGCCAAATGGACATGCACTGACCAACATAGGATTTCCTATACAGCAGTAGAGGATGCCTAAGAGATCCATGCGTCTATACATCTGAATGTGGGTGGACTCAACCCCCAGTAAGCAGTGGAACTAGGGGAGAAGCCCCCACCACCCTCCCTGAGTGGCAGCAATCCAGGTTGTGGATCCTCACACAGTGGCTTGCACAAGTGGTGAGGACAGCCCAGCTCACCTGACTGCCAGTGGAGCATGGATGGTGGCAGCCTGGCCTGTGTGACTGCTGGCACAGTGGAGGTGGCCTGGCCCACACAACTGTGAGCAAACTGGGTGGGGGCAGAAGAAATAGCCCCTTTGCCCCAGCACTGGCAGGTGGAACCTGTGACCAGAGGCTTCAGGAAACACAGCAGATCTGGTGACCTAGCCCCCACTGGTGGCACCCCCCAACACCAGCTCAGCTGGAGATACATATAGTTCTCCAGGTCCCTGGCAGGGATAGTGACACCTATGAACCCAGCACCCCTGGCAGCAGTGCAACGAGCACCTTCAGACAACCCAGGACAAGCATCACCGGTCATGCATGGGGCAGCAGCATCCAAGCCTATGGGAGCCAACAGAAAGCCAGTGGGGTCTCAGATAAACCAGCTTCTCTATACCTGGAAGACCTAGAAAAAGAACAAACAAAGCCCAACGTCAGGAGAAGGAAGGAAATAATGAAATCAGAGCAGAAATAAATGAAACAGGAAGTAGAAAAACAATAGAAAGGATCAATGAAACTAAGAAGCGGTTCTCTGAGAAGATAAACAAAATTGACAATATCTCAGCCAGATTCAGAAAAAAAGAGAGAAGACTCGAATAAATACAATCAGAAATTATAGAGCAGTAACTACAATGGACACTGCAGAAACACATTGGATTACAGAAGAATACTATGAAACACTGTATGTCAACAGACTGAATAGCCTGGAAGAAATGGATAAATTCTTAGAACCATATGACCTCCGAAAACTGAATCACGAAGAAATAAAGAATCTGAATACACCAATCACAAGCAGAGATTGAAACTGTTATCAAAAGCCTCCCAAAGAAAAAGTCCAGGACCATACAGCTTCTCTGGTGAATTCTACCAAACATTCAGAGAAGATTTAATTCCTATGCTTCTCAAACTATTCTGAAAAATTGGGAGGATGCGACACTTCTGAATTCATTTTCTGAGGCAAACATTATCCTGATATGAAAACCAGACAAGGATGACACAAAAAAGGAAAATTACAGGCCAATATCAGTGATGAACATAGACGCAAAAGTACTCAACAAAATATTAGGAAATTGAATACAACAATACATTAATTGGATCATAGACCACGATCAGGTGGGATTTACTGTAGGGGTGCTGAAATGGTTCAACATTAGCATATCCATCAATGTGATGTACCACATTAACAAAATGAAGAATGAAAATCACATGATCATCTCAATAGATGGAGAGAAAACATCTGACAATTTCCAATATCCATTTATGATAAAAACTCTCAATAAAATGGGTATAGAGGGAAAGTACCTCAACATTACAAAGGCCATATAGCACCAACCCACCGCCAACATCATACGCAATGGTCAAAAAGTGAAAGCCATTCCTCTGAGAACAGGAACAAGACAAGGGTGCCCACTCTTGCCACTCTTCTTCAACATAGTACTGGAAATTTTAGCCAAACAAGTAAGGCAAGTAAAAGAAATAATAGGTATCCAAAAAGGAAAGGAAGAATTAAAACTGTCACTATTTGTGGTTGACATGATTCTATATACAGAAAACTGTAAAGAATCCAACAAAAAACTATTAGAAATAATCAACAAATACAGTAAAGCTGCAGGGTACAAAATCAACATTCAAAAATCATTTGCATTTCACTCCGTAATGGGGGCCTGCAGTTTGCTAGTTTGGATTCCGGGCATGGACCTACACACCGCTCATCAGGCCATGCTGTGGTGGCATCCCAAATAGAAGAACTAGAATGATTTACAACTAGGATATACAACTATGTACTGGGGCTTTGGGGAGAAAATAAAAGAGGAAGCTTGGCAAAATACGTTATCTCAAGGCCAGTCTTCCTCACACACACAAAATCACTTGCATTCCTATACACTAATAATGGATCAGCAGAAAGAGAAGTCAAGACTATAATCCCATTTACAATTGCAACAAAAAAGAATAAAATACCTGGAATAAATTTAACCAAGGAGGTGAATGCCATATACTCCAAAAACTATGACATTAATGAAATAACTCAAAGAAGACAAAGACATGGAAAGATATGCCATTCCCATGTATTGGAAGAATAAACACAGTTAAAATGTCCATATTACCTAAATCAATCTACAGACTGATCTACAGATCAATCTACAGATTTAATGCAAACACGAATGGAATACCAATGACATTCTTCATGAAAAGAGAGAAAAGAATCTTAAAATTTATATGGAAAAACAAATGACACTGAATAGCCAAAGCAATTCTGAGGGGGGAAAAAAAACACTTGGATGTATCATGCTCCCTGAACTCAAAATATACTACAAAGCTGTAGTAGTCAAAACAGCATGGTACTGGCATAAAAAACCCAGATATACAGATCAATGGAACAGAATTGAAAGCCCAGAAGTAAAACCACACATCAAGGGACAGCTAATCTTCAACAAAGAAGGCAAGAACACACAATGAAGAAAGGAAAGTCTCTTCAATTAATAGTGTTGGGAAGATTGGACAGCCACATGCAAAAGAATGAATGCAGACCATTGTCTCACGTGATACTCAAAAATTAACTCTAAATTGATTAAAGACTTGAATGTAAGACCTGAAACCATAAAACTCTTAGAAGAACATATAGGCAGTACAGATTGACGTAGGTCTTAGTAGTATCTTTCTGAATACCATGTCTCCACAGGCAAGGGAATCAAAAGACAAAATAAAGAAATAGGACTACATCAGACTAAAGAGCTTCTGCAAGGCAAAGGAAACCATCATCAAAATGAAAAGACAACGTACCAATGGGAAGAAAATATTTGCAAATCATACATCTGACAAGGCGTTACTTTCCAAAATATATAAAGAGCTCATACAACTCAATAACAAAAAAAAGAATAATCCAATCAAAAAAATGGACATAGGATACGAACAGACATTTTTCAAAGAAGATATCCAGATGGCCAATAGGCACACAAAAAGATGTTGGACATCACTAATCGTCAGGGAAATGCAAATCAAAATGACAATGAGGTATCACCTCACACCAGTCAAATGGCTATAATTACCAAGACAAAAAATAACAAATGTTGGAGGGGATGTGGAGTAAAGGGAATGCTCTTAAACTGGTGGTGGGAATGCAAACCGGTGCAGCCACTATGGAAAACAGTATGGAAATTTCTCAAAAACTTAAAAACAGAAATACTGTATGATCCAGCCATTCTGCTACTGGGTATTTATCAAAAGAACATGAAATCACTAATTCCAAAAGATATATGCACCCGTATGCTCACCACAGCATTATTCACAATAGGCAAGATATGGAAGCAACCTAGGTGCCCATCAAGGGACAAATGGATAAGAAGGTGTCGTATATATACACAATGGAATAGTACTCACCCATAAAAACAGACAAACTCATCCCATGTGAGACACCATGGATGGATCTTGAGCAAAACAAGTCAGACAGAGAAAGAAATACTGTATGATTTCACTCCTATGTGGAATATAAGCAAACACATAGATGAGACTAGATTAGTGGTTACCAGAAGAAAAAGGGATGAGGGAAGATGAAATGGTAAAGCCACATATGTATGGTGACGGATAAAAACTGAATTATTGGTGATGAACACAATGCAGTCTAAAGAGAAACTAAAATATAATGATAGACACTTGAAATGTATACAAGGTTGAAAGCCAATATGACCCAATAAAATAATTATATATATATATGTATATATAAATACATATATATACATATATATATTTAAATACAGACAGTGACCACTAAAAATAGGCACATATAGAAAAAGCAAGTTAAAATGGAATTTTAAATAAATATTATTAACCCCAAAGAAGAAAAAAAGAGAAAGGGGAACAAAAGCCAAATGGAAAAAAAGAAAACATACAGCAAAATGGATGACCTAAATCTGTCAATTATTACATTAAATGTAAAAGGATAAAATTCTCCAATTGAAACTTAGAGTTTGTCATAACAGATAGAAAAACAGGATTTAAAAAGAAACAAAAGAATATCTTAAATACTCAAAATCTTTGTTAAATTCTATCATACATAGTTTCCTTATTTTGACAAATATTTTGAATGGCTGCATAGCACTCTAACTTATGGTTATAATAGAATTAATCATGTTTAGGTGATTATGATTTTATACATTAAGTTTGACAACATATCTAAGGTCTTTTACTGTCACAGAACTATACACTGAAAAGTGGTTAAAATGGCAAATGTAATGCCATGTATACTTTCCAAAATAAAGTAAAAGAATGATGTGCTTATCTACCACATGGACGAACTTTGAAAACCTCATGCCAAGTGAGAGGAGCTAGACATAAAAGGACACATATTGCATGATTCCATGTAGACTGAATTTCAAGACTCAGCAAATCCATGGAGACAGAAGACGGGTTAGTGGTTTCCAGAGTATGGGAGGACCAGGGATAGGAAGTGACAGCTAACAAGGACAGGGTTTCTTACTAAGGTGATAAAATGTTTTGGAATTAGATAGTGGTACTCATTTGTACAACCTTGTGACTATAGTAAAATGTTTTCTTTTGAGTACATTTTTACAAGGTGAGTTTTGGGGCTGGCACAGTGGCATAGTGGTCAAGTTCAGCACACTTTGCTTTGTTGGCCCAGGTTCACAGGTTTGGATCCCAGGCATGGTCCTACACCACTCAACAAGTCATGCTGTGGTGGCATCCCACATACACAATAGAGGAAGATGGGCACAGATGTTTTCTCAGGGTCACTCTTCCTCAAGCAAAAAGAGGAAGACTGGCAACAGGTGTTCGCTCAGGGCCAATCTTCCTCACCAAAAAAAAGAAAAGAAAACAGTGAATTTTATGATCATGAATCTATCTCAACTTAAAAAGTAACGTAAAAATTTACAACATAAATTCCTTACCATCATGGTGCTCTCCTAGGTCATCAGAGTTTAATCACAACCCGACAGTGGTGACTGCAGTCAGAATGACATCACTGCCTTATAAAACACCAAGTCACATTATCTGAATCTCCCTAGTGGCCTTCGATGCATCTATTCCTATTCAGGGTTTACTTTACTTACCAGAAGGAACGTAAAAGTGTCAACTATGTCATTTGAATCTTTTTATCACCCCGAATACTAAGATGGCATGGTCTGGAATATCATAAGCACTTACTAAAAATCTGATTATTCTACCCCAAATTCTAGTTCTAGACATTTCTTAAGAAAATACTGAGATAAAGAAATGCATGTACGAGTATGTTCAATACTTAGTTTTTGACACCCAAAAACCAGAAACACAAAATTCTAACAGGGAACAGGTTAATTAATTTGGTTCTGCTACATGATGGCAGGTACAGCATTATTAATCAGGATGATACTGGTCCAAGTGTAAAATATGCACCCATAACTGGGGAACGGTATCCAGTTGAAACTTAAGACATAGATTCTGTTCTCAGATTTTCTAAAAGTAACTGCTCTTAGAGTTCATGACATTTTAATGTCTTGACTTTTTCATCAGTAAAACTAAGAGTGTGAAGATCACCTACTAAGCATGAATATCTTGGAGAAGTATAATCTACATAAAAACTTAATAATATGTTGTAATCCTATATAAATATGTTAGATATTTTTACTGAAGAACATTGCATGTCCTCTAATTCGGTATTATAAAAGAAAATTATTCTTAGATTAAAATTGTGCTTATCAGCCCTGCTCTGATAATGCTCACAAAACAAAGGGAAAAAAAATCAGGACTTTTGCTTGAGAATGCATTTTTAATTCATAAATCAAGAGCTTCTAGAAAAGAGGAGGAGGAAATTTCCCTCCCACCGAAATGCAGCAGAATCAAAGAGACATTTGTGAATCACAACCTGCCCAAAGAAGCTGATGTGATCAAGCGTCTCATAAAGTGAGAACATCAGTAAGACTCTCAGTGCCCTGAAGCAGCAAAGAAAGACGTGGGGAAATAAAATGATTCCTTATTTTCTTCTATTTCAATCAGTATTTGGAAATGTTTTTGGGAAGACAACTAAAAATCAGATATTATTGCAAAGTTTTGTTAAGTTTTTCTTATATCAATAAGTTAAAATCAATGATTTTATGAAAAAAAAAACTATCCTCAATGTTGACTTTTGTGTGTAAAACAATTCTTTCCCCTCATCAAGGTTCTTCTTTTGGGGATGGCAGGACTGAGGAGGAAGTCACGAGGCACCAGGCTGTTCTTGGGGCACAGAATGACTCCCTTACACGACACTCTCCAGGTCCACACCCGCCCTGCTCATACACATAAACAGATGGCAGGAGGACAGAGCCTGGACCACGGGAATAGGTCTACAGCACGTTCCTGGGGTCCCAGCTCTGGGAACCCCGAGGCTCTGAGACAGTAGCCGCCCCTCAGAGCTCCCAAGTAGAGAACTCCCCAGGCTTTCCCAAACTAACCTCGGTGCCCCCTGGCTGGAAATCTTCTTTAGGGCTCAATGTCCTACTTCCCTCTCTCAGCCAAGTAGCTGTGAGGAGAGAAGAGGAGGAAGCGCCAGGGAGCCCAGAGCCACCAGACAGTGACGCCACAGAGCCACAGCCATCACACCCGCACAGGTGAAGGACATGCACCAAATCCCCGTCACCCCAGCACAGCCACGCACCTGTCACAGCCTCGCAGCCACACCCACGGCACGGAGGCGCATCCCACCGCTCACTCGCGTCTCTCACACACACCCCGCCACACGCTGCCTGTCTGTCCCCACAGACACACACCGTCCTCCGCCGTTCAGGCCCGAGAGTCCCGTGAGGACTGGTGTCCCTACTACCGGCCTCCACGCTGTGAGCGCTTCCGCCGCCACCCCTCCTGGTTCACGTCGGGCTCCGAATTGACTCGCTTCACAGGATTCCCTCATCCTGTGCTAACACATCCACAAATGAGCTCCACTCACCTTGCGAAGAGGGAGAACCGCGCGAAAACGGAATGGAAGCCGAAGATCTGGCGTGACCGCTGCCCTCTGGGAAGTGTCGCTCCAACCTGAACATCTCCGGGCGCCGCGGCTCGTCAGAAAGGCCGCCGAAGCGCGGAAGTCCCGGTGGAACGGCACCGGGAGAACCGCCCGGAGCCGGGCCCGAGCGCAGGTGTCTCCGCCAGGAGCGCGACGCGAGGGCGCGTGCGCGGGCACGGAGCCTGCGCGGAGGCCGCTGGTGCGCGTGCTCGGCCCAGAGGCGCCGCTGCGCCGGGGAGGCAGAGCAGGGTGGCCTGGCGCCGGCTCCGAGCGTCCGGCCTGTGCGCGCAGAGCCGCGCGGGAGGGTCGGCGGGGCGGCCCCGGGGCGAGAGCGCACGGCGGGTGTGAGCTCTGAGGGCGGGGCCCCGGGCGAGTCCCCTCAGGCGGCTGCAGCCTGGGGACAGCACGTGGGGCAAGTAACTCCTGATACCGCCTGGAATGAGCTGGTTTATTCAGTGTCTGTTAGCTGCGTTTAAAAGGTGTGAAGGAGTGAAGTAATGCATATTTACGTAATTCTCTAGGCTAAGCTATAATAGTCAAAATGGAATGGATAATTATTTGTAGAAGTTCTGTGGTGAAAATTATGCAGATATTTTGTAATATTGATTCAGGGACAGATTTTCCAAGCATGCCCAAAGAGAGGAATGTTATTAAAATTTTAAGAGTTGACTAGATAATTATTTGTAATCATCCTAATCACTTGAATGCAAATCAATTAATAAAAGTTAATCCTAGACAAAGATTTGATAGACTTATTTTTAAAAAATATAAGGAGCACACTGATAGTAATCTTAATTCCATTTTTTCTCAATAAGATAGGTGTCAGTAATCTAAGTGGAAAGGGAATGGTGAACTACCATAGGACCCAGCTATCCCACTACTGGGTATCTCTTCAAAGAGCTTGAAGTCAGCAATTCCAAAAGTCCTGTGCACCCCAATGTTTATTGCAGCATTATTTACAATAGCCAAGACATGGAAACAACCTAAGTGCTTCCATGGATAAAGAAGTTGTGGTATGTATATGCAATGGAATACTACTCAGCCATAAAACAGAACAAAATGGTCCCATTTGCAACAACATGGATGGAGCTTGAGGGAATTATGTTAAGTGAAATAAGCCAGATAGAGAAGGACAATCTCTGTATGACTCCACTCCTATGAGGAATTTAAACATGTGGACAAAGAGAACAGATTAGTGGCTACCAGGGGAAAGATGGGGTGGGGGGTGGGCTCAAAGGGTGAAGGGCTGCACCTACAAAACGACTGACAAACAATGATGTACAAATGAAATTTCACAAGACTGTAACCCATCGTTAATAAAAATTTTAAAAAATAATTTTAAAAAATTAAATAAATAAGACTTTTAACACACCGCCTCCTCAATATTTATGACATATTTGATAAAGAATTCACACATTAAAATATGCCTATGGGCACTAGGCCTTTACTTTAAAAATTCACTATTAAATTCCTTCGCGTATTAGGAAGACCTGCTAAAAAATCCACACCGAAAAACAAACCCCCTTAGCTTTATACAGATAAACAAATAATTTAGCCAAAAAGAAATACTTGGGAAACGACTGGAAGGAAACACTAACAAAACTTAGCAAGAGTGACAAGGCAATGGTAATGAGCACGCCGTCTTTCAAAAGAAGGAATCATTCAAAATATTTCTTTATCAGAGACACAAAAACAATCATGTCCTCTGGTACAGTAAAACCACTTTAAAGATATATTCCAGCACCCTGCTCCATTCCATCCCATTTCCTGCATATATTCTCTATCAGTGCACATCACACTATATATATATATATATATATATATATATATATATATATATTCCAGCACCCTGCTCCATTCCATCCCATTTCCTGCATATATTCTCTATCAGTGCACATCACACTATATGTTTATTCCTGAGCTCTAAACTTCACGTACAAAATACACATCATCCTGAATAAGAGAGAGTGCAAGACGGCACAGTCAAGCACACAGACCCAGCGCCCTCTTCACAGTCTACTTTCCTTCAGAAGGTGGGCAAGTTCCTTGACCTCCAGATCTCGTTTTTCTCCTCTGCCAATATTTATTCATCGACTGCATCCTAGTTACTGTCCAAAGAAATTTATCAGCAGTTCTCTATATTTTAGATACCAGACTTCCCTCTGACATACTAATGGCAAGCATTACCCCATTCCATTGACTTTCTTTTTATCTTTGTTTTCTTTGGTGTAAATGTTTCTTATTTCCATATATATAGGATTTGAATTTTTCTTTTTTGCCACCAATAATTTCCTTTAATGTTTCTATAATTTCTATGTTACTCAGTAATTCCCCTGTCTGGGATTGTATCCTAAGAAATTAACATAGACTTGGACACACTGAAGGGGATCACACTTATGTGGAGATGGCAGTGGTGGGGAAGGACAGAAAGGGGTGGAAATGTATAAATTTTGCATTGTTTGACAGACATTTTTACTTCTTTCAGTTTTTAAAAGAGTGCCATTCCTGTCTTCCATTGTAAAGACCAGGGAAATAAAAACCTAATGTTGAGATATAAAAGAGAAGCTTGAACAAAAATTGACATTTTAAAAGATGTTAATTGAAGGATTATGTATAATAGGAACATTAGAAATACCTTAAATAGCTAATACAAAGAGAGTGATTAATTTGTAATATATAGCATATATAAAACATAAAAAATATACAGCAATTAATGAAAACATTTTCTTTTCAAGAAAGATGTGGGTTTTTAATAACTGAAAATTTAACATTTAATTAGATCATCAGGGACATAATTAGATTGAGCTATTTGCAGGAATTTTTAAACTATATTTTTTGTATAAAAACCATTATTACAATGCTGGAGGAAATTAAAACACAAGAAAGGGTCACGCGATCTTGCCAGATCACCCAGCTCCTCCCAGGCTTTGTCAATATGTGCGTGTGACTTGTAAATAATTGTAGTCTGTCAACTCTGTATTTATACATTTTCAGAGGTGATTTTGGAGATGTGTGCTTAAATTTTACAGAGATTTTTTAACAGTGTTTTCAATCATATTTTATGAGTTCTAAAGCACCATAAAAGAAAAATATTTGTCACCTTATATAAAACATCTACATAATAAAAACGCCAATCAACATCTTTATTGTATTTCTGCTATGTTTTCTCAGACAGTTTCTGAGGGAAGAACCATCAACAGGTTTTACTTATTGCTGGAAGAAAGCGGCAATCAGTGGATGAGAAAGGAAAGTCTGAGTGAGTTCTACTTTCTTTAAGTCTCCAAATGGACACTTAAGGGGGAAAATGCTGATCCAGAGCAATGGCTGACAGTGTTCCGGATTAAGTGAGAGCCTATTCATCCTCTAAACATGTAAGACTGATTGGGAAACAGCTCTATATTTGTTTTCTAGAAAGACTCCACAGTTTATACTTGTGGCCAAGTAATGTTAAATTTTGTCATTCTTACTAATTTTTTATAGCAATACCTCTTGCTCTTGATGTCTCAATACTTTAACTAAAAATGCTCATAATTTCTAATGGTAGATCCAAGGATATTGTTATTATTGTTGTTGTCATTATTAGTATTTTAAAGTACCATTTATTGAAAATCTACTATTTGCCAGGTACTCTAATATAATTTATCTTAAAACTCCATGGAGAAGAGACTGTTATCAAACTGAGGTTTATGAAGAATTACGTCTCTTGCCCAAGGCCATATATGGCCTTCAACCTTTGGATTTAAAACAGTGGCAGGGTAGAGATTAAAACCCAAGTCAAAACCCACACTCTTTGCCACTATCCTGTACTCATCTCGGGCTCCTGCTAGACACACTGGAACCACCTGTTGGATATGCCAGAAACATCTGTCAGCTACACTGAAACCACCTGCCAAATATGCCAGAATCAGGTCCCAGACATGGTGGAAACACCTGCCAGACACGTCCAAATCACCTGTCAGATATGCCAAAACCATGTGCCACGTATGCCAAAACCACCTCACGGACACATCTGCTGGATACTCCAGAAACAGGAAAAGCACAGGACGGAACCAGGTGCCAGACAAGCGTGAAGCCCCTTCCAGACTAGCCTGAACCACTTGCTGGACCAGCCTGAATCACTTTATGGACATTCCAGAACCACATGCCCAGCACGCTAGAACCGAGTGACTGACACGCCAGAACCACCTGCTGAGCACACCTGAACCAGTCACTGTGAAACCACCTGCCGGATACGCCAGAACCAGGTGCCGGACATGCCAGAACCACCTGCCAGATACGCCAGACACAGGTGTCGCACATGCTGAAACCAGGTTCCCAACATGACTGAACCACCTGCCAGACACGTTGGAGCCACCTGCCGGATATGCCAAAAACAGCTGTTGCACATGCTGGAACCAGGTGCTGGACACACCTGAACCACCTGCCGGACAAGCTTCAACCACCTGCTAGACACAAGGGACCCACTTGCCAGACACACCATCATCACCTTCAGGAAACGCCAGAACCATCAAGTGAACATGCCAGAAGCACCAGCCGAACATGCCAGAGCCAGGTGCTGGACATGCCATATCTGCCTGGCAGACATACTGAAATCACCTGCCAGATATGCCGGAACCAGGTCCCGGATACGCCAGAACCAACTTCCAGGCAAGCCAGAAAAACCTGCCGGACATGCCGGAACCACCCCTCAGACTGGCCAAAACCACGAAAATGAAATGACGGGATCATGTCCTGGACACGCTGGAATTAACCACCGGACATACTGGAACCAACTGCTGGACACCCAGGAAGCACCCACTGCACATGTCAGAACCACCTTCTGGACATACTGGAAACTCATGCCAAGTACACAGGAACCCCCTGCCTGACAAACTAGAACCACCTGAATGACATGCCAGTATCACTGGTTGGACATGCCAAAACCAGCTGCAAGACAAAACTGAAACACCTGCCAGACAAGACTGAACCAACTGCTGGACACACCTGAACCACTTGACAGCCACTCCGGAACCAAATCCTGGGCACGCTGGAAATACCTCTCAGATATGCCAGAACCAGGTGCTGGACACGCTGGAACCATCTTCCAGACAGACATGAACCACCTGCTGGACATGCCTGAACCACCTGCCGGACATGCCGAAATCGCCTGCCGGATACGCCAGACCCAGGCCCCTTATATGCCAGAACAACCCGCCAGACATGCCAGAAACACCCGCCAAACACACTGGAACCACCACACAGACACGCCAGAACCACCTGCCAGACATGCCAGAAACACCCACCAGACACGACTGAACCACCTGGAACCACCCACCAGACACACTGGAACCGCCACTCAGACACGCTGGAACCACCTGCCAAACACGCTGGAACCAACTCACGGACACTGCGGAAGCACCCACTGGACATGCCGGAACCATCTTCCAAACGTACCAGAACCACATGCCAAACACACAGGAACCACCTGCTAGACAGTTCGGAACCACCTGTTGGATATGCCGGAACCAGGTGCTGGACACTCCAGAAACACCTGCCAGACAGACCAGAACCACCTGCCTAACACACCGGAACAACCTGCTGGACACGCCAAAATCACCTGCTAGATACGCCAGAACCAGGTCCTGGATACGCGAGAACCAATTTCTGTAAAAGACCAGAACAACCTGCTGGATATGCCGGAATCACCCACCTGACATGTGGGAACGAACTGCCAGACAGACCAGAACCAACACCTGGACATGCTGAATGCACCAACCGGACACGACAGCATCAGGTCACGGACATGCCGTAGCCTCCTGCTGGACATGCCAGAATCATGTGCTGGACATGTAGGAACCAAGAGCAGGGCACGCTGGAAGCACCGAATGGACACATCAGAACCACCTTCTGGACATACCAGAAACTCATGGCAGACACACAGGAAGCCCCTGCCTGTCACGCTGGAACCACCTGAATGACACGCCAGTACCATCTGCCAGACATGCCATAACCATCTGCCAGAGAACACTGAAACACCTGCCAGACAAGACTGACCACTTGCCGGACATGCCTGAACCAGTTGATGGACACTCCAGAAACACATGCCGGGCATGCTAGAACCACATGTCAGATATGCCAGAACCAGATGCTGGACATGACTGAACCACCTGACTGACATGCCAGAACCACCTGAATGACACGTTGGTACCACTGACTGAACATGCCGAAACCACCCACCAGAAAAAACTGAACCACCTGCCAGACAAGACTGAACCACCTGCTGGATACACCTGAACCACTTGACAGACCCTCCAGAACCATATTCCAGGCATGCCAGAACCACATGTGAGATATGCCAGAACCAGGTTCCGGAGGTGCCGAAACCACCTTAAGGACAGGCCTGAACCACCTGCTGGACACGCCTGAACCACCTGACCGACATGCTTCAACCACCTGCTTGACTCCCCGGAACCACCTGCTGGGCACCTGTTGGATATGCCGGAACCAGGTGCTGCATACACTGAAACCACTTGCCAAATGCCCCAGAACCAGGTGCCAGACATGGTGGAACCAGCTGCCAGATATGTCCAAATGACCTGGCAGATATGCCAAAACCATGTGCTGGTCACACCAAAACCACCTCCAGGACATGCCGGAACGATCTGCCAGATACGCTAGAAACAGGTACAGCTAGGGTGGAACCAGGTGCCAGACAAGCCCGAAGCAGCTGCTGGACTAGCCTGAACCACCTGCTGGATGAGCCTGAACCACCTGCTGGACCATCCTGAATTACTTTATGGGCATTCTGGAACCACATGCCAGGCACGCTGTAACCAGCTGCCCAACATGCAAGAACCACCTGCTGAACACACCTGAACCACCTGCCAGCCTTGTGTGAACCACCTGCCAGACATGTGGGAACCACCTGCCGGATACACCAGAAACACATGCCGAAACCAGGTGCCGGACATGACTGAACCACCTGCCGGACATGCTGGAGCCACTTGCTGGATATGCCAAAAACATGTGTTGCACACCCCGGAACCAGGTGCTGAACATGACTGAACCACCTGCCGGACAAGCCTCAACCACCTGCTGGAAGTGACTGAACCACTTGCAGGACATGCCACCACCAACTTCAGGACACACCAGATCCATCTGGTGGACACGCCAGAAGCACCAGCCGAACATGCTGGAGCCAGGTGCCGGACACGCCAGAACTGCCTGCTGGCCACACCAAAATCACCTGCCAGGTATGCCGGAACCAGGTCCCGGTTATGCCTGAACCGACATCCGGACAGGCTGGAAAAACCTGCCAGTCACACCGGAAACACCAGTCAGATTCGCCGAAACCACCACCCCAATTTGACTGGATCAGGTCCTGGACACGTCGTAGCCAGCTGCTGGACACACTGGAATCACCTGCCGGATATGGGGCAACCAACTACTGGACACCCCAGAAGCACCCACTGGACACGTCGGAACCACCTCCTGGACATACTGGAAACTCATGCCAGACACACAGGAACCCCCTGCCTGACATGTTGGAACCACCTGAATGACACACTGGTACCACTGGCCGGACATGCTGGAACCACGTGCCAGACCAAACTGAACCACCTGCCAGACAAGACTGAACCACCTGACGGATACCCCTGAACCACTTGACAGACACTCCAGAAACACATGCCGAGCATGCCAGAACCACCTGTCAGGTATGCCAGAACCAGGTGCCGGACACGCCGGAACCACCTTCCAGACATACCTGAACCACCTGCCGGACATGCTGAAATCACCTGCCAGATATCCTGGAACCAGGCCCCTTATATGCCGGAACAACCCACCAGACATGCCGGAATCACCCACCAGAAACAGTGGAACTACCACACAGATACATCAGGACCACCCACCAGACACGCCAGAAACACACCCCAGATATGCCGGAACCACATGGAACCACCCACTGGACACACTGGAACCACCAACCAGACACACCGAACCAACTTCCGGACACAGCGGAAGCACCCACCAGACACGCCAGAACCATCTTCCAAACGTACCAGAACCACATGCCGGACACACAGGAACCACCTGCCAGACACACCAGAACCACCTGTTGGGTATGCTGGAACCAGGTGCCAGATACACTGAAACCACCTGCCAAATAAGCCAGAACCAGGAGCCAGACACGACAAAAACACCTGCCAGACGAGCCGGAACCACCTGCCTAACATGCCGGAAAAAACTGCCGGACATGCCGAAATCACCCTCCGGACACACCAGAAACAGCTCCTGGATATGCCAGAACCAATTTCCATAAAATGCTGGAACAACCTGCTGGACACGCCAGAATCAACCACCGGACACATCGGAACCATCTTCCTGACATACCAGAAACTCATGCCAGACTCACAGGAACCCCCTGCCTGTCACGCCGGAACCACCTGAATGACATGCCAGTACCATCGGCCAGACATGCCATAACCACCTGCCAGAGAAAACTGAACCACCTGCCAGAAAAGACTGAGCCACCTGCTGGACATGCCTGAACCACTTGACGGACATTCCAGAACCACATGCCAGATACGCTGGAACCACCCACAGTACAGGCCTCAACCACCTACTGGACACGCCTGAACCACCTGGTGGACACACCGCAACCACCTTCCGGATGCGCAGGTACCATCTGGTGGACATGCTGGAACCACCTGAATAACATGCCGGAACCACCTGACTAACATGCCGGAACCACGTGCCAGACACGCCAGCACCACCTGCTGGAAACCCCGGAACCACAGCCCAGACATACTGGAAGGACATGCTGGACACGCAGGAACCAATTGCTGCACACACCTGGACCACTTGCTGGACACCACCAAAGCACATCCTGGAGAGGCCTGAATCAGCTGCTGGACATGCCCAAACCACCATTTGGACACTTCAGGACCATGTTTCAGAAATGCCTGTACCACAGGACGGCCATGTCTGGACCATGTGCCAGATGCATCTGGACCAGCTGACAGACATGCCTGAACAACCAGCTGCACACCTGGCCGGAACTACCTGCCAGGCATACCGGAACCATCCACTGGAAATGCCTGAATCACCTGCCTGATATGTTGGAACCAACTGCCGGAAATGTTGGAAACAACACCCGGACAATCTGCAACCACCCACTGGAGACACCAGAATCAGATCCTGGACACACTGGAAGCACCTGCCGGACACTCTGGAACCACCTTCTGGAACCACTGGAATCACCCACCAGATACGAAGGAACCACCTTCCGGACACACCAGAACCACTTGTCAGATTCGGCGGAACCAGGTGCTGGACATGATGAAACCACCTGTCGGATATGCCAGAACCAGGTGCCAGACACGAGAGACCCACCTGCTGGACAAGCCAGAACCACCTGCCTGACATGCTGGAACAACCTGCCGGACACGCCAAAATCACCTGCCTCATACACCGGAACCAGGTCCTGGAAAAACCTGCCAGCCACACCAAAACCACCACCTGCACTCTCCGAAACCACCAACCCGATTCTGGCAGTTCCTGCAGGTGGTTCCAGCGTGTCTGGCAGGTGCTTCTGGTGTGCTGGGACCTGATTCTGCCATCTCCGGTGGGTGGTTCCAGAGTGTCCTTGTGGTGGTGTCCAGCAGTTGGTTCCAGCGTGTCAGGCAGGTGGTACAGGTGTTTCTGGGAGGTGCTTTGGGGGTGTCTGGCGAGTGGTCCAGGTGTGTCTGGCAAGTGGTTCCAGTATGTCTGGCGTGTCCTTCCAGTATGTCTGGCCTGTAATTCCTCATGTCCAGCCAGTGGTTCTGGCGTGTTCGTCACCTGGTTCTGGCATCTTTGGCAGGTGGTTCCGGCAAGTCCACCAGATGGTTCTGGCTCATCCTGAAGGTGGTTATGGCATATCTGGCAGGTGGTTCAATCATGTCCAGCAGGTAGTTCAGTCTTGTTCAGCAGGTGGTTCAGTCGTGTCCAGCACCTGCTTCTGGCATGTGAGAAAGCTGTTTCTGGCGTATCCGGCAGGTGGCTCCAGTGTGTCCGGCAGGTGGTTCAGTTGTGTCCAGCACCTTGTTTCTGTGCGTGTGACACCTGTTTCTGGCATATCAGGCAGGTATTTCTGGCATGTCCAGCAGGTTTTTCACTCAAGTCTGGCAGTTGGTTCAGGCGTGTCCAGCAGGTGGTTCTGGCGTGTTGGGCACCTGGTTCCAGCGTGCCCGGCATGTGATTTGGGAATGTCTGTAATGTGGTCCTCGCTGGTCCAGCAGGCGGTTCAGACTAGCATGGCAGCTGCTTCAGGCTTGTCTGCACCTGGTTCTGGCCTGTCCTGGACCTGTTTCTGGTATATCTGGCAGATGGTGCCGGTGTGTCTAAGAGGTGGTTCTGGTGTGTCTGGCAGATTGTTTTGGTGTACTCAGCAGGTGATTTGGAAGTGGCCAGCAGGTGTTTCCTCCATGTCTGGCAACTGGTTCTGGCGCATTTGGTAGGTGGTTTCAGTGTATCCGGCACCTGGTTCCCCCATATGCAAAAGGTGGTTCCAGCATGTCTGGCAGGTGGTTCCGGGGTGTCAGACCAGAGATTCTACCATGTTTTGCAGATGGATCAGTGCTGTCCAGCAGGTGGATCAGTCGTTCTGGCAGTGGGTTACAGCATATCTGGCGGTGGTTGTGGCGTGTCCAGAAGGTGGTTCTGTTGTGTCCAGCAGGTGGTTCTGGTGAGTCAAGAAGGTGGTTATGGCATGTTTGGCAGGTGGTTCAGGCGTGTCTGTCAGCTGGTCCAGGTGCATCTGGCACATGGTCCAGGCGTGGCCGTCCCGTGGTCCAGGCATTTCTGAAACATGGTTCTGACATGTCCGAAAGATGGTTTGGGTGCGTCTGGCATCTGATTCAGTCCTCTACGAGAGGTGCTCTGGGGGTGTCCCACGGGTGGTCCTGGTGTTTCCGGCCAGTGGTTCAGCATGTTCGGCATGTCATTCGAGGATGTCTGGTCTGGGTTTCCGGTTTGTATAGCAGGCGGATCCAGCGTGTCTGGCGCCTGGCTCCGGCATGCTTGGCAGGTGGTTCTGGCATGTCCACCAGATGGTTCCGGTGCATCCTGAAAGTGGTTATGGCATGTCCAGCAGGTGGTTCAGGCTTGTCCGTCACTTGGTTCCGTCGTGTCCAGCACCTGGTTCCAGCATTTGCGTCACCTGTTTCTGGCATATCTGGCAGGTGGCTCCAGCGTGTCCAATGGGTGGTTCAGTCATCTCCTGCACCTGGTTACGGTGTGTGCAACCGCTTTTTCTAGCGTATCCGGCAGGTGATTCCAGCATGTCCAGCAGGTGGTTCACGCTAGTTTGGCAGGTGTTTTGGGTGTGTCCAGCAGGCGGTTCCGGCCTTAGGGCACCAGGTTCCGCTGTGTCCAGCACTTGGTTCTGGCATATCCTGCAGGTGGTTTCAGTGTATCTGGCCCCTGGTTCCAGCATATCCAACAGGTGGTTCCGGCGTGTCTAGCAGGTGGTTCAGGTGTGTCTGGGAAGTGGTTCTGTTACATTCGGAAGGTGCTTCCAGCGTGTCTGGTGGGTGATTCCAGTGTGTCTGGCAGTTGGTTCCAGCATGTGTGGCTGGTGGTTCCATCGTGTCTGTTTGCTGGTTCTGATGTGTCCGGTGGGTGCTTCTGGGGTGTCCGGCAGTTGCTTCCCACATGTCCAGAGGGTGATTTCACCACATCCAGCAGGTGGCTATGGCGTGTCCAGGACCTGAATCCATCAAGTTGGGTGGTGGTTTTGGTATGTTTGGGTGGTGGTTCCTGCGTGTCCAGCAGGTGATTTTGGCGTGTCTGGCAGGTGGTTCTGGTGAGTCAAGCAGGTGGTTGCAGCGTGTCAGGCAGGTGGTTCAGGCGTGTCCAGCAGGTGGTTCAGGCCTGTTCGGACAGTGGTTTCGGTGCATCCAGCACCTGGTTCTGGCATATCTGACATGTCGTTCCGGCGTGCCCAGCATGTGATTCCAGATTGTCCATCAAGTGTTTCAGGCGTATCCAGCAGGTGTTTCAGTCTTTTCTGGCAGGTGGTTCCGGCATGTCCTGCCAGGGGTACTGGCATGTCATTCAGGTAGTTCCAGCGTGTCAGGCAGGGGCTTCCGACATGTCCAAGACCTGATTCTCGCGTCTCCGGTGCATGGCCCCAGAGTGTCCGGGTGGAGGTTCCGATGTGTCCAGCACTTGGTTCCAGCATGTCAGGCAGGTGGTTCAGGCGTTTCCAGGGGATGGTTCCGGTATGTCCAGCAGGTAGTTCAGGTGTGTCCAGCAGGTTGTTCAGGCATGTCTGTCAGCTGGTTCAGTTGCATCTGGGACATTGTCCTGGCATGGCCGTCCCATGGTCCAGGCATTTCTGAAACGTGGTTCTGATGTGTCCAAAAGGTGGTTTGGGCGTGTCCAGCATCTGATTCAGGACTGTCCAGGAGGTGCTTTGGTGGTATCTGGCAGGTGGTCCAGGTGTGTCCAGCATTGGTTCCGGCATGTCCAGTGTGTCTTTCTAGAATGTCTGGACTTTGGTTCTGGGATGTCCAGCAGGCGATTCCAGTGTGTCTGGCACCTGGCTCTGGCATTTCCAGTAGGTGGTTCCTGCATGTCCACCACATGGTCCCAGTGTGTCCTGAAGGTGGTTCCGGCATGTCCAGTAGGTATTTCAGTCCTGTCCAGTAGGTGGTTCAGGCTTGTTCGGCAGTTGGTTCAGTTGTGTCCAGCACCTGGTTCCAGCATGTGTGACTCCTGTTTCTGGCATTTCTGGCAGGTGTTTCCGGTGTGACCAGCAGTTGGTTCATGCAAGTCTGGCAGGTGATTCAAGCGTGTCCAGCAGGTGGCTCTGGCATGTCAGGCAGCTGGTTACACCTTGCCCAGCATGTGGTTCCAGAATGTCTGTAAAGTGGTTCAGGGTGGTCTAGCAGATGGTTGAGGCTAGTCATGCAGCAGCTGCAGGCTTGTCTGGCACCTGGTTCTGGCCTGTGCTGGACCTGTTTCTGGTGTATCCGGCAGGTGGTTCTGGCATGTCCTGCACATGGTTTTGGTGTATCTGACAGGTGATTTGGACGTGTCTGGCATGTGTTTCTGCCATGTCTGGCACCTGGTTCTGGTGTATTCGGCAGGTGGTTTCAGTGTATTTGGCACCTCGTTCCAGCATATCCAACAGGTGGTTCCGGTGTGTCAGGCAGGTGGTTCAGGTGTTTCTGGCATGTGATTCTGGTACATCTGTAAGGTGGTTCTGGGGTGTCCAGTGGGTGCATCCAGAGTGTCTGGCAGTTGGTTCCGGCATGTCTGGAGGGTGGTTCTGGCATGTCTGAGTGGTGGTTCCAGTGTGTCCGGTGGGTAGTTCTGGCATGTCTGTTGGGTTGTTCCGGTGTAAAAGAGGCCAGGTTCCGGCATATCTGGCAGGTGATTTCGGCGTGTCCAGCAGGTTGTTCCAGCGAGTCAAGCAGATGCTTGCTGTGTGTCCCAGTAGGTTGTTCAGGCATGTGCAAAATGTGGTTCAGGTCTGTCCTGAAGGTGGTTTCTGCATGTCTGGCACCTGGTTCTGGCATATCTGACATGTGGTTCCAGCGTGCCTGGCATGTGGTTCCAGACGTCTGTAAAGTGGTTCAGTAATATCCGACTGGTGGTTCAGTCTTGTCTGGCAGGTTGTTCAACTTTCTCTGGCTTGTGGTTCCAGCATGTCCTGCCAGTGGTACTGGCGTGTCATTCAGGTGGTTCCAGCATGTCCGGCAGGGGTTTCCTGAGTGTCTGGCATGAGTTTCCAGTGTGTCTGGAAGGTGGTTCTGACGTGTCAGGTGGGTGCTTCCAGGGTGTCTGGCAGTTGGTGCCCACATGCCCAGTGGGTGATTCCAGCGTGTCCGGCAGGTGGGTACAGCGTGTCCAGGACCTGATTCTGTCATGTCGGATGGTGGCTTTGGCATCTTTGGATGGTGGTTCTGGCGTGTCCAGCAGGTGATTTCAGCATGTACGGCAGGTTTTTCCACCCTGTGTGGAAGTTGGTTCTGGTGTATTCAGGACTTGGTTCTGGGGTATCCAGAAGTTGACTTTGGCGTGTCTGGCAGGCTGTTCTGGTGTGTCTGGCAGGTGGTTCTGGCTTGTCTGGCAGGTGGTTCTGGCATGTCCAGCACCTGGTTCTTGTGTATCTGGTGGGTGGTTTCATGGTGTCCAGCACCTGGTTCTGCTGTATCTGACAGGAGGTTCTGGCGTGACTGTCAGGTGTTTCCAGGGTCTCAGGCAGGTGGTTCTGGTGTGTCTGACTGGTGGTTCAGCTGTGTTTGGCAGGTGGATCAGTGCTGTCCAGCAGGTGGATCAGTTGTGTCTGGTGGTTGGTTTCAGCATATCTGGGGGTGGTTCCAGCATTTTCAGAAGGTGGTTCTGTCATGTCTGGCAGGTTCTTCTGGCATGTCAGTCAGGTGGTTCTGGCATGTCAAGAAGGTGGCTCCATCATGTCTAGCAGGGGCCCAATAGCCTGCATCCCTTGGCAGACAGTCCAGAACCACCTGCCAGGCATGCCAGCACCACCTGCCAGATAAGCCAGCACCAGGTGCCAGACATGACTAAACCACCTGCCGGACAACTTGAACCACCTGCTGGAGAGGTCTGAGCCACCTGCCAGACATGCCAGAACCACCATCCAAATGTGCTGGAACAATGTGGTGGACATACTGGAACCACCTGCCAGACATGCCGGAACCATGTCTTGGGCACGCCGGAACCACCTACTGAACAGGAAGGGAAAAGCTGAGAGACAGCCCTGATCCACCCAACGGACATGCCATAACCACAGTCCAGACGTGATAGCATCACCTTCTGGACATGACAGAACCACATTCTGGACATGCCAGAACCACTCCTCAGACACACCGGAACCACCCACCGGACATGACAGAACCACCTTCCAGACACGCCGGAACCACCTGACTGACACCCTGGAGCCATCTTACTGACATGCAGGCATCACCCACCGGACATGCCGGAACCACCTGCGGGACACACTGGCACCACCTGCTGGTTACACCAGAATGAGGTGGCAGGAATGCCAGAACCAGCTGCCACACCAGCCTGAAAAATCTGTCAGACCAGCCGGAACCACCTGCTGGACATGCCTCAATCACCAGGCAGACACACTTCATCCACCCGATACACATGCCAGAACCAACTGCAGGACCCACCGGAACCACCTGCCGGACACACAGGAACCAAATGCCAGTCACATGGGAACCACCTGTCAGATACACTGGAACCAGGTGCCTGGTTCACTGAAACAACAAGCTGGATAGGCCAAACCAGGTACCAGACACACTGGAACCAGGTACCAAATATGCTAAACCCACCTTCTGAATATGCCAAAACCAGGTGCTGGACACTCCCAAACCACCTGCTGGACACAGCCAAACCACCTTTTGGACATGTCAGATCCACGTTTCAGAAACACCTGGACCACGGGATGGCCATGTCTGGAAAACGTGCCAGGTGCACCTGGCCTACCTGATGGACATGCCTGAACAACCTGCTGGACATGCCCGAACTATCTGCCGGACATAATGAAATGATCCACTGTAAACACCAGAACCGCCCAGCAGACATGACAGAACCACCTTCTGGTCTCGCCCCAGCCACATGCTGGACACTCTGGAACCACCAGGTGGACAAGATGGAACCTCCTGCCAGATATGCCTTAACCACTGGAGGGACAATCTGGAACCACCTGCCTGGCACGCAGGATCCACCTGCCAGATATGCCAGAACCAGGTGCTGGAGTCGCCGGAACCACCCGCTGAACTGGAGGGAACCATCACCTGGACACGCCGGAACCACCTGCTGGACAACTCTTAACCACCAGCCAGACATGCTGGAACCACAGACCAGATATGCAGGAAGGTCATGCTAGACACAGCAGAGCCATCCGCCATACCTACCTGGACCAGCTGCCACACACACCTGAAGAACCTGCTAAACACTTCCGAACTGCCTCCAGACAAACCCAAACCACCATTCTGACACATCAGAAGCACGTTTCAGAAATGCCTGGACCACAGGACTGCCATGCCTGTAGCAGGTGCCAGAAGCACCTGCACCACCTGACGGGCATGCCTGAACAATCTGCCAGACATGCCAGAACTACCTGATGGACATGCGAGAACCACTTCCCTGAGATGATGGAACCACCTTTTTGACAAGCAGGAACCATGCCCCGGACACACAGTAACCACATGCAGGACACATTGATCCACCAGCTGGACACAACTGATCCACCCGCCGAACACAGCTGAATCACCCACGGGACACACCAGAATCACCTGCCAGACATGATGGAACCACCTTCCGGACATGCTGGAACCACTCATTGGACACACCGGAACTACCCACTGGACATGATGGAATCACCTTCTGGGCATGCCAGAGCCACCTGACTGACATGCAGGAACTAACAGACTGAGACACCAGAATCACCCGCCAGTCATGCCAGAACCTCCTGCCGGACACACCACAACCCCCTGCCAGTTACAGCAGAACCAGCTGGCAGGAACACCAGAACTGGCAGATGGACAAGTCTGAACAACCTGCCGGAGCAGCCTGAATCACCCACCGGACATGACTGAACCACCTGCCAGACACGCCAGAACCACATGCTTGACTCGCCAGAACAACTTACTGGACGTGCTGAAATCACCGGACGGATACTCCAGAACCAGGCCACTTATATGCAGGAACCACACACAGGACAAGCTGGAATGACCCGACGGGCAGCCTGAACCACAACTCAGACACACCGGAACCATCCACCAGACACCCCAGAGTCAGGCCCGGGACACAGCACAACCAACTGCAGGACATGTAGGAATCACCTGTAGGACACACCGGAACCACCTTAAGAACATACTGGAACCACATGCCAGACACACAGGAACCACCTGCCAGACACCAGGGAACCAACTGTCAGATACGCTGGAACCAGGCACCTGATATGCTGAAACCACCTGCTGAATACACCAGGACCATGTGCCAGACACGCCGGAAGCATGTGATGGATACACCAGAAACAGGTCCAGCACAGGCCAGAACCAGGCACAGGACATGCCTGAAACACCTGCTGGACACACCAGAAACACCTCCTAGACCATCCTGAACCACTTTACGGACAATCCGGAACCACATGCTAGGCACACCAGAACCAGGTGCCCAACACACCAGAGCCACCTGCTGGACATGCCTGAACCACCAGCCAGTCTTGTAAGAACCACCTGACAGATGCACCAGAACCACCTGCCAGATATGCCAGAAACAGGTGTCGCACATGCCAAAACCAGGTGCTGGACATGATTAAACCACTTGCAAGACACGCCAGAACCAGGTGCCGGACATGCTGGAACCACCTGCCACACATTGAAATCACCTGCCAGATATGCCAGAACCATGTGCCGGACATGCCAGAATCGCCTACCAGACATGCTGGGACCATCTGTTGGATACACTGGAACCAGGTGCCTGATTTGCTGAAACTACCTGCTGGACACGCCAGAAACAGGTGCTTGACATGCCAGGACAACCCACAGGACACGTCAAAATCACCTGCATGATACCCAGTAACCATGTGCCAGATATAACAGAACCACCTGCTGGACACACTGGAGCCACCTGCTGGATGTGCCAGAAACAGGTGCCCCACAAAACAGATCCACCTGCCAGACAAGACTGAACCATCTGCTGGTGGGGCCTGAATCACCTGCCAGACATGCTGAAATCACCTTCCGGATGCGCCAGAACCATCTGTTGCACACACCAGAACCACCACCAGACATGTGCAACACACCCGCGTGACACACTGGAACTAACTCTCAGACACATCAGAACCATCATCCGGACACTCTGGAAGCACCCACCAGAGATGCGAGAATCACGTCCAGAACATGCTGGAAGCACCTGCAGGACACGCCAGAACCACCTGACTCACATGCCAAAATCACCTGCCGGATACGCCTGAACCACTTGACGGACACTTCAGAATTACATGCCGGTCATGCCGGAACCATCTCTCAGATATGCCAGAACCGGTGCCAGACACGCTGGAACCACCTTCTGGACAGACCTGAACCAACTGTTGAACACGCCAGAACCACCTGCTTGACTCGCTGGAACCACATGCCGGACATGCCAAAATCATCTGCCAGATATGCTGGCACCAGGCCCCTTATACGCCAGAAAAAACTGACAGACATGCCAAAACCACCTGTCAGACACAGTGGAACCACCACACAGACATGCAAGAACCATCTGCCAGACACGCCTGAAGCACCTACCGGACACTACAGAACCACCTACAACCACCCACCTGACAAACTGGAACCACGACTCTGACATGCCAAAATCACCTGCCAGACATGCCAGAACCAACTTCCGGACACGCCGGAAGCACCCAATGGACATGCCGGAACCACCACTCAGATATGCCAGAACGACCCGCCAGACAAGCTGGAACAAACTGCCAGACATACCAGAAGCACCTTCCAGACACTCTGGAACCGCCTTCCAAACGTACCAGAACATCCCAGACACACAGGAACCACCTGACAGATACTTCGAACCACCTGTTGGCTATGCCAGAACCAGGTGCCGGATACACTGAAACCACCTGCCGAATACACCAGAACCAGGTGCCGGACATGCCAGAAGCACCTGCCAGAGAAGCCAGAACCACCAGCCTAACACGCCAGAACAACCTGCCAGACACGCCAAAATCACCTGTAGTTCCGGCATGTCCAGCACGTGGTTCTGGCATATCTGAGAGGTGGTTCCAGCATGCCGGGCATGTGATTTCAGAGTGTCCGTGAAGTGGTTCTGGAGTATCTGGCAGGTGATTTCGGTGCTCCGTCGTGTCCAGGACCTGGTTTTGGCATGTGCGACACCTGTTTCTGGTGTATCCAGGAGGTGGTTCTCACAAGATTGGCAGGTGGTTCAGGCTGGTCTAGCAGGTGGTTCTGGTATGTCGGGCATCTTGTTCTGGTGTGCCTGGCATGTGGTTCTGGATTGTCCATCAAGTGGTTCAGGCTGCTCTAGCAGGTGATTCAGGTGTGTGTGCCAGCTGTTTCAGGCGTGTCCGGCACCTGGTTCTGGCCTGTGCCAGACCTGTTTCTGGTGTATCCATCACATGGTTTAGGAGTGTCCAGCACACAGTTCTGGCATATTCTGCAGTTGGCTTCAGTATCCTGGGCGCCTGGTTCTGGCATATCTGACAGTTGGTTCCGTGGTGTCTGGCAGTTGGTTCCCGTGTGTCTTGTGTGTGTGTTTCCAGTACATTCTTAAGGTGGTTCCTGCGTGTCCGACTGGTGGCTACTGTGTATCCGCGACCTGATTCCGGCGTGTCCAGTTGGTGCTTTCAGAGTGTCCAGGTGCTGGTTCCGGCGTGTCTGGCAGTTGGTTCCCACATGTCCGGTGGGTGATTCTGGCGTGTCTGGCAGGTTGTTCTGGCCTTTGACAGAAATTGGCTCTAGCATATCCAGGACCTGGTTCCGGTGTATCTGGCAGGTGATTTTGGCATGTCTGGCAGGTTGTTCTTGCGTGTTAGGCTGGTGGTTCCAGCATGTGTGGCAGGTGTTTGTGGCATGTCCGGCAACTGGTTCTGGCGTATTCGGCAGATGGTTTCAGTGTATTTGGCACCTGGTTCTGGCATATCCAACAGGTGGTTCCGAAGTGTCTGGCAGGTGGTTCCTGTGTGTCTGGCCTGTGGTCCTGGTACATTTGGAAGATGGTTCCGACGTGTCTATTGGGTGCTTCTGGCATGTGCAGGAGTTGTTTCTGGCATTTCAATGTCATGGTTCCAGTGTGTCCGGTGGGTGGTTCCAGGTGGTCTGGCTTGTCAGGAGGGTGCTTACTGTGTGTCTGGCAGGTCATTGAGGCATGTCTGTGTGGTGGTTCCAGCGTGTCTGGTGGGTGGTTCCGGCATTTCTTTCGGAGTTTTACAGCGTCTAAGGGGCCTGGTTCCAGTGTATCCAGCAAGTGATTTTGTCGTGTCTGGCAGGTGGTTCTGGCGTGTTTGGCAGGTGGTTCAGGCATGCCCAGCAGGTGGTTCAGGTCTGTCCGGGAAGTGGTTCTGGCGTGTTCAGCACCTGGTTTTGGCCTGTGCTGGACCTGTTTCTGGTGTATCCGTCGCATGGTTCCGGCATGTCCGGCACATGGTTCTGGGTTATTTGGCAGGTGGCTTCAGCGTACCACGTGCCTGCTTCTGGCATATCTGACAGTTGGTTCCATGGGGTCTGGCATGGGTTTCTGGTACATTCTTAAGGTGGTTCCTGCATGTCCGGCAGATGCTTCAGTCTTGTCTGGCAGTTGGATCAGTCATGTGGGGCACCTGGTTCTGGCATGTGCTGTGCCTGTTTCTGGCGTATCCGGCAGGTGGCGCTGGCATGTCTGGCAGGTGGTTCCATTATGTCTGGCACATGGTTCCCAGGTATCATGCAGGTGATTTTGACGTGTCCTGTGGGTTGTCCCAGCGTGTCTGACACCTGATTCTGGCATGTCCAGGAGGTAGTTTCAGCGAATCAGGCACCTGGTTCCAGCATATCCAACAGGTGGTCCTGGCATGTCTGGTAGGTGATTCTGGTGTGTGCGGCACATGGTTTTAGTGTATCTGGCTGGTGATTTCGACGTATCCAGCAGGTGTTTCCAGCATATCTGGCACCTGGCTCTGTCATGTCTTGCAGGTTTTTCATTCATTTCCCGCACCTGGTTTTGGCGTGTGCAATACCTGTTTCTGGATTATACTTCAGGTAGTCCCAGTGTGCCCAGCAGGTGGTTCTTGCAAGTCTGGCATGTGGCTCAGGCATGTCCAGCAGGTGGTTCTGGCGTGTTGGACACCTTGTTCCAGCATTTCTGGCAGGTGGTTCCGGACCATTCAGCAGGAGGTTGCACCATGTCCCCTACCTGATTGCGACATGTGTTTTGGGTGGTTCTGGTGTGTCTCTGTAGTGCCTCCAGTGTGTCCTGCAGGTGGTTCTGGCATGTGTGGTTGGCTTTCCTGGCGTATACGGAGCTTGGTTCCAGCCATCAGTCGAGTCTGGCTGTTGGTTGCAGCTTATCCAGGGGTCGTTCTGGCATCTCCATAAGGTGGTTCCAGTGTGTCCAGCAGGTGATTCTGACATGTCTTGTGGGTGGTTACGGCACATAACCCTAGGCCAGATATAATCAAATGATACACTGGATATGCCAAACCACTAGCCAGAAACACCCAGACCAGCTGCTGGACACCACCAAAGCACTTCCCGGAGAGGAGCAAATCAGATGTCTGGTACACCCAAACCATCTTTTGGGCACATCAGAACCACGTTTCAGAAATGCCTGGAGAGGTCAGCCATGCCATGTGCCATGCCATGTGCCAGGTGCACCTGGACCAGCTGACTAACAGGCCTGAACATCTTGCCAGACTTGCCGAACTACCCTCTGGCCATACCACAACCATCCACCAGAAACGCCTCAACCACCTGCCTGGCACGCTGGAACCAACTGCTGCAAACATGGGAGCCACCACCTGCAAACTCTGGAACCAACCCCAGAGATGCAAGAATCGGGTCCCGAACATGCCGGAAGCACCTGCCGGACATGGTGGGACAACCTGCACGAACTGCCAGAATCACCCACTGAACACAATGGAACCACCTTCCTGACACGCCAGAAGAACCTGTCTAACATGCTGGAACCACCTGCCAGGCACGATGGAATCAGATTTTGGACATGCTGGAACCACCCTAGGACATGCTGCAACAAACCACCAGAGACGACTGATCTACCTGCTGGACAGAACTGATCCACCTGTCAACCATGGCTGAACCAGCAGCCGGACAGAGCGGAAACACCTGCCAGACACCCCAGACCCACCTTCCTGACAAGCTGGAACCACAGGTCGGATACAGCAGAAGTAGGTGCCAGACAATGCGAATGCACCTGCCAGATATGCCAGAACCAGGTTCCAGACATACCAGAACCACCCTCCAGACATGCCAGAGCTAACTGCCAGACACTCCGGAAGCACCCACCGGACACGCCAGAACCACCTTTCGAACATAACAGAACCACATGCCAGATACACCTGCCCCACCTGCCAGACATGCCTGAACCACCTGTTGGGTATGCCAGAACCAGGTGCCGGACACACCAGAACCACATGCCGAACAATCTGGAACCGCCTGCCAGACACGCCAAAACAACCTGCCGGACATGCCAAATTCACCTGCCACACATGCTGGAATCACCACCCAAACATGCCAAAACCACCATCTGACATGATGGAATCAGGTCCTGGACACGACATAGCCAGATTCAGGGCATGCCGTAATCACATGCCAGACATGTGGGCACCAACTGCTGGACACCCCGGAAGCACCCACCTGACACGTTGGAACCACCTTCCAGACATACCGGAAACTCATGCCAGACACTCAGGAACCCGCTGCCTGACATGCTGGCACCACCTGAATGACACGCCAGTACTACTGGCAGGGCATGCCAGAACCACCTGCCAGAAAAAGATGAACTACCTGCCAGACAAGACTGAACCACCTGCCAGATATTCCTGAATCACTTGACAGATAATCTGGAACCACATGCTGGGCATGCAAGAACCACATGTCAGATATGCCAGTAACCAGGTGCCGGATGCCCAAAAACCACCTTCACAACAAGCCTGAACCACCTTCTGGACAGGCCTGAACCACCTGCCGGACATGCGCAACCATCTGTTGACTTGCCGGAACAACGTGCCGGACACGCCAAAATCCCTTCCTGGATACACCAGAAGCACGCCATTATATGCCGGAACAACCCAACAGACATCTGGAATCAACTGCCGGACACTCCAGAAGCACCCACTGGACACGCCAGAGCCCCCTTCTGAACGTACCGGAATCACATGCCAGACATCTACCAGACATGCCAGAACCACCTATTCTATATGAGGGAACCAGGTGGCAAATACACTGAAACCACCTGCCAAATACACCAGAACCAGGTGCTGGACATGGCAGAAACACCTGCCGGAAACGTACAAATCAGCTGTCAGTTACACTGAAACCGTGTGCAGGACATGCCAAAACCATCTGCCGGATATGCCAGAAACAGGTCTAGCACAGGCCAAACCCCGGTGCCGGGCAAGCCTGCAGCTGCTGCAGGACTAGCCTGAACCATCTGCTAGACCACCCTGAACCACTTTACGGACATTCCAGAACCACATGCTGGGCACGCCAGAACAAGCTGCCCGAGACACCAGAACACACTTCCACACAGGCCGGAAAAGCCTGTGGTACATGCCTAAATCACCAGCCAGACACACAAGAACCACCTCCCAGACATGCCAAAACCACCACCTGAAATGAGGGAATCAGGTCCTGAACACACCATAGTCACCTGCCTGACACCACGCAAACACCTGCCAGACACACCAGTACAACCTGTCGCATACAGCAGAACCAGGTCCAGACACCCTGAAACCACTTGCCAAAGATGGCAGAACTAGGTGCCAGGCATGCCAGAACCACCTGCCAGACATGCCGGAACAACTTGCCAGACACACCAAAATCACCTGTCAGATATGCCAGAACCAGGTCCTGAATACACCAGAAGCAACTTCCACAGAGTCTGGAAAAACCTGCTGCACATGCTGAAATCACCTGCTGGACATGCCGGAACCACCAACTAGACATGCGAAAACCATGACCCAACATACAGAATCAGGTCCTGGACACACTGGAATCACCCTCCGGACATGCAGGAACCAAAAGCCGGACAACCTGGAAGCACCCACCTGACACATCACAACCACCTTCCAAAAATACCGGAAACTCATGCCTGACACACAGGAACCCCAAGCCTGACACACTGGAACCACCTGAGTGACACGCCAGTACCACTGGCAGGACATGCCAGAACCACCTGCCAAACAAGCTGAACCACCTGCCAGATACGCATGAACCACTTGATGGACAATGTGGAACCACATGCCGGGAATGCAGGAACCACATGTCAGATATGCCAGAACCTGGTGCCGGAAGTGCTGAAACCACCTTCTGGACAGGCCTGAACCCACCTGCTGGACATGCATGAACGACCTGCCAGACACACCGCAACCACCTGCTTGACTCGCTGGAACCGTCAGCCAGATAGGCCAAAATTATCTGCCAGATATGCTGGAACCAGGCCCCTAGACGCCAGAACAACCCAACAGACATGCCAGAACCACCCGTCGGACACACTGGTACCACCACTCAGACACGCCAGAACCACCCACCAGACATTCCGGAGCTAACTGCCAGACACGCTGGAAGCACCTACCAGACATGCCAGAACCACCTTCCGAACATAACAGAACCATATGCCAGATACCCCTGCACCACATGCCAGACATGCCAGAACCACCTGTTGGATATACCTGAACCAGGTGCCAGGTACACTGAAACCACCTGCCGAATATGCCAGAAACAGGTGCTGGACATGGCGGAACCTGGTGCCCTAAGTGCAGAGCCACCTGCTGGACACAACTGAACCACCTGCCAGACTTGTGCGAACCACCTGATGGACATGCTGGAATCACCTGCCAGATACTCTAGAAAAAGGTCTTGCACACGCCGAGACCAGGTGCCGGACATGACTGAACAAACTGCCGGACACGCTGGAGCCATCTGACGGATACACCAGAAACAGGTGTCACACACGCTGGAAGCAGGTGCTGCACACGACTGAACCAAGTGACGGAACAGCCTGAACCACCCACTCGACACATCGTAACCAACTTCAGGATGCACTGGAACCATCTGCTAGACATGCCGGAAGCACCTGCTGAGCACTCTGGAACCAGGTGCCAGACACACTGGAACCGCCTACTGGACATGCCAGAAACACAGGCAAGACACAATTGAAGGACACACCAGACATGCCGAACCACTTGCCAGAAACACCCAGACCACCTGCCAGACACCCCCAAAGCACCTCCTGAATAGGACTGAATCAGATGCCGGACATGCCCAAACAACATTTCGGACACATAAGAACCACGTTTCAGAAATGTGTGGAACATGGGATGGCCATGCCAGGACCAAGTGCCGGATGCAACTGGACCACCTTACAGACATGCTTGAACAACCTGCCGGACACACTGGAACTACCCACCAGACATACTGGTACCATCCACCAGAAAAACCTGAACTACCTGCCTGACGTGCTGGAACCAACTGCTGGGCACATTGGAACCACCACCCAGACACTCTGGAACCATGCACTGGAGATGCCAGAATCAGGTCCTGGACATGCTGGTACCACCTGCAGGAACTGGCAGAATCAGCTGCCGGATACGGTGGACCACCTTCTGGAAACGCCAGAACCATCTGCTGGACACAACGGAACCACCTTCTTGACACACTGGAACCACCCCTGGATATGCTGCAACCAACCACTGGACATGACTGATCCACTTGCCAGACAGCACTGATCCACCTGGCAAACACAGCTGAACCACCAACCAGACACACCAGAACCACCTGCCTGACACCCTGGAAACACCTGCCTGACATGCTGGAACCACCTGTAGGATATGGCAGAACCAGTTGCCGGACACTGTAAAACCACCAGCAGGATATGCCAGACGCAGATGCGGAACACACCACAACAACATGCTTGACATGCTGGAACCACCTGCCAGACACGCTGAAACAACCTGCTGGACACACTGAAATCACCTGCTGGATACGCCAGAACCAGGTCCTGAATACGCCAGAACAAACTTCTGCACAGATTGGAAAAACCTGGCGTACATGTCAAAATCAACTGCCGGACATGCCAGAACCACCACACAGACATGCCTAAACCACCATCCGACATGATGGAATCAGGTCCTGGACGTGCCGTAGCCATCTGCCAGACACGCTGGAATCACCCACCGGACATGTGGGAAACAACTGCCGGAAAACCCGTAAGCACCCACTAGACACATTGGAACCACCACACAGAAACGCCAGAACCACCAGCCTCACACGCTGGAACCAACTGCTGGACACCCTGGAAACACCCACTGGAAACGCCAGAACCGCTTTCCTAATGTAAAAGATCCACTTGCCAGACATACCACAAACACCTGCCAGACACACCGGAACCACCTATTGGATATGCCAGAAGCAGTTGCCGGACATGGTGGAATCTGGTGCCCTAAGGCCAGAACCACCTGCTGGACACGCCCGAAACACTTGCCAGACTTGCGTGTACCACCAGCCAGACATACCGGAATCACCTGCCAGATACGCTAGAAAAAGGTGTCGCACATGACGAAACCAGGTGCTGGACACGACTGAACCACCTGCCGGACACCCTGGAGCCACCTACTGGATACGCCAGAAACAGGTGTCACACATGCTGGAACCAGGTCTTGGACACGACTGAACCAAGTGACGGACAAGCCTGAACTACCTGATGAATTCATTGTAACCACTTTTAGGATGCGCCAGAACCATCTGGTGGACATGCTGGAAGCACCTGCCAAACACACTGGAGCCAGGTGCCAGACACACTGGAACCGCCTGCTGGACACGCCGGAACCCCAGGCCAGACATACTCAAAGGACATGCCGGCCATGCCAAACCACTTCCTGGATACACCCGGACCACCTGCCGGACAACCCCAAAGCACCTCCCGGAGAGGACTGAATCACATGCCAGACACTCCCAAACCATCATTCAGACACGTCAGAACCACGTTTCAGAAATGCCTGGACCACGGGACGGCCATGCCTGGACCATCTGCTGGATGCACCTTGACCAGATGACAAACACGCCTGACCCACCGGCCGTACACCCTGGAACCACCTGCTTGACTCGCCAGAACCACCTGCCCGACACGACAGAACCACCTTCTGGACACACTGCAACCACCCCAGGATATGCTGCAACCCACCACCCGACATGACTGATCCACCTGCTGGACAGCACTGATCCACCTGCGAAACACGGCGGAATCACCAGCCTGACACCCCAGAACCAACTGCCAGACATGCCGGAATCACCTCTCACATATGGCAGAATCAGGTACCGGATACCCTGAAACCACCTGCCGAATATGCCAGAACCAGTTGCCAGACATGGTGGAAACACCTGGTGGCCACGTCCAAATCACCTGCTGAATACACCAAAACCATCTGCCGGACACAGCCGAGCCACCTCTTGGACTTGCTGGAACCATCTGCTGGTTATGCCAGAAACAGGTCCAGGGCAGGCCAGAACCAGGTGCTGGACAAGCCTGAAGCAGCTGCCATACCAGCCTGGACAACCTGCTGGACCAGCGAGGACCACTTTATGGACATTCCAGAACCACACGCCAGACGTGCTGGAACCAGGTGCCTGACACACCGGAACCACCTGATGGACATGCCTGGACCACCAGCCAGGCTTGAGGGAAACACCTGCCAGACATGCCAGAACCACCTGCCAGATACGCCAGAAACAGGTGTTGCACATACCAGAACCAGGTGCTGGACATGACTGAAGCACCTCCCGAACAAGACTGAACCACCTGCCTGATGTTCCGTAACCATCTTCAGAATGCGCCAGAACCATCTGGTGGACATGCTGGAACCATCTGCTGAACACGCCGGAGCCAGGTGCCAGACACACCCGGACCACCTGCCGGGACCTGATTTTGGTGTCTCCGGGAGGTGTTTGCAGATTGTCCAGGTAGTGGTTCCAATTTTTACAGCGGTTGGTTCCAGAGTGTCTGGGAGGTGGTTCAGGAGTTTCTGGTGGATGCTGGGCGTATGTCCGGCGGGTAGTTCCAGAGTGTCCAGCAGGTTGTTCAGGCGTGTTGGGCAACTGGTTCTGGATTGTCCGTAAAGTGGTTCAGGCTGGTTTAGCAGGTGGTTCATGCGTGTCCGCCAGCTGTTTCAGGCGTGTCCAGCACTTGGTTCTGGCCTGTGCTGGACCTGTTACTGGTGTATCCCTCACATGGTTCCGTCATGTCTGGCACATGGTTCTGGCATATTCGGCAGGTGGCTTCAGCATACCGGGCGCCTGGTTCCAGCGTATCTGACAGTTGGTTCCATGGTGTCTGGCAGGTGGTTCCTGTGTGTCTGGCAGGTGGTTCTGGTACATTCTTAGGGTGGTACTGGCGTGTCCGGCAGGTTGCTGCTGTGTATACGGGACCCGATGCGATTGTGTCGGGTTGGTGCTTTCAGAGTGTCCGGGTGTTGGTTCCGGTGTGTGTGGCAGTTGGTTCCCATATATCCGGTGGGTGATTCTGGCGTGTCCAGCAGGTGTTTCCCGCGTTTTATGGAAATTGGCTCTGGCGTATCCAGGACGTGGTTCCAGTGTATCTGGCAGGTGATTTTGGTGTGTGTGGCAGGTTGTTCCAACATGTAAGGCTGGTGGTTCCGGCTTGTGTGGCAGGTGTTTGTGGGGTGTCCGGCACCTGGTTCTGGCGTCTTTGGCAGGAGGTTTCAGTGTATCTGGCACCTGGTTGCGTCATATCCAACAGGTGGTTGCGAAGTGTCTGGCAGGTGGTTCCTTGTGTCTGGCATGTGGTTCTGGTACGTTAGGAAGATGGTCCCAGCATGTCCGTTGGGTGCTTCTGGCATGTGCAGGAGTTGGTTCTGGAGTGTCAGAGTCATGGTTCCAGTGTGTCCGGCGGGTGGTTCCAGGTGGATCTGGCGTGTCCAGTGGGTGCTTCAGCTATGTCTGGAGTGTCATTCAGGCATGTCTGTGTGGTGGTTCCAGATTGTCCGGTGGGTGGTTCCCACGTGTCTGTTGGGTTTTTCCGGCGTCTAAGGGGCCTGGTTCCAGCGTATCCGGCAGGTGATTTTGTGGTGTCTGGCAGGTGGTTCCAGCGAGTCAAGCAAGTGGATTTGGCATGTTCGGCAGGTGTTTCAGGCATGTCCAGCAGGTGGTTCAGGTCTGTCCAGGAGGTGGTTCCGGCGTGTCCGGCACATGGTTCTGGCATATGTGAGAGGTGGTTCCGGTATGCCCTGCGTGTGATTCCAGAGTGTCCATCAAGTGGTTCTGGCATATCCGGCAGGTGATTTCGGCGTGTGAGTCAGGTGGTTCTGGCATGTCCTGCAGGTGCTTCTGGCGCCTTCTGGACCTGATTCTCGCATCTGTGATAGGTGGTTCCAGAGTGTCCAGATGATGGTTCCGATGTGTCCAAAAGTTGGTTCCAGCCTGTCAGTCAGGTGGTTCTGCTGTGTCTGGAATGTCATTCCCTGTTGTCCTGCATTTCGTTCTGGTATGTATGATGATTTGTTCCGGAGTGTCCAGAATTTGGTTACGTCGTGTCCAGCTTGTGGTTCCGGCATTTTAGTCACATGGTTCCGTCATGTCTGGAACATGCTTCTGTCTTGTCTGACCTGTGGTTCCAGCGTGTCCGTTGACTGGATCAGGCTTGTCTGTCAGCTTCTTACTTCCTGTTCAACAGGTGTTTCTGGCATGCCCATGAACTGGTTCCTGTGTGTCTGGCAGGTTGTTCTACTTTGTCCACCACATTGTTCCAGCACGTTTGGATGGTGGTTGTAGGGGGTCCAGCAGATGGCTCAGGTCTCTCCAGCAGGTGGTTCAGGTTGCCCGGCAGGTGGTTGAGTCATGTCCAGCACCTGGTTCTGGCTTATCTGGCAGATAGTGCTGGCATGCCCGACAGGTGGTTCTGGACTGTCCACCAAGTGATTCAGGCGTATTGGGCAAGTGCTTCATTCTTCTCTGACAGGTGGTTCAGGCCTGTCCAGAAGGTGGTTCTGGCGTGTCCAGCACCCAGTTCTGGCATATCTGACTGGTGGTTCCGGTGTGCCCAGCATGTAGTTCCAGAGTGTCTGTCAAATGTTTCAGGCGTATCCGGCAGGTGGTTCTGTCTTGTCTGGCAGGTGGTTCAGTTTTGTCTGGCAGGTGGCTCCGGCATGTCTGGCCAATGGAACTGACGTGTCATTCATGTGGTTCCAGTGAGTCCAGCAGGGGGTTCCTGTGTGTCTGGCATGAGTTGCCGGTATGTCTGTACGGTGGTTCTGACGTGTCTGGTGGGTGCTTCCGGGGTGTCTGGCAATTAGTTCCCACATGTCTGGTGGGTGATTTGGCGTGTCCAGGAGCTGATTCTATCATGTCTTGGTTGGTGGTATCAATGTTTCCGGGTGGTGGTTCCGGCATGTCCAGCAGGTTTTTCTGGCCTGTCTGGAAGATGATTCTGGTGCATTCTAGACTTGATACCAGCATGACCAGCAGGTGATTCACACAAGTCTGGCAGGTTGTTCAGGCTTGTCCAGCAGGTGGTTCTGGTGTTTCTGGCACTGGGCCCGGCATATCCAACGTGTGGTTCCAACGTGTCCGGTGTTTGCTTCTGGGGTGTCTGGCAGTGGATTCCTACATTTCCGGTGGGTGATTCCGGCATGTCCAGCAAATGGCTACAGCGTGTCCGAGACCTGATTGCATCAGGACGGGTTGGTGGTTTCGGCATGTCCAGGTGGTGGTTCCAGCATTTCTGGCAGCTATTTCCAGTCTGTCCGGAATTTGGTCCTGGCACATCTGGCCGGTGACTTCAGTGTGTCCAGCAGCCTGCTGTGGCATGTCTGGCAGGTGGTTCTCGCTTTTCTGGCAGGTGGATCTACTGTGTCCGGCACCTGGTTCTGGCATATCCAACAGGTGGTTCCAGAGATTCCAGCAGGTGGATCCAGGGTGTCAGGCAGGTGATTCCGGCGTGTCCGGCCGCTGGTTCAGCCATGTTTGGTGGGTGGATCAGTGCTATCCAGCAGGTGGATCAGTTGTGTCCAGTGGTTGGTTTCTGCATATCCGGGGGTTGCTCCAGCCTGTCAGTCAGTTGGTTCCGGTGTGTCCAGAAGATGGTTCCGTTGTGTCCGGTGGGTGATTTTCCACTTCCTGTATGTGATTCCAGCGTGTCCAGAAGATGCTTCCAGCCTGTCTGAGACCTGATTCTGGAGTCTCCAATGTCTGGTTCCAGAGTGTCTGGGTGGTGGTTCCGACATGTCTGGCATTTGGTTCTAGTGTGTCAGGCAGGTGGTTCACTGCCGGGAGCCATCAGCCTACAAGTTAAGCCTCTGCCTTTTGACACAGTCCAGGAGAGAGATGAAGGGACTCACGGCGACCCTCAAGGGAATCTACCAGGCTGCCCTTGAAACAAGTCTCCCTGGTACATTTGACTTTCCTGCTTCTGCTTACTCTGTTGTACATCTGGCGTTATTTCAGGGGAATGCAGCCCGGCCCTGGGAATGAGAATGATACAATACAATATTCTAGGGAAAGTTCTGGGGAAAAACATCTTCTAGGGAAAGAACATTCTGACCCGTCCTTCGGTCAGGTGAAGCGATGGGAGTGGAGAGGGAACAAAGAAATCTGTAGCCCCCACAGATCTCTCTGGGAGGATGGTGGTTGCCACGGCCCACTGAGTCAGGAGGCCGCTGGGGGTAGCCTCCTTGAAGTACAGAATTACAGAAGCTTGACTCCCCCCGGGCCTGCACACAATCCATTGCTCTTAGGACTATTGTCTACCTTACAATCAATTACTCTTAGGACTATTGTCTACCTTGCAAAAACCCGCTTACGCGAGCCAAAGATATGTCCTGGGACTGTTTCATGAAATCATCCTTGCATACCCTGAGCCCTATATAAATCATACATACACAAAATAAAGTTAGACTTGGACACTAAACTCCTTGTCTCACTGCCTGCTCCCTCGCCGACGCTGTCCATCCCTCAGGAGATCCTGTTCAGCTGGGGCTGGACCCCGGCATTTCACGTGTTTCTGTTGGATGGTTCCGGTGTGTCCAGTGGGTAGTTCTGGCATGTCCGGCAGGTTGTTCAGGCATGTCTGTCAGCTGGTCCAGGTGCATCAAGCACATGGTCAAGGAATGGCCCTTCTGAGGTCCACATATTTCTGAAACGTGGTTCTCATGTGTCCGAAAGGTGCGTTGTATGTCTGGCAGGTGATTCAGGCCTCTCTGGGCAGGGCTTTTGGGGTGTCCGGCAGGTGGTCCAGGTTGGTCTGGCAAGTGGTTCCTGCATGTCTGGCATGTCGTTCCAGTATGTCTGGCCTGTGGTTCCGGCGTGTCCAGCAGGTGGTTCTGGAGTGTCCCGTACCTGGTTCTGGCGTGCTGTGCAGGTGATTCCGGCATGTCCAACTGATGGTTCCAGTGCATGCTGAATGAGATTATGGCATGTCAGGCAGTTGGTCCTGTCGTGCCCACCAGGTGGTTCAGGCTGGTCAGGCAGGTGGTTCAGTCGTGTTCAGCACCTGGTTCTGGCATGTCTGACAACTGTATTTGGCATATCAGGCAGGTGGTTGCAGCGTGTCTGGCAGGTGGTTCATGCAAGGCTGTCAGGGGGTTCAGGCTTTTCCAGCATGTGTTTCAGTCGTGTCAAGCACCTGGTTCTGGCATGCACGACACATGTTTCTGGTGTATAAGGCAGGTGGCTCCATCGTGTCTGGCAGGTCTTCAGTCGTGTCCGGCACCTGGGTTCAGCATGTGCAAAAACTGTTTCAGGCATATCCAGCATGTGGCTCCAGCAGGTCCAGCAGGTGGTTCACACTAGGATGTGAGGTGGTTCAGGTGTGTCCAGCAGGTGGTACTTGTGTGTCAGGCATCTGGTTCCAGCATGCCCAGAATGGGGATCTGGAATGTCGGAATCACCACACACACATGCCAGAACAACCCATCACACTTGCCAGAAACAACTGCTGGGCACTCAAGAAGCACCCACTGGAAATGATGGAACCACCTTCCGAATGTACCAGAATCACATGCCAGACACACATTAGCCAACTGCCAGACACGCCAGAACCACCTGTTGGATAAGCTTGAACCAGGTGCCGGATACACTGAAACCACCTGACGAATATGCTATAACCAGGTGCTGGATACAGTGGAACCTGGTGCCCTAAGGCCTGAACCACCTGCTAGACAGGCCGGAACCACCTGCCAGACTTGTGTGAACCACCTGCCAGACACGCCGGAATCACCTGCCAGATAGGCTAGAAAATGTGTCTCACATGCAGAAACCAGGTGCTGGACATGAGGGAACCACCTGCCGGACATTCTGGAGCCATCTAACCGATATGCCAGAAACAGTTGTCGCACACACTGGAACCATGTGCTGCACACGACCGAACAAAGCGACGGACAAGCCTGAACCACCTGCTGGACATGACTGAACTACCTACCGGACATGCCAGAACCACCTGCCAGATATGCCAGAATTAGGTGTTGAACATGCCAGAAGCAGGTGCTGGACACGACTGAACCACCTGCTGAGAAAGACTGAACCAGCTGCTGGACATGATTGAACCACCTGCCGGATATTCCATAACCACCTTCAGGATGCACCAGAAACATCTGGTGAACATGACCCAACCACCTGCCGTACACGCCGGAGCCAGGTGTCACGCACACCCGGACCACCTGCCAGACACCCCAAAGCACCTCCTGGAAACGCCTGAACCACCTGCCCTGACATGCTGGAACCAATTGCCAGACACATCAGAACCACCACAAGGACACTCTGGAACCACCCACTGGAGACAGTAGAATAAGGTCCTGGCACGCCGCAAGCACCTGCCAGACATGCTGGAACCAGATGCGGGACCGCCAATATTGGGTTGGTGGTTTCAGCGTGTCCATCTGGTGGTTCCAGCATGTCTGGCAGGTTTTTACAGGACCTGGTTCTGGCATATGTGGCAGGTCATTTGGGCACGTCCAGCAGATTGCTCCAGCGTGTCCAGCAGGTGGTTCTGGCTTGTCCGGCAGGTGGTTCTGGCATATCTGAGAGGTGGTTCTGGCGTGTCCGGCATGTGATTCCAAAGTGTCCATCAATTGGCTCTGGCATATCCAGCAGGTGATTTTGGCATGTGAGTCAGGTGGTTCTGGCGTGTCCTGCAGGTGCTTCTGGCACTTTCTAGACCTGATTCTCGCATCTGCGTTGGGTGGTCCAGAGTGTCCAGATGATGGTTCCAACGTGTCCGCCAGTTGGTTCCAGCGTGTCAGGCAGGTGGGTCACGCATGTCCGGCGACTGGTTCCGGCGTGTGCCACAGACGGTTCCGGCGCATCCGGAAGGTGGTTTCGACATGTCCGGCAGAGGGTTCAGTCTTGTATGGCAGGTGGATCAGTCGTGTGGGGCACCTGGTTCCGGTGTGTGCTGCGCCTGTTTCTGGGGTATCTGGCAGGTGGCTCTGGTGTGTCAGGCAGGTGGTTCCGTTATGTCTGGCACATGGTTCCGGGGTATCATCCAGGTGATTTTGACGTTTCCTGTGGGTTGTCCAGGCGTGTCAGGTAGGTAGTTTCGGGAATCAGGCACCTGATTCTGGCGTATCCATGAGGTGGTCCCGGTATGTCTGGTAGGTGATTCTGGCGTGTGCAGCACATGGTTCTATCGTATCCGGCAGGGGATTTCAAAGTGTCCAGCAGGTGGTTCCAGCATGTCCAGCACCGGGTTCTGGCATGTCTTGCAGGTGATTCAGTCGTGTCCGGCACCTGGTTTTGGTGTGTGCGATACTATTTCTGGTGTGTCCATCAGGTGCTTCTCTCTAGAATGGCAGGGGGTTCAGGCATGTCCAGCAGTTGGTTCTGGCGTGTCGGGCACATGGTTCTGGCTTGCAGGGCATGTGGTTCTGGATTGTCCATCAAGTGGTTCAGGCTGTTCTAGCAGGTGGTTCAAGTGTGTCCGGCAGCTGTTTCAGGTGTGTCTGGCACCTGGTTCTGGCCTGTGCTGGACCTGTTTCTGGTGTATCCATCACATGGTTCTGGTGTGCCCAGCACATGGATCTGGCATATTCAGCATGTGGCTTCAGGGTACCGGGCACCTGGTTCTGGTGTTTCTGACATTTGGTTCCTGTGTGTCTGGCATGTGGTTCCAGTACGTTCTGAAGGTGGTTCCCGCGTGTCTGGCAGCTGGCTACTGTGTGTCTGGGACCTGATTCCGTCGTGTGCTGTTGGTACTTTCAGAGTATCCAGGTGTTTGTTCCGGCGTGTCTGGCAGTTCGTTCCCACATATGTGGTGGGTGATTCCGGTATGTCTGGCAGGTTATGCCAGCCTTTTCCAGAAATTGGTTGTGGCATATCCAGGACCTGGTTCCGCTGTATCCGGCAGCTGATTTTGGAGTGTCCGGCAGGTTGTTCTAGTGTGTTAGGCTAGTGGTTCCGGCTTGTGTGGCAGCTGTTTGTGGCTTGTCTGTCACCTGGTTCTCGCGTATTTGGCAGGTGGTTTCAGGCTATCTGGCACGTTGTTGCGGCATATCCAACAGGTGGTTCCGAAGTGTCTGGCATGTGGTTCTGGTATGTTTGGAAGATGGTTCTGGTGTGTGCTTTCGGTGCTTCTGGCATTTCCGGGAGTTGGCTCTGGTGTGTCAGAGTCATGGTTCCAGTGTCTCCGGCTGGTTGTTCCAGGTGGTTCTGGCGTGTCCAGTGGGTGTTTCCAGTGTGTCTGGCAGGATGTTCTGGCCTGTCTGTGTGGTGGTTCCAGAGTGTCCAGCGAGTGGTTCTGGTATGTCTGTCACTTTTTTCTGGCATATAATGGGCCTGGTTCCAGGGTATCTGGCAGGTGATTTTGGTGTGCCTGGCAGGTGGTTCTGGCCAGTCAAGCAGGTGGTTCCAGTATGTTCAGCAGGTGGTTCAGGCGTGTCCAGCAGGTGGTTCATGTCTTTCGGGGAGGTGGTTCCAGCATGTCTGGCACGTGATGCTGGCATATCTGAGAGGTGGTTCTGTCATTCCCGGCATGTGATTCCGGAGTGTCCGTTAAGTGGTTTTGGCATATCCGGCAGGTGATTTTGGCATGTGAAGCAGGTGGTTCTGGTGTGTCCTGCAGGTGCTTCCTGTGAGTTTTGGACATGATTCTCGCGTCTGAGGTGGGTGGTTCCAGAGTATTCAGATGATGGTTCCAACGTGTCCGACAGTTGGTTCCAGCATCTCAGGCAGGGTGGTCACACAGGTTCAGCAGGTGGTTCCCTTATGTCTGGCACATGGTTACAGGGTAGCATGCTGATGATTTACACGCGTCCTGTGGTTTTTCCAGGCGTATAGGACACCTGGTTCTGGTATGTCTGGCAGGTACTTTCAGCAAATCAGGCAGCTGGTTCCGGTATAGCAAAAAGGTGATCCCGGCGTGTCTGGTAGGTGATTCCAGCATGTGTAGCACATGGTTCCGGCATATCCAGCAGGTGATTTCAAATTGTCCAGCAGGTGGTTCCAGTGTGTGCGGCAGCTGGTTCTGGCGTGTCTTGCAAGTGATTCAGTTGTGTCCGGCACCTGGTTTTGGCGTGTGCGACACCTGTTTCTGGTGTATCTGGCATGTGATTCTCACTAGACAGGCAGGTAGCTCAGGCATTTCCAGCAGGTGGTTCTGGCATGTTGGGCACCTGGTTCTGGTGTGCCTGGCATGTGGTTCTGGATTGTCCGTCAAGTGGTTCAGGCTGGTCTAGCAGGTGGTTCTTGTGTGTCCAGCAGCTGTTTCAGGCGTGTCCGGCACCTGGTTCTGACCTGTGCTGGACCTGTTTCTGGTGTATCCATGACATGGTTCCAGCGTGTCCGGCACATGGTTCTGGCATATTTGGCATGTGGCTCTAGAGTACCAGGCGCCTGGTTCCGGCATATCTGACAGTTGGTTCCCTGGTGTCTGGCAGGTGGTTCCTGTGTGTCTGGCATGTGGTTCTGGTAGGTTCGAAAGATGGTTACGGCATGTCTGTTGGGTGCTTCTGGCGTGTCCAGGAGCTGGTTCTGGCATGTCAGAGTCATGGTTCCAGTGTGTCTGGTGGGTGGTTCCAGGTGGTTCTGGTGTGTCTGGTGGGTGCTTCTGGTGTGTATGTTGGGTCATTCAGGCATATCTGTATGGTGGTTCCAGAGTGTGCGGCAGGTGCTTCTGGCATGTCTGTTGGCTTTTTCCGGCTTCTAAGGGGCCTGGTTCCAGTGTATCCGGCAGGTGATTTTGGCTTGTCCAGAAGGTGGTTCTGGCTTGTGAAGCAGGTGTTTCAGGCATGTCCAGCAGGTGGTTCATGTCTGTCAGTGATGTGGTTCTGGCGTTTCCAGCACATGGTTCTGGCACTCTGAGAGATGGTTCTTTCATGCCTGTCATGTGATTCTGGATTGTCCTTCAAGTGGTTCTTGTGTATCCGGCAGGTGATTTTGGCGTTTGAGTCAGATGGTTCTGGTGTGTCCTGCAGGTGCTTCTGGCACGTTTTGGACCTGATTCTCACATCTGCGGTGGGTGGTTCCACCGTTTCCAGATGATGCTTCTGAAGTGTCCAACAGTTGGTTCCAGCATTTAAGGCAGGTGGGTCACACAAGTCCGGCCCAAATCTTTCGGCTGAGGCACAAATGATTGTCCTTCTACATGCTGATGAGGAGAGAGATGATAGGATTTTAACCAACCACTCTTTGGAAGTTAAGAAAAAACTTGCTTTCCACAGTGCTCTTACAGCATACTGGCAACCTCTCATGCCGCCCTTGTGCATGGGTGGAGAGAGTGTTCAGAAAGCAGCTATGGAAGAAAGGCCAAGTTTGCTCAGCAGAGTCCTACATTGCCCTAAAACTGCAAGGCACAAAACACTGCCTCCAACCCTCAAGGGGAGATGAGCAATAATCCATCTTGCTTCCAGCTCTTTAGGAAGCTGAGAAAGAACTCACTTTCCACATTATTCTTATAGTGTACCTTGAACATCTCATACAAAGGCACCTGAAATGCTATTTATTTGGAGCCCTTAACTCATTGCTTTAGAACTTCTGCTTTTGGGGCATTTCCATCTTGCCAACCCGGCTCAGACAAAATGCCTACATCTTCTCCTTAAGCAAGGAGGCTGAGGCCCGAATGCTTGTGTGTACACATGCTTAGGAGGAGAGAGACAATAGGCTTTTAACCAACCACCCTTTTGCACTGGAGGAGAGAGTGTGAGAAAGAACCTATGGAAGAAAGGCCCCTTTGCTCTCAGCCGTGCCCTACATTGCTCTAGAGGTGGAAGGCACAAAGCACTGCCTCTATCCCTCAAGGGGAGACAAGACACAAACCATCTTGCTTCCGGCTCTTTAGGAAGCTGAGAAAGAAGTCGCTTTCCACAGTGCTCTTACAGCATACTTGGAACCTCTCATAAACAGGCAGTTGAACACCATTTCCTCCCAGCCCTTAACTCGCTGCTTTAGAACTTCTGCTTCTGCCACATTTCCCTCTTGCCAACCCGGCTCAGGGGTAATGGCTACATCCTCCCCTTAAGCAATGGGGCCAAGGCCCGTATGATTGTGATTCCACAAGCTTAGGAGGATAGAGACAAGAGGCTTTTAACCAACCACCCTTGTGCACTCGTGGAGAGAGTGTCAGAAAGACCCTATTTCAGAAAGGCCAATTTGCTCTCAACCATGCCCAATATTGCTCGAGTGGTGGATGGCACAAAGCACTGCCTCCATCCCTCGAGGGGAGACAAGCCACAAACTGTCTTGCTTCCAGCTCTTTAGGAAGCTGAGAAAGAACTCACCTGCTGGATATGCTCGAACCAGGCACCTTAGATGCTGGAAAAACCCGACAGGCATGCCAAAAGCACCCGCCGAACACTCTGGAACCACCACACAGACATCCCATAACGACCCACCAGACTCACTGGAAGCACCCACCAGACACACCAGATCCACCTGGAACCACCCACTGGACACACTGGAAACATGAGTCTGACACGCCAGAACCAACTTCCAGACATGCTGGAAGCACCTAACGGACAGGCCGGAACCATCTTCCGAACCTACCAGAACCACATGCCAGACACACAGGAACCACCTGCCACACACTTCGGAACCACCTGTTGGATATCCCGGAACCAAGTACCAGATACACTGAAACTACCTCCCAAATATGCCAGAACCAGGTGCCGGACATGCCACAAACACCTGCCACACAAGCTGGAACCACCATCCTAACACGCCAGAACAACCTGACGGACACGCCAAAATCACCTGCCGGATACACCGGAACCAGGTCCTGGATAAGCCAGTACCAATTTCTGGAAAAGGCTGGAAAATCTGCCAGACACGCCAGAATCACCCACCGGACATGCGGGGACTAATTGCAAGACAGGCCAGAAACAAAGCCAGGACACTCTGAAAGCATCAACCGGACAGGATGGAATCAGGTCCCAGACACACTGTTGCAACCTTCTGGACATGCCGGAACCACCTTTCGAATGTACCAGAACCATATGCCAGACAGACAGGAACCACCTGCCAGACACCATGGAAGCAACTGTCAGATACACCGGAACCAGGCTCCCACTATGCTGAAGCCACCTACCGAATATGCCAGAACCATGTGCCAAACACGCTGGAACCATGTGGCAGATACACCAGAAACAGGTCCAGCACAGGCCAGAACCAGGTGCCGGACACGCCTGAAACAGCTGCCGGACACACCTGAAACACCTGCTAGACCAGCTTGTGCCACTTGACAGACAGTCCGGAACCACATGCCGGGCACACCAGAATCAGGTGCCCGACATGCCAGAACCACCTGCTGGACACGCCTGAAGCACCTGCCAGTCTTGTGAGGACCACCTGCCGAGAACTCCAGAAACAGGTGTCGCACATGCCAAAACCAGGTGCTGGGCATGAATGAACCACCTTAAAGAAATGCCAGAACCAGGTGCCAGACACGAGTGAGTCACCTGCAAGACATGCCAGAACCAGGTGCCTGACATGCTGGAACCGCCTGCCAGACACGTCAAAATCACCTGCTGGATACACCGGAACCATGTGCCGCACAGGCGGGAATCATGTACCAGACATGCCGGGACCACCTGTTGGATATGCCAGAACCAGGTACCTGATTCACTGAAACTACCTGCCGGACACACAAGAACCAGGTGTCAGACAGGCCTCAACAACCAACAGGACACGTTGAAATCACCTGCATGATACCCCGTAACCATGTGCCAGACAGAATGGGACCGCCTACCGGACACACCAGAGCCACCTCTCAGATATGCCAGAACCACATATTGGCCACGCCAGAACCACCTCCCGGACAGACCTGAACCACCTGCTGGACATGCCAAAATCACCTGCCTGATATGCTGGAACCAGGCACCTTGGATGCTGGAAAAACCTGGTAGACATGCTGTAACCACCTGCCACACACTCTGGAACCACCACACAGACATGCCAGAACGACCCGCCAGACACACTGGAAGCACCCACCAGACAAGGCAGAACCACCTGGAACCAGCTGATGGACATGCTGGGACCATGACTCTGACATGCCAGAACCAACTCCTGCACATGCCTGAAGCACCCAACGGACATGCCTGAGCCATCTTCCGAACGTACTAGAACCACATGCTAGACACTTCGGAACCACCTGTTGGATGTGCCGCAACCAGGTACCAGATACTCTGAAACCACCTGCTGTATACGCCAGAATCAGGTGCCAGACATGCCACAAACACCTGCCACGGAGGCCGGAACCACCAGCGTAACACGTCGGAACAAACTGCTGGACACACCAAAATCACCTGCCGGATACACCAGAACCAGGTCCTGGGTACGCCAGAAGCAATTTCTGGAAAAGGCCAGAACAACCTGCCAGACACACCGGAATCACCCCTGGACATGCGGGAACCAAAGGCCAGACATGCTGGAACCAACACCTGGACACTCTGAAAGTACCAACCGCACACGACCGAATCAGGTCCTGGACGCTTGGTAGCCACCTGACAGACACGCTGGAACCACATTCAGAGCATACCGGAACCACATGCCAGACACGCAGGAACTACCTGCCAGAAACCATGGAACCCACTGTCAGATACGCCGGAACCAGGCACCCAGTACGCTGAAGCCACCTGCCGAATATGCCAGAACCATGTGCCAGCCACGCTGGAACCATGTGATGGATACACCAGAAACAGGTACAGCAGAGGCCAGAACCAGGTGCCCGAAATGCCAGAACCACCTGCTTGACACACCTGAACCACCTGTCAGTCTTGTGAGAACCACTTGCCGGATACAACAGATGCAGGTGTTGCACATGCCAAAACCAGGTGCCAGACACATCTGAACCACCTGCCAGTCTTGTGAGTACCACCTGCCAGATACACCAGACACAGGTGTCGCACATGTCAAAACCAGGTGCCGACATGACGGAACCACCTGCAAAACATGCCAGAAACAGGTGCTGGACATGCTGGAACCACCTGCCAGACACGTCGAAATCCCCTGCCGGATACGCCGGAACCACATGTCACATGTGCTAGAATCGCCTACCAGACATGCCGGGACCACCTGTTGGATAAGCCGGAACCAGGTGCCTGATTCACTGAAACTACCTGCCGGACACGCCAGAATCAGGTGTCAGACATGCATGGAAAACACACAGGATATGTCGAAATCACCTGCATGATATCCCGTAACAATGTGCCAGAAAATAAACTACCTAGGATGTGTGAAATCCTATTGAGGCATATTCATATAATGCATTTATTATCATCTTTCTTGCTTTTTCTGTTTTATTGTTATTATTATTTTTTTTGAGGAAGATTAGCCCTGACTAACATCTACCACCAATCCTCCTCTTTTTGCTGAGGAAGACTGGCCCTGTGCTAACATCCATGCCCACCTTCCTCTACATTATATGTGGGACTCCTGCCACAGAATGGCTTGATGAGTGGTACGTAGGTCTGCACCCAGGATCTGAACCGGCAAACTCCGGGCCACTGAAGGAGAACATGCAAACCTAACCACTGTGCCACCATGCCGGCCCCAAGTTTTCTGTTTTTTTAAAGCAATTTCAATTCTTGCATTTGTTTCACCAGCAGTGGTATCATCATCTTGGACAGTTCCTCCAGAGTCACAGTATCTAAAATTTGGAGCATTTTTGTTGCTTGTTTGGATAAGTGATGTCAGAATGTCTAGTAAATCTTCCCTAGGAGAACTATCTAGAACTAAAAGACATTTCAATTTAGCAACTGGTGCCGTGGCCCCAATCCTGTGCAGTGGTGGCAGATCCTGAGTATTGCTGGCCAGGTAGGTCATGCTGGGGATGAGACTTAGGATGGTGCTCTGCAGCCCTTGAGCAGGCAGCTCCACACCTGCACAGCTGCAAATCCAGTCCACACTGGGTGCACATGGGGGAGCTTGGAAGCAGGAAGCCATCTGGGTGAGCAGCAGCAGGAAGTGGCTGAAGAAAAATTATGGGAAGATGAGGGGAAAAAATGCATAATAAATAAAGCTTGCCTTGTTGTGCAGATAAATCTCTCAGTTAAAAAAATTCTCTAGGGGTTGGCCTGGTGGTTCACTGGTTAAGTGGGCACGTTCCGCTTTGGTGTCCTGGGGTTCGCCGGTTCTGATCCCGGGTGCAGACATGGCACTACTTGGCATGCCATGCTGTGGCAGGTGTCCCACATATAAAGCAGAGGAAGATGGGCGTGGATGCTAGCTCAGGGCCAGTCTTCCTCAGCAAAAAGAGGAGGATTGGCAGCAGTTAGCTCAGGGCTAATCTTCCTCAAAAAAAAAAAAATTCTGTAGGGGCTGGCCTGGTGGCACACGGGTTAAATTCACACATTCTGCTTTGATGGCCTGGGGTTCACCAGTTCAGATCCCAGGTGCGGACCTACACAACACTTATCGAGCCATGCTGTGGCAGGCATCCCACGTGTAAAGTAGAGGAGGATGAGCATGGATGTTAGCTCAGGGCCAATCTTTTTAAGCAAAAAGAGGAGGGTTGGTGGGGAATGCTAGCTCAGGGCTAATCTTCCTAAAAAAAAAAATTCTCTAAGAGTCATTCTCTTTCTGGTGCAGATGCTTTTACTAATGGAAATTTCCTTTATAAACATACATTTCCTTTCCAAAGAGGAAGTCTATCCTTCATTTAAAGCAGTCAAGGTGGAGATCAAGAGTTTTTCCTGCATCTGCTGGCTCTCGATTGCTTTTGGCTCAAAATAATTTGTATGTCAAAGTACCATACTTTGGGCATCTTCAGCATTCCTTCAAGAAGAACCAACTTGTTCTTGGAAGTCTCTGTCTCCTCCCCAACCCAGATGCACTCAAGCTGTTAGGGGACAACAGCAAACAAGGTTCTGCCACAAGAAGCTTTGGGGAAGCCTCTTCACCCTCAAAGGCCTGAGACACACTAGAGAGATAGATCACTGCAGGTTCTTCAGCCATTGAAAATAATATAAACAGCTCCATTCTCATAAATTTAACAACTTGAAAACAAGGAACAATTTACCAAAAATTTCAAACTAACAAAACTCAACCAAGATGATAGTATTTTCCTCAATCGGGCACTGCCAGCCAAGCTTTTTGCCACAAAACTCAAGACTTGGATTCATGCGACACACCTAAAGAAAGCACAAACCCTGGGGGGAACTGTACATCATTTGGTGACTTAAAAATAAAGATTTATCCAAATGGAAGCAGACAGTATCTGATGCGAAGGTTTCCAAGGTGTCTGGACCAGGTCTGTTGGAAGTTTGTCTGCCAAACCTTTGATGATGACATGACACTTCAGATCATCTCCAATGCCTCTGATCTTGAAAACATACAAACTTTAGGTAAAAAGTGCCAGAGAGTTCTCCCTCCTCTCACTCCGTGTTCCTCAAATGTGGCCACAATAGGTTTCCAATCTGTGTGTTTTTCCTCCAACATGGGACATGACTCCCAGAGAAGGTCCTTCCTGGCATTGAGGGACGAGAGGCTACTGAAAGTGGAAAAATCTGACTGCAGATCAACAATGCTTTCAGAGAAAGATCGCAATCAAAATGGGGACAGGTGAAAGTTAATAAACGGAAACGTAGTTGAAATAGTGTTGGAAGGCTAATAGAGGGAGTTCTCATGCCCTATGTCAAAAGCACAGTGCAACAGGAAGAATAAAGATTTTCTCTTCCTGACCAGTCAGAAACTAAGCCAAGGAGAGACTGTCACAACTCTGCCAATGAAAACCACTGCCCTCAAGACTGTGTCCAATAGCCCCCCAATTTTCCCCACTCTGAGATAATAGAGCTTCTCCTCTCTTTCTTGCTGGGTGCTCCTGCATGGCTCGCCATGGTTGCACACTCCAAATGGCTATTCTTTACTAATCCCAGATAAACCAATTTTCGCCAGAGAAATAACTGGCTGTCTATTTGTTTAAGGTCAAGACTTGTTAATAAGCCAGAGATGTAGAGAAAACATTTGATAAAATCGAACTCCTGTTTGTCATAAAATTTTCTAGCAAGTTTGAAATAGATGGAAATTACTTTCACTTGTGAAGGTCATCTACAGAAAATGCACAGTTGACTTCATGCTTAACAGGGAAACACTAAATGATTCTCCCCATAATAAGGAACAAGGAAAGGAATACCACATTCACTATTCTTATTCAACAAAATACTGAAGCTTCTGGCAATAACAGAAGTAAAGGAAATAAAAGCCATAGAGTTTAGAAAGGAAAAAATATAACCATTCCTAGTTTCATTGTTGTCTGTGTAAAAAAACTCTGGGAACCTACAAAAAAAAAAATCAGAACTAATACATGAGTACAAAAAGTTCACCAAGTACAAGATCAACACACAAAAGACAATTTTATTTCTACAACTAATGATGAACCTGCAGATGATAAACTTGAAAATGCTGTATTATTTAAAACCACTCCGAAGAACATGAAGTATTCAGGCATATATTCAAGAACATGTGTACAGGATCTGATGCTGAAAATTATAAAATACCGATTACGGTAATTAAAGAAGATGCAAATAAATTGAGAGACTTACTATTGTCAAAGACAAATGCAGCAGAAATTAGTTAAAGTGGTGAAAGCAGATTTTATTCAGTAACGGCTGACAGAAGCTGAGCTGTGCTCAGATTTGTACGGAGGTGAATTTAGAACTTTAAAGAGGGAATGAAGGAGGAGGGTTCAGGGGCTCAGTAGAGTCAAAGAAGTGAAAAAGTACAAAGGTTGGTCAGTGTCACTGTGATTAGACCCACCGTGTTCGTTACTTTGCAGTTATCAAAGTTAGGATTCTATCCTCACTCAGAAGTTGAGAGAAAGAGTCTCTATCTGTCTTAATGATCGTATTTCAAAGGAGTGGCTCTTAGGTCCTTTAGAGAATTGTGAGAGATACATATCGACAGTTGTAAGCCCTCTTTAGTAAATACTATAAGAAGGGGGATCAGAGGCCTGTAATTGGGTGTTGACTAAAATAAATAGCAAATTTTTCTGTCAGCTTTGAGCTCTCAGGAAGGCATTTTAATGGTGGGCTGGAGTCATTCCGGTTACACAGACTTACGCTGCTAGAAGCCACGCCAGAGTTTGGTTGAGTCTCCTCCTGGTGTGGGGGTTTGGAAGGAGTTGTTATGTGCTGAGAATTCTGCAGTCCTCACCATGTTACTGGATAGAATAATGAGTACAGGTCTCAATTATCCCAAAATTGATCTATAGGTCTAATATTATTCTAATAAAAATTCCACCACAGTTTGTAGACAGAGACACCTTTTTCTAAAATTTATATAGAAAGGCACATAGCTGAGAGTAGCTAAAACAATCATGACAGGAAGAATAATGCGGCAGTAAACACTTTAACAATATTTAGTATTGCCTTGTAGATACTGTAATCACAGCATCATCATTTTCATTGTAGGGCAGCTACATAAATCAATGGAACAGAGTAGAGAATCCAGAAATGGACCACAGAGTTATACCCTAGTAATCTGTGACACCAAGAGTGAACCTTAATGTAAATTATGGACTTTGAGTGATAATGGTGTGCCTATGTATGTTCATCAATTGTGAAAAGTATACTACTCTGATGAGGGATATTGACAACAGAAAGGTTATGCATATGTGGGGGCAGGGACTATATGAGAACACTGTATATTTCATTAAATTTTGCTGTAAACGTAAAACTGCTCTAAAAAATAACATCCATTTATTTTTTAATAGGCAATACAAGAATACCTTGTGGTGATAAAACTAGTCATTATTTTAGCTGTGATGGATACACAAGCTTGCACATCTGATAAAATTGTACAGAACTAAATACACAGGAGGAAATTAGTACAAGTAAAACTGGAGAAATCTGAATAAGATAGTGGGTTATATCAATGCCAACAAGCTGGCTGTGGTATCGTCCTATAGTTTTGCAGAATGTTATCATTGTAAGGAACCAGGTAAAGTGTACACTGGAACTTTTGGAGTTATTCCTTACAGCAGTGTGGAATCTACAACGATCACACTATAAATTTCAATTAAAAATAGTTGGCAAATGGAAAGTCAGTCTATGTTCTAAGTTAGGAAGTTTCATTAAGTGGTCAGTCCCATTACTTTATAAATTGAATATAATGCCAATAAAAATTTTAACGAGCTTTTCTGTTGAGTTAGATAAATGATCCTACATGGAAAAAATAAACGCATAAGCTAAGCTAGGAAAATATGGACCAGGAAGAACTCTGAGGGAGGAACTGCTCTATCACACGTTAAAAATATTGCAGAGACTGTAATGCAACAGGAGAGGATTGTTGCATGTACAAGAAGAGGAGAGAAGGGAAAGGGAGGGGAGAGGGTGGCAGAGGTCAGGGGAGTGGGGGAGGGGTGGCCTGATTGGAAGTTGCTGACATGGGGAAGCTGGAGGTCACTAAGTAGAAGGCAGGCATCCTATGTGATGGTTTAGGGAGCATACGTGGCTTTCTCTGGTGGTCCTGTGCTGAAAGCAGAACGAGAGTTTTGGAAACTGGCAGTTATTGACCAAGTGCTGACTGCTCTGTGCTGAATGCTGCAGGGGCTGTGATTTGGCTTCTTGGGATGTTTGCTTCCCACGTTGGGGGTCAGAGTTATACTGTCATATATGATCTGGCCTTTGTCCATTTGTATATTCAGTCTCAAAAAAACAGTCGGTGCACAAATTCACCAGTTAGCTCGTCATTAAAAAATCGTCTCTTGGAAAGTTAAACCTTCAAAAGTTAAAAAGATGAAAATGTTAAAAAGACGAAAGTTGCAAAATAAGTTTTATAGATGAATATGAAGAAATTGAATAAGAATCTCAAAATTATCCTTCAACAGATTAGGGTGTCATGAAACAGGTTTCTCAAACTTAAAGTCCTATATTAACATTATTTTCTAAAAAAGAAATTTGGCAAAATGAATTAAAGGACTTAAAATGTCCTTAGCGTTGACTTCATGTTACACTTCTAGTAATTTACAATCAGGAAGTAATTCTAAATAGCAATATGTTTTATCTCCTAAATTGATTTTTTTGTGTAAATTATTGATTAAAAAAAGAAAAAAAAACTAAATCAAATGTCCAGCAGTTAAGTATATTTACTTGAGAATATATCATACAAACTATGTTTAAGTAGAGTGTCATTTTTATTATCAGCATAGGAGAAAAGATGAGTTATGGAAGGGATTCTGCTCATGCTCAGTTATTTCCTTTACTTAACATTAAATCTTGAATAAAGTATAATGTCAAGCTGACTCATTTACTCCTTCATTTTAAAAGCTGAAGACTATTTCCTTGGTTTTTAAATAATGAAGTGTAAAGAAGGGGGTGAGGTGTTGAAAATAACTTCCACTGAGATTGACAGTAGCAACTGCTCTTGATTTTTTTGAGAGCTGTGGGGTCACCCATCAAAGCAGGAATGCTATTTATGTTCAGAAATTAACAATCTGAATTTTATTAGAAATTTTGACTTCTATACACCCTCAAAAAGTAAACTCAGGAATTTATTTTAATTTTTAGCTCTGTTGAGGTATGAGTAATAGACGAAAAATGCACACGTTTTCTATATGTGTATTGATTAGTTTGGACATATGCATATACCCATCATATCAGCACCACAACCAAGTGCTGAACACATCCATGACCTCCAAAACTTTCCTTGTGATTTTTGTGTGTTTTTTTAAGCTTAGGAATTTCATGGATTTTAACCTTATGCTCAGATAAAAGAGGGAGAAGATGAGGTGTACATTGTTTCATTATGGTACCTTAAGACATAGGCTTTCAACATACACATGACTTCTGAAAAGCAATATTTATTACTCTCACAATGAAATATTTTCTCCTATTTCCTTCAAATATATGGCCTTCTTATTCTACCCCCCACCCACTTCCTTTTTGAGTAGGGACTCAGGAGAAATTCCCAATGGTACAAACAAACAGTGTCCAAGGGTTGGCTGCCCCTCAGCCCTGCAGGCTTTTCCCCTGTGAGAAGCGCCCACTTTGCATGTGTGTGAGCCAGTGTGGAACAGGATAGAGTATGTCTGCAGACTGGTTCAACCTGCTGAGCCTCTTTGCTGCTTCTAACCTATGGCCACAAAAAAGGCTAAATGGAGGGAAATTAAACTTTGATGTGTTGATGATTGAAAAGGAAAGTGCCTTGCTCTCTAAGGGATAAAGTCATTTGGAGGAAAATCAAATAACTATCATAGTTCTTTTTTCCTATCTTATTTTTCCACTGAAGCCACTAGATATTTCAATCTTTCTGACTTCCTAACAGAATCCAGTAGTACTTTCCTTTTCTAAGGCCAATGAACTGTTATGTAAGGGGCTTCTATTGCTTTTTCCAAACCGTCCTGGGATTCTGTTTATCTACTGTTCATTTTTCACCCCCTGCTTTTCAGATTGCTTTGTTCACTGTCCTTGTAAAATAAATGTGGCTCATTAAAATAACCAGCAGTAATATGTATCTTTTTCACTGCATTTTTTCTAATAAATATGCTGAAGATTTTCTGTATTCTGCATGTGAATCCTTTGTTGAATATTGGAACTGGGACAATCTCTTCGCATCCTGTGACTTGCAAATTCCTTCTTGTAATGTGTCTTATGATGAACCGAAAGCCTAAATTTTAATGAATCCCAGTTTACCGATATTTCTTTTATGGAGAGTGTGTGTGTGTGTGTGTGTCTTCTTTGAGAAGTTTTTCTACCCTGTGGTCCCGAGGATGTTTTCTTATGTTGTCTTCTAGAAGTTTCATTATTTTACCTTTCCCCTTTAGGTCAAAGTGCCCAGGAATTGAGTTTTGTGTATCGTGAGGGTAGGGCTCAAGGTTTCTTTTACATCCATATGCTCATCTCTACGAGTAATAACAGGCAGCATTGGGACACGTGGACACAAGCCTGGGAGTTAGGGGTCCTGTATTCTCAGCCTTAACCTTCCTTTAAAGCACCCTCTGAACTTGGGCAGGTGACTTTCCCAGTTCTCCCTCCTCTCAGACTCCTTCCTTCCTTTCTTCCTTCTATCCTTCCTCCCTCCCTCCCTCCCACCATTCTTTCCTTCCTTCCTTCCATCTATCCACCCGAGGATCTGTCCAGGTATCAATCTGTCCAACTGTCCTCCTGCCTGTTCGCCTGTTTCTCCTTCTCTCCTTCCATCCTCTTTCCTCCCATCTCTCCAACTTCTCTTCATTGTGTGTATTCTTCCTGCTTTCCCTGTGACCCTCCATTTGTCCGCTCTTCCTCTGTCCATCCAGGTATCCCCTCTATCTGTGCCTCTACCTATCTCTTTGTTGCGTCTCTCTCTTCTTCAAGCACACTGTCTCTCTTGGGTTCATCTCACTCACAGGCTCGAACATCCCTCTACTCACACAATCCCTCCTTCTGTCACTCACATTTATGGCTCACCTGTGAATGGTTGTCCCGGGACAGCCACTGTTGGAGTGCAGATGAGCCTGTGGGACTTCACCCACTGTGTGGGGTCTCTGTGTCTCCCAGACGACAGCCCTTTCCACAGCTCCTGAGCCAGGCAGAATGTTCCTGCCTACTTCCTCATTGATTAAGCAACCAGAAGCCACCACAGGCCTAGGGGGCCCCTCTTCCTTCCCCAGAGGAGCTCTCCAGCCCCACACCTCAACTGAACAATTCTTACTGGGCAGCTGGGAAGCCGAGGTGTGCAATTCTGCTTTGAGGGCAAGCATGCTGATCACAAGGATTATACCAATATTTCAATCTGATGCAGCCCTCAGAGAGGCCCTAGTCTTGTGAAAGTCACAGAAAATTCTAATACAAGGTGGGATGTTTTGAGGAGAAGCACCTGGCATCCTTTGGGTGGGAAGGGCTCTCTGGAGGATGTTTTGCCCAATTGGGGTCTTTAAGAAGGAGTAGGAGTTATATAGGGAAATAAGGTGTGGAACGTGTTCCTGGCAGAGGAAATTGCATGAGCAAGGGCCCTTAGGCAAAAACAGCATAGTGTACAGGGGAAGTGACAGGAATTTGGTTTGCCTGAAGCACAAAGCCTAACTCAGAGTGAGTGCATCAATGAGGCTGAAGAGTCAGCAGGAGCCAGATGTGCAAGGGCTTTGAGTGCCAGGTCAAGAAGTTTGAATTTAACCCTGAAGGCCTTAGGGAGCCATGGGTGATGCTAGAGCAGGAGTGTTCTAGTGAGATCTTCATTTCAGAAAAATGCTTCTAATGTTCAAGGCAGAGAACGTCCTTTAGACAATGCATCCAGTGAGTGAGTTGGTTCCGGTGAGAAAAGATCAGATCTACCTGGGGTGTGAATGAACAGAAGGAATGCATTGAGGAGCAATCTGTAAGTACAATTGGTGTTCCTGGCAGGTGAGGGAGGAGGAGCTGAGAGATATGCTGGCTTCAACTTGGATGAGCACAGCATTGGGTGGTGGTTCCACTGAGAGCAAAGGCAACAGATGATACTGAGTTCAGGACTCTGATCTGGTCTCAGGCCAGCTCTCAGTGATGGCCATCTCTCTCCCTCTCTTCTTGCAGCCAAGGGGCACGACCTGAAGGCCCTCACACTCAACTCCACCATCTCCAACATCCAGTATGTGACAGACATGAGCAAGGGCTCAGCCACATTGAACTCCACTGAGAGAGGCCTGCAGCACCTGATGAGACCCTGGTGCCAGCAGCTCCTGGCAGGATGAGTCCCAGCCAGCCGCACCCCACCTGCTGTCTGTCCTGCTCGTCCTCCTCCTGCCTCCTCCCCTGCTTGGATCCTTGTTCAAGAAGAGCAGCCTGGGCCCCTTGTCTTGGGCTGTAGACTGATCCCCCTCAGGGAAGTCCCTTTACTGAACATTTGAGAGTCATGCACACTTTCGGTGACTACCCCAGTTTTCACTCTTCCCACTGACTGCCAATTTTCTCCTCCCTCCCTCTGGCCCCCATTATCAGAGCATTCAGGACATCTCTCTAGAGTCCCCACATTCCTCTCTCCCCGGGCCTGCGGAGGATGGGGCAGCCTCCAGCATGGAAGCTGTCTGCACCCACCACACTGACCCCATGGCTCATGATGGAGAGTGTGACAGAGACCCCATGTGACAGAGAGCAGCATTCCTGGGTGCTGAACCAGCTGACCCACCATGTGACCCCGAGGGGCCTCTACTCCCTGGTCAGGGACAGCCTTTTTGTAAGTTGTGAGTGTTCGTGCTGAGCTGGATTGACAGTGATCATTACTTATGCCTGTTCTGCTTTATTTCCTCTCTAACAAGTCAGCCCAGGTTCTGAGTGGGGGACACAGAAACCACATATGTAAAAAGTTTCAACTTACAAACGGAGACTATGTAAATGAATTTGTTGATCCCAATAAAGAAAAATGTGAACTATCTCACTATTAATTTTTATATAGATTGCCTGGACAAATGGTAATATCTTGGTTATAATGGGTTTAAATATACCATTAAAATTAGTTTCACTTGTTTATTTTTACTTTTTTGAATGTGAGTATTTAAAAAAAGTTTAAATTTCATTAGATAGAGTGTGAAATTCTACTGTTGGACAGCACTGTTCAAGACGTGAAAATAAAGCCCAGAGAAAGTGGTTAGGGACAATTTTTCCAAGGAAAGAAGTCAATCTGACCCACGTGGCAAGATGCAGAAAACAGTCTCATATACACATACATACACACACACACACTTAGAAAGCAAGACCAACATCATCATAGAGTTGAACCACTACTTCTCAAGTGGCAAGAGGTTGCAGTCCTACATTGTTCTAAGTGGACAAACCTCAGGAAAGGAGCCAGGAGTCAAGAAAATTTACCGATCAGGAAGATCTAAAACCAGAGAGTAAAGGTCAGGATCTTTTGTGAAGTTCCCAGCCCTGGATTCTGTTAGAGACTCAATACGTTAGCGAGAACTTTGCAAGAAGGGTTGTTACAGAACTCACCTATCCTTTCCTATGTAAAAATACACAAGTTTTGTAAAGAATACTAGCTCCTGCCAATCAACGAAAAGATGGTAGAACACGAATATCGCCCTTGTAAATCACTCCTGGATTAGTGAGCCAGTCAGGGAACTGATGACAGTGGATTGAGCTGGACCTCACTAGGCTGATTCTGACTTCATGACCATCCTGTGGATTGTCTCATGCCAGGACCTCTAAAACATGCTGCCCCCACCACTCTTTTGCCACCAAGGTCCACCAACCAGACCTTGCTGACAAATGCCTTGGCTGGGCCCCTTCTGACAACACCTGGAGGACTCTCCCCAAATCCTACTCCGTCACAGCGCTCTTCCACCAGCCACTGGCCAGGGAGGCATTTCCTCCAAGGCTGATACTCTGTGTGCCCAGCTCTGGGAATGACACGTCTCCCTCAAGTGAAGAAAAGGATCTGAGTTCAGAGCCTGTGGGCTTCAGCCATTAGGACAAGGCCTGGGGTTTGCTGCCAGAGAGAAGAGAACCTGTGGTGGGTGTGGGTCCCAGGGTTCAAGAAGCCCCCGTGATTCCTGGATAGAATCCCAGAAGATGATGCAGGACAGAGGAGGAATGGTTGGGTGTGATTGTGCTTGGGAATGTCCATAGGGAGGCGGATGTGCCATTGGTAATGCCTTCAACAGTGTTGTTCATTCATCGATTCATCCTGTCTCAGGGAGTGCTGTCTACATCCTTCCAGCGCCTAGTCTCCCATCTGGAGCAAACAGACAGCATCAGAAGAACATTAGCATTTCATTCATAATGTATGCGTACAGGGCATGTAATGTGCTGGATGTTGCAAGTGTTTTGAAACATTAACTCCTTTAGCACTCTGCATCTCCTCACAAATTAGGTACGCTTATCCTTCTTGCCAACAACAGATAAAGAAACTGAGGCACCAAGGAGGTAAGTACTTTGCCCTCTACCAATATCTAGGAAGTGATTGAGGTGGAATTTGAACATAAGATGTTGGCTCCATATTCTCTGCTCTTAACCATGTTCTTTGCTCTCTAAGACTTCGCACCATGAAGACGATGGCTCAGTGTATCCATTTTCTTGTTACACCCAGTAGCCCCACTCTTTGATCTCTGTCTGAAAAAGATGCTATTCCCATCAAAACTGTTGCACATACACAACCAAAATGACTTCTCCCCATATCCCATGTCCTGGAAAATACATAGAGGACATTTCAAAACATTTCTTGCCCAGGCTGGGAGTGCTTCTGGGAAATCCCACTGTTTCTGTAATAAGCCAAGGGCAGGCTGGGAGCTGTGTCTCAGGGGAAAGGTGAGCTCAGGAGTTACCATGGGGTTACAAAATGGATGGGGGGCCTCAGCAGGAATTGACTTCAAGATCTGGTGGTGTTTCAAGCTGGGTGCTAATTTTCTGGCTTTGGGTGTAGGGGCTGGTGCTGGATTCCAGGGAGAGGGGAGTCTCCCTGTGTTCTTGGGGAAACCAGACCCTTGAAAGCAAGGGAATGAGAGTTTCCTTTCACAATGGACTTGGGAGGGGAAACATTCAGCCCAGAAGAGGCAGTCACGATCCTGAGGAAACCGGAAGAAGCTGCCTCCTCGTTCACCAAGCAGAAAGCCCTCCTTCATGGACTCACCTTATCCAGATGAGACCAAGAAGGAGGACATCATGAGATGCCCATGCAGGTGGGAGATCTGTGACAGTGGAGCCTATGCCTGGGAGGCTCTGAAAGCCATCATAGGGGTGACATTTGCTATGAGCAGGGTACCAGATGAGAGGCACGCCTGCCTGTGTCTGGGAACAGTTTGAGTGTCAGGGAGAAGGCACTGCTGGCGCAGAGACTCACAGGAAGAAGTGGGTCTGACCAGACAATGTCAGAAGGATGGCGGTGTAGCTGGAAGGAGCCTGAGAAGAGAGAGGAGGGCAGATAGGGACAGGCAGGCCCAGAGGGCAAGAACTGGCAGACAGTGCTTTTTCCCGTCGTTCTCTGATGACACTGCTCTAAGACGTTGCACCTAGAAAATACGAAGCCTTAACATCTCACAAAGTGTGTGTGCCAGGAATGGGGCACAGCTTAGCTGGGTGCCTCTGCCTCAAGGTCTCTGTGAAGTAGGGGCTGTGTCTCTATTGCGGCTTGACTCGTGGAGGGTTTGCTCCCAAGTTCACTCACATGCATGTTGACGGGGTCTGTTTGGACTGAAAGTCTGAGTTCCTGCCTGTCTGTTGGCCGATCATTCCCTCCGTTCTCTCCTATGGAACATCTTCATAGGACAACTGAAAACATGCACACTTGCTCCACCAGTTCCAGAGAATTAAGAGGCAGAGAGAGAGACAGAAAGATGGAAACAGGAGGAGGGAAACAGGGACGGGGCTGGAGAAAATGAGTAAGAAGGAAGGGCCAGGCTTTTTATTCTTAACCCTGGGTTGCGTGCCATCCCATCACCTTGGCTGCATTCTGTTCAGAAGCCAGCTCCTGACCACTGTGCATTCCACAAGGATGCACATAGCAGAAGACAGTGAGCACCAGGAGCCATGGTGGAGGCTGCCCACTACATAGGCCGACACAAGGCACTTGGGTCTGATTCTAAGTCAAACAGGAGACCACGCAAGGTTTCATGCCAGTGAATGGAAATATCTGAATTTCCCCTAATTTCCACCTCTTAGAGGTGCAGACCTGGAAACGAGGCCCAGAGGGGCAGTGACTTTCTCAAGGTCACAGAGCTGGAACCCAGGCCTGTTTTGAGGGCTACTCCACACTACATCCCACTCCTTCTTGTCATTCTTTCATCTCTAAGTGTGTGCATCAGACACATGGTAACCAGACCACAGGTGTTGTCGCTATTGTCTGTTCTACACCTGAGGATGTCCTGAGGGAGATATTTCTGGCCTCGTCCCCATCGTGCAGGTTGGGTGATTGAGGAGCGCCTGGGAGGCACAATGGCGTTTCCAGGACACAGAGCTTGTAGGAAAAAAGAGGTCGGAACTCAGCTGCATGTCCTCAAGCTTGAACCCTGCTTTCATCACAAGGTCCTGTGTTGGGATCTGTGCTGGCTATTTGTGTACAGTTCTGGAGGTGACATGGGCAAGGAGGGTGAGCAGCCAAGATCCCAGAGGGGTTTTCGGTGGGTATGATTGAAGGAAGGGGACCAGGTAAGGGAACCTTGAGGAAGTGACCTCACTTCCTTGGAGACAGACCCCAACAGAACTTACCACACTGGTCTCCAGGCGCCCACATTCTAGACATAGTGTCCTACGGAGCTCACTTGAGTGGAGACATTCAAGAGAACAGCATGTTTTCTTGTTGTCTCCCGAGTTGTGGAGGCTGTGGCTTCAGGAAAGCCAAGAAAAAGAGCGTTTTCAGTCACTATAGACACTGGCTTGGCCCTCACCTGCACCGCCTCTGTCCATTTGTCAGGAGGAGCCCTCTGGTAACACAGGGCAGGCCAACAGGGTTAGGCCACAACTGGGTGCCACCCGCACACCCCTTTGAGCCTCCTTGTGTGTCAGAGGGGGAATGGAGTGAGGGACGGCAGGGCAGAGCGGGGACCCACCCTGGGCAGGAGCCGTTTGCTCGGTGTTGGAAGCCTGACAGTGCGTCGTGTTCCCAGCCTAGGTGGTGGCTAACATGATAGGAGAGTGGGTGCTGGGGACCAAACTCCTCTACCCATAGGTTAGTCCCAAGCCATCCAGGTGTCATCTCATTCCCTCCCTGGCTGGAGGTCTATGCAGACACTGCTGAGTACCTGATCTGTGCTGGGGTTTCCTCCCGTGGCCAAGGCGAGGCAGGCCCCTCAGACCTCCCGGCCCGGCTCTCGGGCAGTGTCTTTGCAGAGCTGCACGCAGGAGGTGGTCGAAGAGCTGACGGATGGCTTCGGGTACTCCATCTCCCTGGACAGGGACCAGCTGCACCACATCATCATCAATAACCAGGGCAGCTCTGAGGTGAGAGTGGGCACAGAGGGGTCTTCCCACCCAGGCCCCTGAGATGACCAGGGCAGGCCCAGAATCCAACCTTAAACTGCCGTTCTCCTGGGACCCTAACAGGGCTGTCCCGCATGAGTGTCCCACAGTCCCAAAGGAATCTGGACTTCCGCTCCTCCCCACCAGCTGCATAGGAGGGTAGGAGGGCACTCTTTGCATTTCCCTAGGAAGATTAGAGAAAACGTTGTTGTCCTTGTCACTTCTCAATAGGCCCTGAGTATCTTTGAATTTTGCCTTTTTTGGAAAATGGAACCTCGACAACGAGGGTCTCCAAACTCCCTTTAATGTAAGAGAAAAAACCATCAGCGTGTTTTTGGAAGTCAAAGGGATTCTCAGAGTGTGTCACTGCTCTGTACACTGTTTCCAGACCGGGGCGGGGTGGGGTGGCTGCATAACATTTCCCTCCAGGTCAGGGCCCACTGAAGCCTCAGGCAATTAGAGGGGCTGGCCCTCAGCCCTCACTTTGGGAGGTTCTCAGCTCTGACCCACAGGACCTAGAGAAGCCACTTGGCATGCCTAAGCCTCTGTTCTCTGTGGAGAGGGGGTGTCTGTTGAGGATTCACTGGGCTGGTGCTCTTCACAGAGGGAGGTCTGTCATCCCTCAGTGAGCAAATGGCCTCGAGGGAGCTCAGTGTGGAATCCTTCGCAGGACCAAAGTCAGATTGTACTGTGAGAGCCCAGAGCCTTGCTGAGTGTGGGAGCCTCTGTCTCTCCTGTTGCACACGTCTAGGAGGGGCTAGGAGTTCCTGGGTCAGCTGCAGACCTTGATAATCCTGGTGGTTTGTAGTGGTGGCCCTGACCCTGTGTCCTCCTCGTCCCACCCAGAGTGAAGATGAGTCCACTCTGTCTGTAACTGAGGCCTGCAGGATGTGTGCCCTCCAGGCAGGCATGATGCAGAGGCTCTCAGAGTCTGTGCTACCAGCCTACCCCAGCAGAGTCCTCTGCAGTGTCATCACCTCCCTCTGCAGCGACTCAGGCACCAGCACAGCCCACCAGGTGCTGGACCAGCTGTTTCCCAGGTGACTGCCCGCCTCCTCCTCAGCACAGTCGTGACTCTGCCCACTGCCAGCTGTGTGTCTTGCCTTGGGAATGTCACCGCATCTCTCTGAGCCTGAGTTGGCTCCTCTGAAACGTGGGGTGGGAGAGGATGAACTTGCTAGGCTTCTCCCAGGGATGAATGGGCTCAGCCCTCCAGGTGCTGCCCTGGTGCCTGGCTCTGCAGAGAGGGTGGTGGGCCATGCTGTGGTTGCTGGTGGTGATTATTTCTCTGTCCCCCACAGAAAGTAGTCTTCCTCTCCCTTCACTGGCTTGTGGCTTTTTGAGTTTGGAAAAGCACCTGGAGAGCACCCTGTCAAGGAGTTTGAGAGGCCATCCAGCTGGTCCTGGTGCTTGTCCTTGGTGTAGCCATTTAGGGATCTCTAGGGCCACAGAGGGGCCACAGGCCCACTCAGACACCCGGGGTGGCTCTGGTTGGAGGTCATTCAACAATGTCTATGAAGGACCTACTCTGAGCAGGACTTCTGGACACACTAAGTGTCACTCAGTGAATGAAGCAGACAGCCACCCTGGTCCTCCCCTCTATTCTGAGAGTCAGACAGTCCCACTTGACATCATTCACAGGTCCCATCTACCCTCCATCCCGGGCGATGCCCTCATCCCCTTTGGGACACATGGAGGCAGCTTGGCCCATTGCGTGCAGGATGCTGGAGGACAGCACCACCTCCCAAAGTGAGTGGTCATTGGGTGCAGACGGAGGGCCTCCTGTCTCTAGCAAACAGGGTGCGGGGAGAGGATGGAGGCTGTGGCCGGGTCAGGCCTGGGAGAACCCTGCATCTCACCCATCTTGTGATTCCCATGGGAGGGCTGAGTTCTGGTGGCTTCCACTCTGGCAGGACTGGACTCAAAGAGAGCTGTGCATGGGTCCCAGGCCCCTTGAGAATTGGAAGGGAGGCTGGGCTGCATTGTCCCCTAGAGACCCACTCCCAGCAGAGTCCCAGCCCCTCCTGCCTCCCTTTCTCCACATCCACACCTTGTGAGCACCACAGCCAGGTCCATAATAGGAGGTGTGTGAGCAAGCTGCTCCCAAATCTGCTGGAGTCTTCATTCCAGTGGCCCACATGCATGCAGGGCTTGGGTAGGCTGTGTCCAGACCCTTGGGGAGGAGAGTATCGGTGGGAACCAGAGACTCTCACAGACTCTGTGTTCAGCCTGCTGGATGAGCAGGCCTGCCACAGCCAGGACAGCCAGCCAGGGCTCAGGGCTGGGATGGGGCCCTCCTCTGGAGGGGGAGGGTCTGGCACAGGGGCGCAGATGCTAACAAGAGTGCCTTGGGAGGGCGGTGTTTAAGGAAAGGCCAGGCCACTGACTCTCTGGCCCATCTGCCTCCCCGCAGTGCTATCTATTTCCTGCTGGGAACCTGGCTGGGCCAAGGGCAGGATTGCAGGGAGCCCCTGCAGTTTCCCTGTTGGACCCTGCAGCTGGCCACTCTGCACGTCAGCTTTGGTGGCTCCCACGTGGAGGGCCATGCCTACCTTCTGCCAGGCCACCTGGAGCATCTCAAGGCCATTGAGGCCAAACGGAAAGGTAAGGGGACTGGAGTCTGGGAAGACTGTCTGTGTTGAGGTTCATGGGCTAGCGTTCCCTTAGAGGCAGTGGAGTCCTTCCTACCTTTGGAAAGGCACAGAAACTGTCAGGTGTGTGCGTGAAACTTTCTCTTTATCCTGCTCCAGAGCCAGCTCCAAAGCTCCTGCCACTTCCAGAGCCAGAGCCAGTGCCAGCCCACGGGCTGGAGCCAGCTGCACCTCCAGTCTCACCACATGTGGTAGAGCTGGAGCCAGCAGCCCCTGAGTCGGCCACTCCAGGACCAGAGCAAGGGCCACCATTAGAGGCAGCCCCAGAGCCCAGCTGCCCCTGGGCCGTGACCACCGAGGACCAGCTGCAGGAGGAGAAGCCGAAGATCTTGGACTTCCCTCCCCAGCTGGTGGCAGAGCAGCTGACGAGGATGGCTGCGGTGAGTGGAGGAGCTCGCAGGGCGGGTGGCCCCTGCCTTCCCGGTGCCATGAGCCGCCCCACACCTGCCATTCCCTGCTCAGGATTCCGATGATCTGAGTCCAAATCCCTGCTCCCTCCCTTATCAACACTGTCACCTGGGCAGCTTTCTTTCTCTCCAAGCCTTCGCTGTCCCCTAGCGAACAGGGGACAGTAGAGACGGACACTCCGAGCACCTGCTGTACAGGGTGGCTGTGCCGATGAATGAGGTGGGAGAGAGTGGAAGGTGGGCAGAGTCTGGCCCTTTGGTGGGGGATGGGCACTCACTGAAGTGCTGCCAGGTCCTTGGGTGGATCCCCCATCTGCGCAGGTGGCCCGGACAGCCTCAGCACTTATCAGGAAGGTGATGTGTATTGACTCCAGTGGAGAGTCAAACAAAGCTGGGGGTTGTCCCTGCCTCGGGGGGAATGTGCATGGGAATGGGGAGTGGGACCCGAGGGGCACTGGGATGGGTGAATGATGGCCTTTCTGGTGGGCATGTGTGGGCTGCCTTCTGGAGTTTGGAGGAAGTGAGATGGGGCTGGGAGCAAATGTCCCCTCCCTTCCCCACAGTCCTGAGTCCGGGGTCATCCTGGACTGGGTGCATTCAGTGGACACAGACAAAACCCAGGGACTCCCACAAGCCTCAGGCCACATGCTCTGCTTCCTGAGCTCCAGTTCTGATCTCACCCTGCCTGGGCCTATGGGGGACTGTGGACGCTGAGCTGGGGTGCGGCAGGACCGGGTGACACTCCGCATCTTCTGCAGGAGCTGTTCAAGACGTTGGTGCCCGCCCACTGCCTCGGCTCCATCTGGTCTGAGCGCGACAACAGGGAACGCGAGTCCCTGGCACCCACCGTCCGTGACACTGTGATGCACGACAACACCGTGGCCAATTGCATCCTTGTCACCTGCCTTGGGGACGCGAGAATGACAGCGCAGGACAGGGCCAGGGTGGTTGAGCTGTGGATCAGGGTGGCTGAGGTAAGCCTTGGCACGCCCTGTCTGGATGCATGGGAATTGCCTCTTGTTTCTCAGCTCTCAGGATTGAAGTCTGGGGTCTTAGTCCCTGGACTGTCCCTTGACCCTCATGCCAGGGCCACGTTGACCTTGACTTGAGGTCCCAGTAGGGACAAGCTCAATTCCTTGTGAGCAGTGTTACTCGTCGGGTGGCAGGTGTGCCCTCCCTGGTTTCCCTGGGCATCTGTCTCCTCCAGGACAGGAGAAGTCCGTGAGGGGACAGAAACCAGAGGCAGCAGAGCTTCAGCTCCCCCTCACGGCTCCATCTCTTCGCTTCCCCAGGAGTGCCAAGGCCTCGGGAACTTCTGTTCCCTCCACACAATCCTTTCTGCCCTGCAGAGCCCTGCCATTGCCCGTCTCCAAGACACCTGGGGACAAGTTTCCAGGTGGGTAGTGGGTAGTCTGCTCTCCAGCCAAGCACCATGAGGGTGAGGTGGCCCAGGCAACCTGATTTGGGCCGGCATGTCCCCCAAAGTCAGCTGAGACCACCTGGGAGGCAGCGAATGCCGGGAACAGGGACTGACCTGGGTGCTGGGTCTGAGTCTCTCAGCGCCCTTAGGCCAGCAGTTCCATCCCAGGGATTCATTTCCTTCCAGACCAGATCCTGGCTTGAGCCCAGGTGGAGATTGTCAGGTGTTTCCTTTGCAGCAACAGAAGCCTCTATGCAGCTGAAACCAACACTGTTCCAAGGAGATCTGTTTGGGACATCTGGGAATGGAGGCCCCAAGGGACAAGAGGAGAGGCCCCTCCACAGTCCCATGGGGACCTTAGAGCTCAGAGCACCCCAGCGAAATCCCTCATCCAGGCCCCAGGCAGTTTGGATCTGCTGGGTTCTCAAACAAATGGGACTTGCCTTCAAGCATCCCACAGTTTTTCTTGCTTGCTTTCTTTCTTTCTTTCCCCACCCTGCAGGGAGAGTTCTCGAACCTGGAAGAAGTGGGTCAGGAGAGAGAAACGCGTGAGCAGGGAGCTGCTAGTGCAGGTAACCTGGAGGCTGGAGATCTGGAAGGAGGCCAGAAGGAGAGGGGAGGGGAACATCCCAAGGGGATCCTAGGAGATGGGGCTATGGCAAGGCTGGGCCCAGGGTGGGGGTCAGAGAGCCCTGTGAGGGTGGGGCAGGCTGGGGCCACTCAGCCAGGTCCCCCAAGACACCCTGCCCTCCCCCTCCCTGTCTGTTCAGCTGGGGTCTGGACGCACCCCTGGAGTCCAGAGGTCGGGGCCTTGGTCAGATTTGGAGCCAGGGGTGGGGTGAAGGTAGCGGGGACAGGGCCTGTAGCTGGCATGGGGAGCAGCCTCTCCCAGTGGGTCCTTGAGCCAGTCACTGCCCCTCTGGGGGCCTCCGTCTCCTCCTCTGGGAAGTGGAGGGAGATGATCAGCAGCGCAGGCCTCCCAGCGGGGTGCTACCATCCAAGGGAGGACAGGAACGGGAGGAGATTTGTGCCGGCTCCTCCTCGAGACGTGAGGGGAGAGCAGTGATGACACGCAGATGACTCAGTCCTCAGGAGACTCCTGGAAGCAGGTGACATTCTCCACACACTTTTCAGCTGAGGAAAGAGGGCCAGGGAGGCCTGGGCAGGCCCAAGGTCACACAGGACTGAGTCCTGGAGCTGGGACTGGTCTAGAATCAGAGCACCCTTCAGTTTGGAGCAGCAGAGGCAGCAGGGGACTGGAGCCGATGGCCAGGGTCTGAGATCAGGGGCTTTGGGGGGACATGTGGAGGGGAGTATGGGCACACTGACCCTGTCTTCGGCCCCAACAGGAGGCGACCTCTGTGTTAAAGACTGCAGAGAGGGCCCGCCAGGGAGCCCAGGAGAGGCAGTGGCAGCAGGTGAGGGTGACTGTGGGGGAGGGGCGTAGGAGTCAGAGGAGAGGGGGCGCCTCCTCCCAGCTGGAGGCCTCCCTCAGGAGAGGGGCCTTCCTCCTCAGGCGAATCTGCTGTGGCTGCCAAGCATGACAGGCCTGCAGTAGCAGTGAGCAGGAGGAGGCCTGGAAGGGCTGGCAGCAGGGCAGATTTGGGGTGGGGAAGGGCAGGGGCCACTGCCCCTGGGAGACGCCAACAGCCAGCCCTGGGACTTGACTGATGGAGTTTGGTGTTCTGGAGGGGAGCGGGGGAGGGAATTGTGTGTGTTGGGGTGTCCCGAGGATCCTAGGCTGCTCTGTGTGGGAGCGTGGGGTGGGCAGGAGGCTGGGCTGAGGGGTTTCAGGGGAAGGTTCATGGGGGCACCTGAGAGCGGGAGCTCATCACCATGCCCATCCCGATGGCGGCACAGGGTGTCGTCCCCTCCCTGGGGACGGTCTTCCGTTCCCTGGAGCTGCTGGACGCTACAATGGAGGATTATGTGGAGGTGAGTGAGCCCGGAGGTGGGTCCGGGGGCTCAGGCTCCTGAGGGTGGGGAGGAGAGAGTCCTGTCCTGAGCCCTGAGCTCTCTGCATTTGGCAAAGGTCCTCTCAGCAGGGCCTCCAGCCTCGTGTGGGAGTTGGGGTGTCAGGCCCATCTCCCCAGTGGGTGATTCAGGCTCTGCATAAGCCACTGTCCAGGTTCCCTGGGCTGCTGAGGCTCAGAGCCGCCTGATTGTGTGGCCGCAGGAGGTGGTGTCTGAGCTGGACTCAGCGTTTCCCTCTGGCCCTGCCAGTGAGGGAAGAGAAGTCGGGCCCCTCCCAGTCAGGAAGCACATCAGTGGCTGAGCTGTCCCTTCCTGCCTGAGGCCTCAGTCTCCCCACGTGTCATCAGAGAGGGTTGGGTTACAAGGTCTCTTGCCTCAGTTGCTCTGTGCCCCCTGCTCTGGAGCCCAGAGACTGGTCCAGGTCCAAGTCTGGGCTCTGGATGGGCCTGCCCACTGGCAGTAGTGCAGCATTGCAAGAGGTGTGGACGGGGGCTAGTGCTGGCCAAGGGGGCTGTTTCTGATGGACTGCGGCTGTCTGCTTTCCAGGGCAATGTACTCAACTGTCAGAAATGGAATGAGGTAAGCGGCTGTGGCCTCCCGGTGGGGAGGGTGGGGGTTGGAAATCAGAGACCCCCCAGCAGTGGGCAGGACCCCCTTTGGCCCAATCCCCAGGGTGGAACATTTATTTGCACAGTTTGATATACAGAGCTAGGGATCCTATGGCATTGGTGGGTGGGGGAAGGGCTGGCATCAAAGACTCCTTCCTGGAGGAGGAGCTATTTTGGGCCAAGTGTGAGAGCAGGCAAGTCCTGACTGGAATAGCAGGGAGGGAGGGTTCCCAAGTGGGCAAAGGCCTCAGACTGGCCCCTTGCCCCCTTCCTCACCCCCTCCACGAGCCCTGCAGGGTCCCCCACTCAGGCCCTGTAGGCATCCTGTGCTTGCTCTGTCCTAGCAATTCAAACTGATGGAGGAGATCGAGCTGCTCCAGGAGGCTGCAAATCTGTACACCATGCAGCCCGACGAGCACTTTGGGGCCTGGTTCCAGGCCGTGGAGCCCCTGAGCGAGGAGGAGAGGTGAGTCAGGTCAGGAGTTGGGGGAGGGCAGGGCAGACTCTCTCTGCTGACCAGCTCCAGAGCCCACGGCCATGGCTCCATGGTCAGCCTCAGATCTGGTTGCATGGCGACCCCTGGGGCCCTTCGACTCCAGCTGCTGGCAGGCTCCAGGATGCACATGTGATGTGTGGCTCCTGAGAGCTCCCAGCTCCGCTTTGTCCTGTAGCTACAGCCTGTCCTGCCAGCTGGAGCCCCGATACCACTGGGTCAGAAAGATTCTACTCTTCTTCAAACACAAGAAGGACCGCTCAGGGCAGAGTGAGTGTCTAGACCGGCAGTGGCTGAATCCACGGGCTCAGGAAACATTCAGGCTGAGCGTGGGCCTGGGGAGGCAGACAGCTGGCCCTGGGTTCCAGCTCCACTGCTGAGCAGTCCTGTCCTGGGCGGCTGCACTCACGTTCCTGGGATTGGTTTCCTCCTCTGTGAAATGGGTGACGCTAAATATCAGCCCCTGTGTCAGGGACAGATGGGGTGCTGTTGGCTGACTGAGCACTGAGCACAGGGCTGGAGCACAGAGCGCAGTGGGGGCCGGGATGGGGTGTGCACTGTGTTTCCAGGGCAGGCCGCTCAGGAAATGCCTCTCTTTCTCCAGACACCAGACCCCCAGCCAAGGGCCCAGTGTTGGTGGTCGATGACCCTCCTGAGACCAGCTGAGCTACAGCGGGGACACAGCGTTGACACTCAGGGTGCACAGGGCCACCTCCCCTGATTCTGATGAGGAGAACTTTGTGATCCGTTTCTTGGGGTCCCCTGTTGGCCACGAGGGAAGGCTCCAACCCCTCTTCTCCCTCCCCCCTTTTGCCCAGCACCTATTTCCCTATTTGGCGGGGCCATATTTTGTTGTCAATGGTAAATGCTCCGTTTGAGTATTATATTAAATTGTTGCTTCTTTCTAATCCTGGGAGTGGAGGTGTGAGTCTTTCGCTTGCAGCGCACATGGAAACCAGATCCAGAAACTCACATGCCTCCTCGAATTTAGAAATCTCCCAGAGTGAGCAGCTCAGTTTATGTGGAGAAGGGAGAAGTGCCAGTCCCTTCCCTGGCTACTGAAGGACATGCCCAAGTCCCCCTCCCGCCGAGGACAGGATCATTGCAGTGTGGTTCACCCTGTCCAGGAGCAGAGATAGCCCCTCCGACCTCTTGGGACTAAGCGGTTGGAGGCGTTTTCTCAGGCAGAGCCACAACCACTAAGCTGGGCGTGTCTGTCAAACTAGCACGTGCCTGTCCCTAGCACACGTCCTGCCCAGGACAGTGGCTGCCTTTCGACACTCTGCCGGAAGAGGGAACATTTTCCCAGTTTCTCTTGCACACAGATTAGGACCTTGTTTTCTGATTCAGTCTCTGGAATGGCTTCAGCTCTAAGTGGGGAAAATACCGTCAAAAGCTCAAAACGTGCACATAGAGAGGACGAGGCCAGAGGAAGGTCCTGTGGACATGGACCATGGGCAGGCAGGACTCTGCCTTCTTGGGCCCACTAGGGGCTCCCTGTTCACCTCTGACCTAGACTGGATCCCCCTGGGCTTCTGGTCCCTGACTCTGAATACCATTTCCTGCTTGTTGTCTATCCAAGGGGAAAGCTGTGGGATGCAGCTTTTAGGGCCTCAGCCAGGTCTCCCTCCAGAAACCTAGTGCTCCCAACAATCTGTTCCAGAAAATATCACCAGAGACAACACTTTCCAACTCATCTTATGAGGCCAGCAGAACCCTAAAAGCAAAACTAGAGTTTAAAAGTAGGGAAAACTTGAGAACAACAAGTCTCAGAAATGAGCAGTTACCGTTTTCTACGAAATATTAGAAAACTGAAGCCAACAATGTAAAACAATCATACACCAGGACAAAGAGGAAATTTTTTCAGGTATGCAAGGTTGTATCAGCATTCCAAAATTAAATCAATGTGATCCACCCTGTCATAGGCTAAAGGAGAAATTTATACATATATGTCAGTTGGTATGTGGGGGAAGTCATCAGATAGTACATATTAGATATGTCAGGTTCTTTCTCTATCAATTGCACCTCATTAAAGCTCTTACAAAAATGAACCTAGATATAGAATTTACACTTTCACAAACTTTTAGAAAATGGAACAGAGACCTAAATGTAATGCAAAACAATACAACTTCTAAAAAGATTATGCAACAAACTCTAAGTGGACTTGAATCTGGAATTATGTTATTAAGATACAAACTGAAAATATAATCTAGGAAAAAAAACTGATGTTAGACTTTCTTTATTATTTTGGTAAGGAAGGTTGACCCTGAGCTAACATCTGTGCCGATTTTCCTCTATTTGGCCTGTGGGATGCTGTCACGGCATGGCTTGACAAGCTGTGTGTAGGTCTACACCCAGGACCCGAACCTGTGAACCCCAGGCTGCCGAAGTGGAGTGCGTGAACTTAACCACTGTGCCAGTGGGCCGGCCCCAAGTTAGACTTTATTAAATTAAAAACTCCTGCTTTGTGGAAGGCAAAATCGATGAGTCAAAAGACAAATTACAGACTGGCAGACGATATTCGCAAAACAGATATATGATAAAGAAACTATGTCCAAGATATATGTAAAGAATTCTTAAAAGTCAACCATAACAAAAAAATAAACAACCTTATTGAAAAATGGGCAAAAGACCTGAATATATCCCTCACCAAAGAAGACATACAGATGGCAAACGAGCCTGAGGACAGATGACCACTGCCACAGGTCATTCTGGAATTTCATATAAAACCTCAATGAGATACTTCTACACACCTATTAGAACTGATAAATGCAGGAAACTGGAGCCCGGTTCCGGTGTATCTGACAGTTGGTTCCATGGTGTCTGGCAGGTGGTTCCTGTCTGTCTGGCATATGGTTCTGGTACATTCGAAAGGTGGTTCTGGCATGTCCAGAAGGTTGCAACAGTGTGTCTGGGACCTGATTCCATCCTGTCCGGTTGATGCTTTCAGAGTGTCCTGGCTTTGTTTCTGGCCTGTCTTGCAATTAGTTCCCGCATGTCTGGTGGGTGATTCTGGCGTGTCTGGCAGATTTTCCAGCCTTTTCCAGAAATTGGTACCCCCGTATCCAGGACCTGGTTCCGGTGTATCCGGCAGGTGATTTTGGCGTGTCCGTCAGGTTGTTCTGGCGTGTTAGGATGGTGGTTCCAGCTTGTGTGGCAGGTGTTTGTGGCATGTCTGGCACCTGGTCCTGGCATATTTGGGAGGTAGTTTCAGTGTATCTGGTACTTGGTTCCGGGATATCCAACAGGTGGTTCCGAAGTGTGTGGCAGGTGGTTCCTGTGTGTCTGGCATGTGGTTCTGGTAGGTTCGGAAGATGGTTCCGGCCTGTCCGTTAGGTGCTTCCAGCATGTCTGGAAGTTGGTTCTGGCATGTCAGACTCATGTTTCCAGTGTGTCCAGTGGGTGGTTCCAGGTGGATCTGGTGTGTCTGGTGGGTGCTTCCGGTGAGTCTGGTGGGTCGTTATGGGATGTCTGTGTGGTGGTTCCAGAGTGTTCGGCGGGTGCTTTTGGCATGCCTGTCGGGTTTTTCCAGCATCTAAGGTGCCTGGTTCGAGCATATCCAGCAGGTGAGTTCTTTCTCAGCTTCCTAAAGAGCTGGAAGCAAGACAGTTTGTGGCTTGTCTCCCCTTGAGGGATGGAGGCAGTGCTTTGTGCCATCCACCTCTCGAGCAATATTGGGCATGGTTGAGAGCAAATTGGCCTTTCTGAAATAGGGTCTTTCTGACACTCTCTCCACGAGTGCACAAGGGTGGTTGGTTAAAAGCCTCTTGTCTCTATCCTCCTAAGCTTGTGGAATCACAATCATACGGGCCTTGGCCCCATTGCTTAAGGGGAAGATGTAGCCATTACCCCTGAGCCGGGTTGGCAAGAGGGAAATGTGGCAGAAGCAGAAGTTCTAAAGCAGCGAGTTAAGGGCTGGGAGGAAATGGCGTTCAACTGCCTGTGTATGAGAGGTTCCCAGTATGCTGTAAGAGCACTGTGGAAAGCGACTTCTTTCTCAGCTTCCTAAAGAGCCGGAAGCAAGATGGTTCGTGTCTTGTCTCCCCTTGAGGGATGGAGGCAGTGCTTTGTGCCTTCCACCTCTAGAGCAATGTAGGGCACGGCTGAGACCAAAGGGGCTTTTCTTCCATAGGTGCTTTCTCACACTCTCTCCTCCAGTGCACAAGGGCGGTTTGTTAAAAGCCTATTGTCTCTCTCCTCCTAAGCATGTGTACACACAAGCATTCGGGCCTCAGCCTCCTTGCTTAAGGAGAAGATGTAGGCATTTTGTCTGAGCCAGGTTGGCAAGATGGAAATGCCCCAAAAGCAGAAGTTC